>NC_069074.1:92141055-92479957 GCF_025698485.1 Gossypium arboreum
ATATTGGGTTGAGTTCTCTTTATTTGTTAATTTCATGTATGATAATTAAAAATTAAAATTGACGCATCATTTTATTAAAATAATTATTATTTGTTAGATATCAAATGATTTAACTAATTATATTATTGCATGTGAAAAATAAAATAGAATAAAATAAATAAAAATAAAGAACACAAAAATTTTACGTGGAAACCCTTTCGGAAAAAAAACCACAGGCGAAGAGAAGAAAATTCACTATGTCGAAAAATTTTACTCAAATACAAGAGGAATAGACTATGTCTATTTATAGGCTTGCAAAGCCATATTCTAGTAGGATTGAAACACCTTATCCTAATCAATATAAAATAGATGGAGTTTAATAAGGTTTAAAACCTTATTCTAAAATAAAATAAAAGAAGTCTAGTTCTATATGGATTTTACTTTTATTTTATTTTCCATCGTATTTTATTTAAATAAGAATTTGGGTCACTTAATTCTAACAATCTCCACCTTGACACAAATTCTCAATGAACAAGTTCTTCATCGCGAACTTTCAATAAACAAGTTCTTCACCTCTTCCAAAAACCCTTAAAGGTTTAACTTCAACAATGAACACCAACCAAGTCTAAGCAATGCTCAAACTTGGTTATAGGAAGTGACTTAGTCATCATATCTGCAGGATTTTCATGAGTGCTAATTTTGCTCACAACAATATCACCACGAGCAATAATATCACGAACAAAATGATACCGAATATCAATGTGTTTTGTTCTCTCATGAAACATTTGATCTTTTGTAAGAAAGATGGCACTGATCGTCACAAAATATGTGCTTGATTTGAAGGTCTTCATTGAGTTCACTAAATAGTCCCTTCAACCAAATAGCTTCTTTACAAGCCTCATTAATCACCATGTACTCACTTCGATTGGTAGACAAAGCGATTGTAGTTTGCAAAGTGGCTTTCCAACTAATTGCACAACCTCCGATTGTAAAGACGTAACTCGTGAGAGATCTTCTTCTATCAAGGTCTCCAGCAAAATCAGCATCAACATACCCTATAACTCCATCTTTAGTTCTTCCAAACTGTAAGCAAACATTAGTAGTGCCTCGTAAGTATCTTAAAATCCACCGAATCGCTTTCCGGTGTTCTTTACCGAGATTCGCCATGTATCGCTAACTGCACCGATCGCATATGATAAAACGGACGTGAACAAACCATAGCATACATGAGAGATCCCTCTGCACTAGAGTATGGAACATGTGACATGTACTCAATCTCATTATCGATTGAGGAGATAAGGCCGATGAAAGTCCGAAATGGTCGCTAAAGGAGTACTAACAGCTTAGCACTCTGCATATTGAACACGCAAAGAACTTTCTCAATGTACCCCTTCCGACTTAGGTACAATTTACTTGCTTTTCTATCTCGAGAATCTCCATACCAAGTATCTTCTTTGCTGGTCCTAAATCTTTCATCTCAAATTCTTCACTTAGTTGGGCTTTAACCTTTCTTATCTCTCTTTTATCTTTTCTTGCTATCAACATGTCATCAACATAAAGAAGTAGATACACAAAAGAACCATCTGCTTTTTCTTAAAGTAGACACAACTGTCAAAACTACTTCTTTTGAAATCATGAGAAGTCATAAAGGAATCAAACCTCTTGTACCCTTGTCTTGGTGATCTGTTTCAAACCGTAAAGGGACTTTTTCACAAGCAAACATAGTCCTCTTTTTCGAGACTATAAAACCCTCCGGTTGTTGCATGTAAATATCTTCCTCAAGTTCTCCATGCAAAATGTAGTTTTTACATCTAACCGCTCAAGCTCCAAATCATGCATGGCAACAATACCAAGCAAAGCTCGAATCGAACTATGCTTAACAACCGGAGAGAACACATCTGTGAAGTCCACTCGGAATTTGATGTAACCCTTTGCAACAAGCCTTGCTTTATATCCGGGTTCTTCAACTCCCGAGTCCCTTCTTTCTTTTAAACACCCATTTACAAGGAACAACCTTTTTACCTTTAGGAAGTTTTACAAGATCCCATGTTCTGCTTTTTGTGGAGTGATTCCATCTCCTCTTGCATAGCAAACATCCACTTTTTCGAGTCTTCACACTAATCGCCTCGAATAATTAAATGGCTCTTGATTCGCATCTATATCTTCAGCCACATTTAAAGCATAAGCAACTAGATCAACCTCGGCATACTTCTTTGGAGGTTTAATTTCTCTTCTTGTCCTGTTTTTGGCGATAGAGTATTGCGGTGAAGAAGCAACTCTATTCTCAATTTTTGTCTTGGCTTGAGGAGTTGATTACGATTAATCGATGCTCCACCGCTTTTGGTTTTCTTCATTGGAAGAGTCTTTAAGAGATAAGTTAGGTAGCATAGCGGTTTCATCAAAAACAACATCTCTGCTAATCACAACTTTTCTATTTTCGGGACACCATAACTTATAGCCTTTTACACCACTTTATAACCAAGAAAACGCATTTAATGGATCTTGGTTCCAATTTTCCATTATCAACATGAGCATACGCAGACACCCAAAAATCTTTAAATCGGAATAATTAGCGGGATTACGGACCATACCTCTTGTGGAGTCTTTTCTCAATGGCAGCGGATGGAGATCGGTTGATCAAAAACATGCGATGAGGTCATACGCCCAAAATGACTTGGTAAGTTGGCATTTGACAACATACATCGAACCTTCTCCATGATCGTTCTATTCATTCGTTCGCAACGCCGCTTTTCTTTGTGGAGTATGACGAATCGTCAAGTGTCTCATGATCCCCGACTTGCACAATCTATTAAACTCATCGAGCGAACTCTAAGCCATTGTCTGTACGGAGGTATTTTATCTGTTTTCCCGTCTGTTTTTCAATCATAATTTTCCAAGACTTAAATGTGGAAAACACATCGCTTTTCTGCTTCGGGAAGAACGCCCAAACTTTTCTGGAAAAATCATCAATAAAGGTTAGCATATAATTAGCTCCACCTCTCGAAGGCACTCTGGACGGCCCCCACAGATCAGAATGGATATACTCCAACGTTTCCTTCGTGTTATGGATTCCTCTAGTGAATCGAACTCTCTTTTGCTTCCCAAAAACACGGTGCTCACAGAAATTCAGTTTGCAAATTCCTTGCCCATTAAGAAGTCCTCTTTTGCTTAATTCTGCCATGCCATTCTCACTCATATGCCCTAGGCGCATATGCCAAAGTTTAGTAATATCATCATCTGACAAGGAAGAGGAAGCGACAGCTGCATCACCCAGTAACAGTAGAACCTCTGTAAAACATATAACTTGGCAATCTTTCTTTGCCCTTTCATCACAACAAGGGACCCTTTGGAAATCTTTAAAACCCCACTTTCAGCTGTGTATCTGCACTTTTGAATCAAGAGTACTCAACGAAATTAAATTTCTTTTCAATTCTGGAACATGCCGCACGTCACTAAGTGTTCTGACAACTCCATCAAACATCTTAACTTTAATTGTTCCAACACCGGCGATTTTACTTAAGCATTATTTCCCATCAAAACAACACCTTCAGATACTGTTTCATAAGTTGTAAACCAATCCCGATTGGGACTCATGTGGAAGGTGCAGCCTGAATCAAGTATCCACTCCTCGCTTACTTTAGAATCATTGACAGAAGCAACTAGAAGTTCACCATCGCTGTAGTCTTCTACAACATCGACTTCACCGAATTTTTCGGTTGTTTTCCTTTTGATTCGCAGACCTCCCTTTTAATCTTATTTTGTAGCTTATAGCACTCAGATTTAATGTGCCCTTTCTTCTTGCAGAAGTTGCAAGTTTTACCTCTGTTTGAAGATTTCGATCTACCCTTAGATTTACCACGAGGATTCCGTTCTTGTGTTCTACCACGATCATCATCAACATTCCGGTCTTGTCTCCCACGAACAATGAGACCCTCTCCCTGAGAGTTGGGTTTAACCACAAGATGCTTCATCTTATCATACGAGGTTAAAGAATCATAAACCTCATCAACTGTGAGAGACTCGCGGCTATATAAAATCGTGTCTCTAAAGGTTGAATAAGACGGGGGCAACGAACAAAGTAGAATCAACCCTAGATCTTCCTTATCATACTGAACCTCCATGGCCTCCAAGGTTGAGAGAATTTCTTTAAACACATTAAGTGTTCGTGTACTGACGCACCTTCCTCCAAACGATGAGCATAAAGACGCCGCTTCATATGCAACTTGCTTGTTAGAGTTTTCGACATACATATTTGTTCTAGCCTCTTCCATAATGCGTGGCGGTTTTCTCTTTCATCACATCCCGCAAAATTTCGTTGGACAAATGCGATGTAATTGTGTTAATGCCTTTCGATCCTTACGCTTCTTCTCTTCATCTGTTAATGTCGAAGGCATCTTATCTATCCTAGCAGGGCATCCTCTAGATCCATCTGTGCAAGAAGCGCTACATCTTAATTTGCCACAACGCAAATCGGTGTTGCGATCCAACAATGAATTTCATACTTCAAAGACGCCATTACCGTGATCGAGATGAATAACCGGAAGCTCGATACCAATTTGTGAAAAATAAAATAGAATAAAATAAATAAAAATAAAGAACACAAAAATTTTACGTGGAAACCCTTTCGGGAAAAAAAACCACGGGCAGAGGAGAAGAAAATTCACTATGTCGAAAAATTTTTACTCAAATACAAGAGGAATAGACTATGTCTATTTATAGGCTTGCAAAGCCATATTCTAGTAGGATTGAAACACCTTATCCTAATCAATATAAAATAGATGGAGTTTAATAAGGTTTAAAAACCTTATTCTAAAATAAAATAAAAGAAGTCTAGTTCTATATGGATTTTACTTTTATTTTATTTTCATCGCATTTTATTTAAATAAGAATTTGGGTCACTTAATTCTAACAGTTTTGGTAACCATACTAGTGTATTTTATGTTTTGTTTCCGGCTTATTGTTGTTTCTTAAATATATTTTCCTGTTTATATCTTAGTTTCTCGATAAAATATATGATATATGCAAATATATAATATATCTTACTTTTTTCGATTTCCTTCGTTACCCCTTGTCGGGGTGGTTTTGGAGCAACAATTTCGGGAAGCAACACGGCTGAGCTTGTTTCATAACCGCTGTCTCATCTCTTGCATTAGGGTGCTTGTTTTCAGTACAAATTTGGCATTGTTGTGGAAACATCACAGAACAAGATGAGTGTGCTTTTATGCCCATTGGGGTGGACAACAAATGGCTTTCAAGTTTGTTGTGTCTTGGCCTTTCTTTGTCCTAGTTCTTTTGTTCGACTCTAGTGTCTCTGTGATTCCCTTGTGTTTTAAATTTCAGTTTTGCTTTAGCCCTGGGGCTGTTGTCAAGAAATACGATCAGCTTTAGCCCTTGGGTTGTAGTCAAGAAATACAATCACGTTGCATGCAAGAGAATGGCTTGTGAACCAATTCTGCTTTCAATAAATTAGTAAAGGGAAACCTAGTCTTTGCAGGCCTTATTCCAAGAGTTATTTTGTTCGATTGTCGATGCATTCTAGCACTTTTCTATATGGCTCTGTATTGTCAAATGCTTATGCAACAACTTTTACTTTAATGAAAGTTTCTTTTTGTTTGTTAAAATTACACAATTTCCCAATCCATGTAGTTAAACGAATATCAAAATATGTCAATAACTTGATTTCTCCAATCAATTACGCACTCTTCTTTTACCTTGATTTGTCAAACCCTCAATTTCTCAAACCCTCAATTTCCCATCTCTTGTTCAAAGCTTAAATACTTTTTTTTTATCAACTTCTCTAAATCAAGTAGTCAGTATCATACTAGTGGATGCAAAGTTTTTATTTTGGTACTGATAGGAAACCGTAGTACTGGAATTTGAGGGGTTTTAAATATTATGGGTATTTTCCGGCTTTTTAATTGATCTTAAAAGTGGCTTTAAGTCAGCCCCAATTTGGTCATCGTGGGTGGTGGTGTGCGTGCCTATGTGTTAGAAAAGGGGGTTGTTCTTGGTTAATTTCTTTCCATCTTTTTTCCAGAATTATCTTGAGTTCTTGAGCCCCTCTTAATCAGCCTTTAATCATGTTTTAATTAGGGAAAATCGATCTTGATCGATCGACAATTTAGATCTAATAATTCGGGAAGCTTAAGTATGGTTGATTATAAGTTAGTTTATAGTTTCAGTTTAGACATTGGGAATAGATTAATAATTGATCAGAGGATTTTAATCATAGATTAGCTACTGATTTTACAGTATTTAAATGTGTTAGATGTCATCTTAAATGCCCCAAATCAACAGTGAGGCCGAAAGATGTTCACGTGTACGATTCACATCAAATCAGTGTAAGAAACTTAACTAGTTTGAATTTGAAAACTTGTTATAATTGTAAAGGTTGGATTGAACCCATAAGTGGGTGTTAAGGGGCTATTTTATAGGTATAGTAATCGTTTTTAATACTGATTTTTAATTTAGGTTAATTTTAAAGCTTATTAAAGAAACCGCGAGATTCGCTAGTGTGCTGCAGAAGAGCGTAAAATAAGGTGTGGGTCCTAACTCTAAGACTTGAATGTTGATAATGATTTTAATGATATAAATGATGATTTCTCTTGCTGATCGGGCTTGGCTAATTAGCTAAGTAATTAAATTTGTAAGTGGTCGAATCAGGTACGTTTCAAGTCCTAACTATTTGGCATGATAGCAATGTTGCTAGTTTGACTGAATGATTGACGTTGTCATGAATGTTTGGTTAGTTTCATATATGATTGGTTGTTTGTATAGCATGTTTTTGAATTAAAGTAAAGCTTATACGTGATATATTCATACAAGTGATTTGCTATGAAATGTTTAAAAGACTTGCTATACATGCGCACAGAAAAGTTGTAAATGTACATGAAATTGTGATTTGTTAAATGATACTACCTTGATGGTAAATTGAAAGTTCGATCAATGATCCTACTCACTGAATGTATTTGATAATTCAAGGGCATGTTGAACATGCCAATAAATTGTGAAAGTATTGAATTATGGCTATGTATGACATTGTATGACATTGATTAGAATTAGATTTTTTTCAAACTATAAATAGATGTAGTCGAAACTCCTCTTGTATTATTCAGATACGACATTAGTGAATTTTCTTCTCCTCTACCTGTGATTTTTTTCCCAAAAGAGTTTCCACGTAAGATCTGTGTGTTCTTTTTTTCTTTTGCGATATTTTTACATTACCATTATTGACGTTCAATTTTTAACATATTCTAATTAGTATGAATCAACTTTGCTCAAAATAGACAAAAAAAAACTATCGAAACTAAACTTAAATTACTTAGAATTGATGCAGTAAATACCAACCCATAGTACCAATATAATACCAGAGAGAATCGTGATAAGCTGGACAATGCATATGTTTATATTATAATGATCCTAAGCTGGACCATGCATATATAGTTTTCTAAGTAAATTCCTAGAATCCATTAAATATATACGCAATACGCTCTATCTCTTCCTTTCTCGGATACCCATGTGCTGTGCTGACTTTTCTTTTTCCATTCAGTTATCTTATACAACATCAACGTAGGTTCTACTTTAAAGAATACCCTTCATAAAAACTAATATTTTGGGTTGATAGCTATTCTTACTTGAGTTATCATTTTTATCATTATACTCAATATTTATTAATTTTTCCTTGATGCAATTTGCATCAAGAATTTGTTTATTTTACCTCAAAGAGATTAGACCCAACATCTTACCCGTATGGTGGGCAAAACAAGAACGACGCCAAGGGAGCTGGTAAGGGTCAGGCCACACTAAAATTAAAAAATATCACTTTGATCCCTTTAAAGTTTACAAAATTATTAGTAAATGATCAAATTATATTTTAACTCTTTAAAATAGTAAAAAAATTAATTTAATCTTTGAAAACATATAAAAATATAAGTTAATACAATAACAAAATTATATTTTAATTTTTGAATTCATAGTTTCAATAAAACATATTCTTGTAGAATGAGTCATTGGTGATTCTTGTCCTTATATGCACATTTTGCATATAAACATAGTACAAATTTTTGAATATATAAAAGATAAACTTTAAAAATTTAATTAACTCGAATTCAAATCCAATCCAATCCTAGGATAATATAGTTTACTGTTTAGATACCTAAAAATGATATAAAACCAATCCTCATATGCACATTTTGCATATAAACATAGTATAAATCTTTTGAATATATAAAAAAAAAGGTTTTAAAAAGTTAAATAAACTTCGAATGGGATAACATAGATTACTGTTTTGGTACCTAAAATTGATATAAAACCGACGAAGAAAATATACCGTAATTGAAGTTATAATTGCTAATTAACATGACATTATTGCTGACAGTCGTGTCATTTTAGATTCACATAATAGTACAAGGAGCTGGAGAAGGATCAGCAACCACTCTGTAACATTCAAACTGTGGCGGTTGTTGACAGTATATAATTTGAGGAGGCGGTGTCGGTGAAGCTGGTGGTGTGGGTGTGGGTGTGGGTGGTGATGGTTCTTTTACTTCTTCAACTATTTCAATGGTTGCATGGCAAAGCTTCTTCCTCAATGCCTCAGCCAAGCATGCTACATCCACCCCTTCACCTAATATCATTAGCTTGTCCTTTTCCGGTCCATGTAAGGCAACCGAATTAACCCCTGAGAATCCATTACATGAATTAACGCCATCATCCAATTGTTTCATTAAATATGTTTTTATTTGATTGAATCAGTAAACATACCATATGCAACAGCAGCAACCTGTAAAGCTTCCGTTCGGCATTTGCTGCAATGCATTGAAACTTTAATAACTATCTTTTGCTGAACATTTGAAACCAATTAAACATCAGGTCTCTGAAAACTTTATACACAAACCATAAATTATCAGAAATATGTAGGCATTCCTATATGAAGACCCTAAAATGTTATTTTTCATTGAAAAAAGTGAAATATATAAGAATATAAATTGCTATATATATTACTATACTATACCTTCATATTCTCTGGGACCGAAAAGAATGTTGCTTTTAGACAAGTAGGCTCTTTTACAATAGCTGATTCCTGTAGAATAAAAGCAGTCACCACTTGCTATTTATATAATGAAATTAGATACAAGGATCACTAGGTATAATTCCAAATTTAGTCCTCAATGCTTATATCTTTATGTCAATTTGACCTTTTTTCTTACTTTGAGGTAAATTTGACCATTTTTCTTTAAAAGAAGTAAAATTTCTTCTTCTTCTTCTTAAAGTGAAAACTAAAATATTAATTTTTTTAACAAAGTTGACGTGGCAGTTCACGTGTACTTCATACCAACATCACAATATTTGTCTTATATGTCACATCAACAAATAAATCAAAAATTATAAAAATATTCAAAAAAATAAAAATTTTAAATATATATAAATTCAAAAAAATAGTATGAAGTACACTTGGATTACCATTCAAGTTTTCATGCCTAAAAATTAAGGTATTTAGTCAATATCTCCATTCAAAAAATAGTAATTAATAATTTGACTCATTTTGAAAAAAGGACCGATTTAATTAAAAAAGAATAATGACCAAATTGATAAAAAGAGTAAACATTGACGATTAAATTTGTTAGTATCCATAAATAATAAATTAATTTTAGCTTCAATGGAAGTTTAAGGATTAAGTTAATGATGATACATAAATTGCGCGTTCAAAGCCAACAGCTTAGCCTATCAAACCATTTAGCTTAATCTTGAGTGGTTAATAATTAAAAATTCAAAAGTCCATTATTATTTTAATGATCAGATTGTTAAACAATGGGGAACGAATATTAAGAAGATTTTATAAGCACGTGATTGAAATCAAAGTCCTTCAAACAAACAATTTATATGGATCCATTTTCATTGTTTAGTTCAAAGACTTGCAGAAAAATGTGGTTTTGGAAACTTTGGAGTTGCATAGTTATAATTGTAAAATAAATCTGAAATAAAACTTAATAAACTAGTATCTATAATGTCAAATTATCAAGAACAAATCAAGAATAAAATTAGATGCATAAGCGTACTTAAATTCATCGATTTCTTAAAATCTACAGATATTGAAGTTTTGATATTCCAAATTAGCACATAAGTAATCTAGAGAAAGTGGCTTTCTCTTTTCTAAAGATGAGATATTAAAAAAGTTATCTTGTGTGTAATTTGAAACCATAACCCTAATATATATAACTTTGGCACATTAGCCCTAATTTCTAATAAATCATTAATTAGAAATTGATTAAAACTTAATTACTAGATTATCTACACATATTTGACACATACTATAACCAAATTAGATCACTTTTAATTTAGGGTAACCTATTATAATAGTAAATAATAACATGTAATTTCCCTTAATATATATGTAATGTCCATATTTTCCAATATGGATTTAACATAATCATCTTACTTGATGCTTAACCTCAGCAAAGATGCAACTTTTTCTGCACCTTATGCATTGTTTTTCTTTAGGTTTTACTGAGTATAGTACTAAATAATTCTGATTAGGTTGAGAGTGGTATTTAAATAAAAAATTTTAACAATTCAAATTTAATCCAAAAATGGAAAAGAATTCTAAGTAGTGATTAATGCCAACAATAAAAATTCATATTGGTATCAAATCGGTTCAATTAGACTTATCAGACCATCAATTTTAGTTTGATCGGTTTAATTTTAATTAAATAAATTATTAAAATTCATAAAAATTATTTAAAAGATTATAAAATCGGTTCAAATGATATTGAACAATTCACTCAAAAATTGATTCAATCCCTTTTATCTGCATTGATATATTGATCAATATGATCTGATTCCAACAATCATGATGTTATTTGGTATATATTATTTTATGGATCTTTCATTGATATGAATGATATATATATACGACGATTTGGATACAATAAAATAATATGATCCAATACATGGTGTTAGAAATATATGTAGTGGAGAAAACAAATTAAGACTTTGAGGTGTGAAGACATTTTTGTTGAGGCAAAGTCATAAATAATATAGTAGTATAATAACTACAAAATTAATCACAAATGTGAGACTAATTACCTACCATATTCAATACAAAATAAATATAATAAATACAGCACATTTAAATAAATTTATCACAACAACAACAAAATTAATACATTAATCACAACAATTTGAACGCAAATTATAATATTTCATGCACATTTTATCATTTGTATTATATTTATGATGATTACATTAACAAGGTACATATGGATCACAGTTCACAATGCATTTTAATTTGAGTTCCTTTTGATTTTGTCAAACTCTCTTCTAATAATTACATGGAATAGAAAACAAAGTCAATACTAAAAGTCTTTACATGAATATTATCAAGATTCAACACGTATCAAGTATGCACATGATTTTATTTTCTATATTAAAATTTCTGGGTTAAATATTAAAATTGTACATTAATTTTAGTTTAATGTGTAATTTAATGTATCATTTTGATTCAGTACAATTATATATATATATATATATATTAAAATTCAATTACAATTTAAATGTGTATATGAAGTTTTGATTTTGATTTAATCATACACACTTGAAGAAATAAATACATCAATTTATTTTTATATTGGATAAACATAATTATTTGTGTATGTAGCATGATAAGGTAAAATGATTTTATATTGATAATTATGTTAGTAATTTGTGAAAATTGAATCAAATTAACATTTGATATATAAAATTACAAAAATCGAAATTCATGTATAGCATTGCACATTGGAGCAAAGTTCATGTGTAGATTTGAACATTATCCCTAAATTTATTTTGATATATCTATCATAAAAAAAAAGACATAATGACTTATTTGGTCATCTCGTGGAAACATCACAGAACAAGATGAGTGTGCTTTTATGGCACATTGGGGTGGACCACAAATGGCTGTCAAGTTTTTTGTGTCTTGGCCTTTCTTTATCCTAGTTCTTTTATTTGACTCTAGTGTCTCTGTGATTCCCTTGTCTTTTAAATTTCAGTTTTGAAATTAAAATTTAAAAATAAAACTACTAAAAGAAATATCCCAAAAAAATTTGTGAAATCAATACGATCAGAATCTAGTGAAAGGCAAAATCTCAATTTTGATTCACTAGTTCCGTCAACAATGCAAAGATAAATTCAATATTTTTTAATTAATTTGTTATTAGTTACCAACAAAACTCCTAGCAAGAAGTCTCCCTTAAAAGAAGCTCATTGAAATTATTTCACTAGTTCTTGATCTACCATCTCTTTTTCTTTTTTTTTTTTTAACAAGATCCTGTACCGTCTTCCCTCCAACTTGTTGCCATTTTTTTCTTTAATTTTCCAGCCCCAAATCTGAAATTTTAAATCTCCAATCGATCCCAATTGTTGCTAAGAAGTGTCATTGCCGCTCCTATCACCTAGTTTGTGTAAGTTCTCATTTCTTCTCAATTTCTTGATGAATCTTGTGAGTTCAAAACCCAAATTTGAGGGGTTCTAAATATTTAATGGGCATTTTTCAGCTTTTTAATTGATCTTAAAAGTGGTTTTAATTCAGCCGTAATTTGGCCATAGAGGGTGGTGGTGTGGGCGCCTATGTGTTAGAAAAGGGGGTTGTTCTTCTTTAATTTCTTTCCATCTTTTTTCAGAATTATCTTGAGTTCTTGAACCCCTCCTAATCAGCCTTTAATCATGTTTTAATTAGGAAAAATCAATCTTGATCAATTGGCCATTCAGATCTAATAATTCGGGAAGCATAAGTATGGTTGATTATAAACTAGTTTAGAGTTTCGATTTAGATATTGGGGATAGATTGATAATTGATCAAAATAGAAGATTTTAATCATAGATTAGCTACTGATTTTATAGTATTTAAATGTGTTAGCTATCAACTTAAATGCCCCAAATCAATAGTAAGGTCGTAAGATGTTCGCGCATACGATTCTCATCATACCAGTGTAAGAAACTTAACTAGTTTGGGTTCGAAAATTTGTTATAATTGTAAAGGTTGGATTGAACCCATAAGTGGGTGTCAGGGGGCTGTTTAATAGGTATAGTAATTATTGGAACCCACCATTCTTTAAAAAGTCAAATGGGGTGGGCACCGAAAGTAGAAAGTAATATTGGTTGGCAAGTTGGGTTAAAAGTTGGCATGGGATAATTGCAATTTTGGTCCCTAATTGTATAGGGACATTGCAAGTTGATCCTTGAACCTCAACTATAAATAGGCCTAACCATTTCTTACTTTCTTCATCCCATAATTGCCATTCTCTACTCAAGGCATTATTCTCTCTCTCTATTTGTAAATTTCACTTGTAATTTTAGAGTGAAATATATTTGGTAGTGCAGGGGACGTAGGAAAAATTTCTTTGAACCTCGTTAAAATTCGGTGTTCTTTATTATTTGTTTTGCATATTTTGTGAATGTGATTGTAGTGATTTATTGTGCTATTAAATTACGATAGAGGGATATTCTGGCTAGGAAAGACTTGGTATTTAAGTGATCTTCGTGATCTACCTCTCTTTCCTGGGAATTGAACTTGGTGTGATTTTTCAGTACAATAATTTTACTCTTTCACACGCTTCCGCGTAAAGCGATTTGATCAGTTCATGAAAGGGCAAAGGTACACAAGAAGTAAATTTGATCATTGCGTGTATTTTCAGAAGCTACAAGAAGAAACTTTCATATACTTGCTCTTATATGTTGATGATATGCTAATAGCATCTAAGAGCAAAGTTGAGATTGAAAGATTGAAGACTCAACTCAATCTCGAGTTTGAGATGAAAGATCTAGGAGAAGCTAAAAAGATTCTCGGCATGGAAATATGGAGAGATAGAGCTCATAATAGAGTTAGCTTGTCTCGAAGCAGATTTGAAAAAGGTACTACGTTAGTTTGGCATGAGCGAGCAGACAAAACTGTAAGTACCCGTTGGCTTCTCATTTCAAGCTTTTCGCACAACTATCTCCTTCGACGAATACGGAACGAGAATACATGTTGCAAGTTCCGTATTCTAATGCGAAGGTAGCTTGATGTATGCAATGGTGTGTACAAGACCCGACATTTCACAGGCAGTTAGTATAGTGGCGGTATATGCATAATCACGGAAAAGGACATTGGCAAGTCGTGAAATGGATTCTACGGTATATTCGAAGACCGTGGATGTTGGATTCTTGTTCAAGCGAGGATAATACACTTGGTAAAAGTGTTATTAGGTACGTTGATTCTGACTATGCCGGTGATTTGGACAAGCGAAGATCAACCACCGGTTATGTGTTTACACTTGCTGGAGGACCAATAAGTTGGAAGTCTACACTACAATCTACAGTTGCATTGTCAACCACAGAAGCCGAGTACATGGCTGTAACAGAGGCTGTAAAGGAGGCTATTTGGTTACAAGGTATGGCTAAAACCTTGGGGTTGGTTCAGGAGCATATTAACGTGTATTGTGATAGTCAAACTGCTATTCATTTAGCAAAGAATCAAGTCTATCATGCACGTACAAAACATATCGACGTACGATTCCATTTTGTGCGGGAAATTATTGAAGAGGGGAAAATTTGTCTTCAGAAGATCAAGACTGCAGATAATCTCGCAGATATGATGACCAAGGTGGTAATGACAACCAAGTTCAAATATTGTTTGAACTTGATTAATATCTGCAAGTTTAACAGTTGAAGAAGGCACTATCAAGTATTGTTGTCAAAAGCAGAAGAATTGTGTGAAGATAAGATTATCCTAATCAAATCTTCAAGGTGGAGATTATTGGAACCCACCATTCTTTGAAAAGTCAAATGGGTGGGCACAGAAAGTAGAAAGTAATATTGGTTGGCAAGTTGGGTTAAAAGTTGGCATGGGATAATTGCAATTTTGGTCCCTAATTGTATAGGGACATTGCAAGTTGATCCTTGAACCTCAACTATAAATAGGCCTAACCATTTCTTACTTTCTTCATCCCATAATTGCCATTCTCTACTCAAGGCATTATTCTCTCTCTATTTGTAAATTTCACTTGTAATTTTGGAGTGAAATATATTTGGTAGTGCCCGAGGACGTAGGCAAAATTTGCTGAACCTCGTTAAAATTCTGGTGTTCTTTATTATTTGTTTTGCATATTTTGTGAATGTGATTGTAGTGATTTATTGTGCTATTAAATTACGATAGAGGGATATTCTGGCTAGGAAAGACTTGGTATTTAAGTGATCTTCGTGATCTACCTCTCTTTCCTGGGAATTGAACTTGGTGTGATTTTTCAGTACAATAATTTTACTCTTTCACATGCTTCCACGCAACAGTAATCGATTTTAATACTGATTTTTAATTTAGGTTAATCTTAAAACTATTAAAGAAACCGCGAGATTAGCTAGTGTGCTGCAAGAAAGCGTAAAATAAAGAGTGGGTCGTAACTCTAAGACTTTTTTTTTTGCTACATTCAAACTGCACTGTCAAAAGAGAAATAGAGCAGCAGCTAAAGCAGAAAACTTACAGCAAAACGAAGGGAAAAAAAAACACAGTCCAAAAACAAACATAAAAACCTGCTAATTTTTAAAACTAAACCTCACCACCAAGCTTTAAACAATTGCATCCGATTTACACCAGCCATCGTCAAAGAAAATGCCATACCATTACCATTTCCATCTACCGATGAAAAGACAACGTTTCCCATCATCAACATAGCAGTCTCAATTTCTGCAAAAACTTAATAAAGTGACCAAGGCCTTAGCACCTTGTTAACACACCACGAAAAAGCCACCAAAGAACCAACTTCAATAAATAAAAACTCTTTTGGCTTCGAATTCATAGCTATAAAGACATCTAAAGCAATCTTCACTGCACCAATCTCAGCCTCCTCAACATTATTTGCAATGACAGCACCAGAGAATATTGCTCTAGCCATCCCCTCCATATCTCTCAAAACTCTTCTACACCCTGCTTTATCTTCTAATTCAATCCCACATATGTTGAATTTTAACCATCCAGCAGGAGGGGACCTCCAACAGAACCCGACAGAATTGGATTTAACAAATTCCATCCGACACCTGAGTGTAGAAATCCACCACAGATCCTCCTGCAACAAAATTTCATCATGGATAGATCTAATCCACAACAAAGCTCTCATTTTTTATAGGAACACCAAGTTTTCCATGGAAACTCTTTTTATCAAAGATTAAACCATTTATTGCTATCCAAATTGTCCAGCAAGCTGCAGTAATAGCAATCAACCATAACCATTTCGTAAAAACAACCATTCTCATATTGTTACATAAGGCAAAGAAATCTGAAAAGCATTCCACCTGCTTTCATTCCGCTTCCCACCACTTGAAGATTCTCCCCCAAAAACCATCAATAAATTTAACTTTAAGACTTGAATGTTGATAATGATCTTAATGATACAAATAATGGTTTAGTTTGTTGATTGGGCTTGGCTAATTAGCTAAGTAATTAAATTTGTAAGTGGTCGAATTAGGTACATTTCATGTCCTAATTATTTGGCATGATAGCAATGTTAGTAGTTTGACTAAATGAGTGAATGATTGATGTTGTCATGAATGTTTGGTTAATTTGATGAATGATTTGTTGTATGTATAGCATGTTTTTGAATGAAAGTAAGGCTTATGCATGATATATTCATACAAGTGATTTGCTATGAAATGTTTGAAAGATTGTTATACATGTGGAAAGAAAAGTTATAAATGTACATGAAATTGTGATTTGTTAAATGATACCACCTTGAAGGTAAATTTAAAGTTGGATCGATGATCCTACTCACTGAATGTATTTGATAATTCGTGGGCATATTGAACATGCCAATAAATTGTGAAAGTATTAAATTATGACTATGCATGAGATTGTATGACATTAATTAGAATTAGGTTTCTTCAACCTATAAATAGATGTAGTCGAAACTTCTCTTGTATTATTCGAATTCAATATTCGTGAATTTTTTTCTCCTTTGCCCGTGATTTTTTTCCGAAAGGGTTTCCACATAAGATCTGTGTGTTTTTTTTTTCTTTGTGATCTTTTTATATTGTCATTATCGATGTTCAATTTTTAACATATTCTAATCAGTATAAATCGATTTTGCTCAAAATAGACAAAAACTATCGAAACTAAACTTAAATTACTTAGACTAATCTAAAATTGAAACAGTACATATCAACCCATAGTACCAATATAATACTAGAGAGAATCGTTATAAGCAGGGCAATGCATATGCTTATATTATAGTGATCTTAAGCTGGACCATGCATATATAGTTTTCTAAGTATATTCCTAGAATCCATTAAATGTATATGCAATAAGCTCTGTCTCTTCCTTTCTCGGATCTTCATGTGCTGTGCTAGCTGACTTTTCTTTTTCCATTCAGTTATCTTATACAACATCAACATAGGTTCTATTTTAAAGAATACCCTTCATAAAAACTAATATTTTGTGTTGGTAGCTATTCTTCCTTGAGTTATAGCTATTCTTCCTTGAGTTATCATTTTTATCATTATACTCAATATTTATTAATTTTTCCTTAATGCAATTTGCATCAAGAATTTGTTTATTTTACCTCAAAGAGATTAGACGCAACATCTTACCCGTCCGGTGGGCAAAACAAGGACGACTCTAGGGGAGCTGGTAGGGGTCAGTGTAACACCCTAAATCTTAGGGTTAGTAGTTTTGAGTTTGTGATAGGGTCAGTGGATAGATGGTACATTTGAGTTTCATTTCACATTTTGATGTCAGAATGGGCTTATTGCTTTAGTGGTTGGTGGAGTGTTAGTGTACCTTTAGGTTTTATGTTTGAACCTTTAGGTGTATTTGGGGAATTACTTTTATTGGGGATTTTATTTGTTTTTTTTCAAAAGTCAATTATTTATTTATAATTGTTATTTTATTTTAAGTTTAGAAAACTAGAGAAACTCCTCACATTGGTTTTTCCAAATAAGCTTTCTGAACATTTTTTTTCTTTCATTTTTCTCTCCCTCTCTTCTCATGTTAGATTTTCTTTTCTTTTCTTTGGTTTTCCTGCTTCGTTATTTTGTTCCTGTACCATATTCGTTTTCAATTGTTGTGGTTTATCAATAGGGTTGGGTTCTTATCTCGCAAATCAAGTGTGGGATTCGTAACTCTTTTAGTTTATTTATGAATCAAGGATTCAATTTGGTGGTATTCTAATTTCATGTGTATTGGGAATAAATCCCCGTCATTGTTGAATTTTCGACCTGTTCTGTGGAATTTGACATTGTTTGTGTGTTTGGGAAATGAACCTTTTGAAAGGCCGATTAATATAGTGATGGTTGGAAATTGGGTGTGATTTTGATATGCTTTTGGGTTGTTAAGGTTTGGAGTTCATTTTGACGTTGCAAAATCGAGTTTTCGACCAATGTCAGTGTGGTTTTATGACCATACGAGTGGCCACTCAACGGTTCACACAGCTGTGTGTAGTTGGGATTTAGGGTTTCTAGGCTAATTTGGGAGCCACATGGCCTGGCCACATAGTCGTGTGGCTGATTTAGGGAAATTAGTCAATTTTTACATGACCGTTCCTTTAGACATACGAGCGTATGTGTTTTGGAATTAGGGAGCTGTGTGGCCTATTTGGATTTAGGAATCCTACACGGGCGTGTGTTTTGGACACACGGTCATGTCTAGTGGGCACACAGGTGTGTGAGACCCTCACAAGACCGTGTTTGCCTTGTACTCTATTTTAGCACAAATGGACAGAGAGTTACATGGCCTGTTCAAATGACAATGTCCCTGGCTCATACGAGCATATGCCTTAGCCACACAGATGTGTACCTCCTCCCACACGGTCATATTAACCCTCATACGGCCTAGGTATTTCCACACGGCCAGGGCATACGGTCGTGTAGTCCTAAGTCACCAATTTTTAGTTTTGTGTATGTTTTTTATCTGAAAATGTGCCTATGTATTTCGACCCTTGGCTAGGCTTTAAGGAGGGTAGTTAAGACTCTAATCTAGGCTTTGGCTTACATGTTATTAGTGACTGTTGTGAAAGATGTCTGATTTTGAATCTGGTTAGCTGGGTGTGTATGCATGTCTGTTTCTGTCTGACTGTTTACCGAAGTGTTCATTGATTCTGTGAAGTTGTACGCATACATACACTTGCATAAAGTAATTTTTTGGGCTGGTTGTGAAGAGAAGGAAGACTAATTCTGATCTGATCTGGCAGTTTAATTGCAACTTATCGGTATAGTAGTTTACTGCACTATACTGCATGTACGTCGGCTTTGTTGCATACTATTATCTAACCTGGTAGTTTAAATTGCAACATGTTTGTACAGCAGTTTACCGCATTGCACTGTACTACATATACACCAGCCTTGCTACGTATTATTATCTGAGTGGCTTAGTCCACATACATGGTATGTAGGGTTGGATGGGCCTTTCAAGGTCCTATGTGGTGTGTTCAGTTAGATGAGCTTAAACAGCTCTTGTGGGGTGTGATCGAGGGACGGAGAGGTGTTTTGGCTGGATGGAAGAGTTTTTATTACTTGACTGCATTCATACGTATCTTTCTGAGTGACTAGGTGAAAGGTTGTTTGACTGTATTCTATCTAATTGAATAACACTTGTGACTGAGTGTTTGTGTATGACATGGTGTGCTTAAACTATTACGTCTGTTTGGGACGTCGGTTCTGAGTTTGCTTTTTCTTTCTGCGTACCTCTGTAAGTACTTTCTTCGTTTGGTTTTTGATTTGTAATTATATTGTTAGATACATTTTGAACTCACACTGAGCTCGTGCCCTTTAGTGTTTCCCCTTTTAGGTACACTTCTGTTTTCTGTATGTAATGCCCTAAAAATTTGTATTTTATGTTCTGTTAATATATGACACACAATTGTGTATCTGCTTCAGTGGTTAAGTGTTTTGGGTGTGTGAGAGGTCCCAAGTTCAAGCCTTGTCTTGGGAAAATTTTTGTATTTTTCTAAGTTAAGCCTTAACTTGGCCTAAAGGGCTTATGTTTAATTATTGGTAAGCTTATATCAGAATGGGCTATTGGTCTAGTGGATAAGTGGAGTGTTGGTGTAAAGGAGGCCCTGTGTTCAAATCCTTGTGCGAGCAAGGGAAATATTTTTGCTATTGGCATCGCGTAGGAGTTTTATGTGAAGTAAAATGCTGAGAATTTGATATGAAGTTGGATGTGTGGAAGTTGAGGTGATAGTTAGATGTGAAGTAAAATGTTTTCTTATGTTCTCCCTTTTTGCTGAATTTCCTCTTCTTCATTTGCTGTTTCTTTTATTTTTGGTTCTCCCTATCACTTGTAAGTTTCCGTGATTTATTGATTAGTGCGTTCGGAGCGTCAGCTGTAATATAGAGTTTCAACTTTTGTTTCCTAAACGGTTCCTGAATTCTTTCTAAGAGGGGTTTCTTTTGGTGTTTAGGAACTAACCAGGGGACTGGTTATTGATCTCAATCGACGAGTCATTTTAATCGAAGGTAAGGGGATTCTGATAGTTATAGATGAATGCCTCGTTGCAATTCTATTGAAGTCTCGGTTATGTTACTAAAATTGGGGCTTTGATTGTTGATTTCAAGTGCTAGAGTGTTCAAGAGGGTATAGGCATCAAAAAAGATACAGGTGTGTACCCGATTACACAGAAAATGTAGTTTCAGTAAAAGCCAAAAACATCATTGTCGACGCCACACAGACGTGTGGCCACTCGTGTGATAGGTCGTGTGACCTAACACGAGCATGTGATCGACGAGACTAGGCCGTGCGTACCAAACATGGTCGTGTAATAGCCAGGTAGGCCGTGTGTGACACATGAGCTTGGCCAATTTGGGCCGTGTGGGCCCACACGGGTAATCTACATGGGCGTATGAGATTCTGGGCCAGGTCGTGTGATGCACATGGCCAAGGCCAATTTGGGCTGTATGGGCCACACAAGCGTGTGGGCCCATACGGGCAGACATTATGGACGTGTGAGCCCATTTTCACTAATTTGTTGCTAAGGTTGCACAGGTCGCCTTAGACGACTGTGAACCTACTGTAGAGTCGGTAAGTTTACCTAGACCCCTAATTGTATGAAACGGCTAAATGACTGTTACACGTATATAAGTGTTTGAGCCTGATAATATGTCACTGAACTGATATTGTATGAACTATTACTATGAGATAGCATGACATAATTGCATGTTCCATTGCATCGGGTTGGGGTTTGATATTGATCGGAGGAAGTGTACTGAAAGGCTTCAAGCCTAATTTACTGGCAGCTCAGCTGCAAATCACTGTCTAATGCTGCATTCGGTACTAATTGGAGTGTAGGGATGGGTGAGTTGATTTTATCCCCACATGGAGTGTAGGGTTGGACGGAGATGGAGTGTAGAGGCTGGTTGGGTAGGATTTTTGTATCTGCATATCTGTTACTGAGATTGGCTAAGGCCAAACTGATACTAATATAGATATTGTAAACGACTTAGGCCCAGACTGTGATTATATGTTTACTGTCTGATTGTTTGTATGGGGATTACACACTGACTTTACGTAAACTCACCCATTTTGCTTAATATGTACAAGGAATCCCTAGACATAGGCGAATCGGTGCGACGGAGGACTCAGTGGTGGCCACACCTCTTCTATTACGCTATTTATGATTTTTCTTTTAATTGGGATTATTTTGCTGTAATATGGTCTTTATGGATTTTTCTTAAATTTGGGATTTTTATTAGTTGAGGATTATAATTACTAGTTTTAAGAAAACTCGAGTTTTCAAAAGAACCGAAAATTTCAACAAAATACTCACGAATACGCAAACTATTTTACAAGCTTCCGCATAGAACAAACGTCTTGAAAGCTTCTGAATGATTAACAATAGAATTAGTAAGTGATAATGAAAAGATTCTAAACGGATAGTGTTTTAAGCAGAGTTACAGTTTTTCAACTCAAGCTACGATTTCCAAACACACTACCATGTGACATCACCAAATTTGGCCATAATGTTACATTGTAGCTAGACTTAGTATGCGAAGGTCTCAGACAATCTCGGTTAAAAATAAGTTAGTAGTTCTTCTTTTCAGCTCCCGTTTTGATATATTGTTTCAAACTGTAAGGTTTTATAAAAACTATGGCACAAGTTCTGTTTTGGATTTTCTCTTAAATCTTGCATTGATCATATATTAAACTTAACTGTAATTTTTTTGATTGAAATCTAAATGATTAAATGTTTTCAGTTCATTAAGACAAAAATGTTTGTAGTGGAATTTGAGACAATTTGTTTTGTAAAATTTTCTTACGATCACTTCGGTAATTAATGTGACCTCCAAGATTCGGTCTAAACTTCTAGGCTAGGTTTTGGAGCATTGCATCAAGCCACCCTAAACTAAAAAATTATCACTTTGATCCCTTTAAAGTTAATAAAATTATTAGTAAATGATTAAATTGTATTTTGACCTTTTAAAATAGTAAAAAATTAATTTAATCTTTGAAAATATATAAAATATAAGTTAATACAATAACAAAATTATATTTTAATTTTCAAATTGAGCGTATACTGTTCATAGTTTCAGTAAAAACATATCCTTGTAGAATGGGTCTTTGGTGATTCTTTTCCTCATTGCACATTTTGCATATAAACATAGTACAAATCTTTTAAATATATAAAAAATAAAAGGTAAATTACACCAACAGTCACTCAACTTTGGGTTAGCTAACAAAACAGTCACTTGGGTTTCATTTCAGTTACTTAATTTTAAAAAAAATAACAAAATAGTCACTAACATTATTGAAAAGTGACAAATCAATCACTCATTAACGTTTTCCGTCACAAGCTTAACGGAATAGCTGATGTGGCAGTTAAATAGCTAACGTGACCAATTAACTTGCCACGTAAGATAAGTAGTCAAAGGGTCGAAAAAAAAGATGATTGGGCATTATCTGTGCATTTCTTCTTTTTCTTCTCATCTTTCTCTGCATCTTCTTCTCCCTCAACCTCTTTCTCCTTGTTGGTGTAATAAAAAGATGATTGGGCATTCTCTATGCATTTCTTCTTTTTCTTCTCATCTTTCTCTGCATCTTCCTCTCCCTCAACCTCTGTCCAAGTCTGTAAATCCTGTTAACTGTTAACTTCTTTTGCGGGAGTAAGGCTGCTTCGAGTTCATTGACTTAAGAGCAAGTACGTCGTTCTTGTTCAGCCAGAGAGATACCGTTATCAGCCTTAGTTTCTTCCCTGTGACACCATGGAACTAAACTTTCGACCACGCACGTTTTCTGTTTGCATCCAATTTGATATTCCTCAAGTATCAATGCATCCAACATCAGAACATGGAAAACACAGTTCCTTTTTTTTACCATATCTTTCTTCCAGGGTAAAGAACCACTGCCAAGTTCCACAAAAAAAAAAATAGTGACATCAAATATTTGAATGACATGGCATGTAAAATCAAATATTTTTCCATCATTTCCAGGACCGTTGCTCTCTGTGTAAAATATAAATAAGGGACATGCATGATATAATTGAATTTCTTGGATCCCATTGTTCATTTACAGTTTCTGGAGATTTTGAGGGTTTTAGCATGGCTTTGACGACTTTTTTTTTAATTTTATTTTTATCATTGATAGAATTATTCTTTACCCTTTCTATACAAAATTTATAGGTCAATGAATTTATTTAGTTATTTGTAAAACATATAAGAAACGATAAACAAAGAAAATTGCCTTTTGTCTCCTTTTCTTTTCCGATTCCATCTATTCAGTCAACACACTGCT
Source organism: Gossypium arboreum (assembly GCF_025698485.1). Lineage (NCBI taxonomy): Eukaryota > Viridiplantae > Streptophyta > Magnoliopsida > Malvales > Malvaceae > Gossypium > Gossypium arboreum. The sequence goes on from NC_069074.1 coordinate 92,164,757, forward strand.
GTCTGCTACCTCAGATCTCTTTTCCTTTTTCTTTACTTTATATTACTCTTATAGAAGAGTAGATATGGAACTCAAAAATAGAGTAGAAGAAGAGAACTGTTTAATGAACGAAGCTTTGCTGCTTGCTACCATGTACATCCTTGGTCTGCCAGTGGATGTGCATTTGACAGATGGCTCTGTTTACTCTGGAATCTTCCACACTGCTGCTGTTGAGAAAGAATTTGGTGGGTTTTGCTTCTTCTTTTTTGGGGTTTGTTTTGGCATTACTTCTTTTGTTGGAAACCAATTCTGGTTTTTGGTTGCTGATTGAGATTTATATCTGGGTTTTGGGTTTATTGAATTATTGTGGTTTTGTTTGTAAATTGGGTCACATAAGATTGGTATAAGTTTGATTTGTGCTGTTTTCTTCATTGGTTAGACTATTTTTTGTTTAACTGTATTGCTTTCATGCAAGGTTACAATTTTAAAATAGGCATGGGATATCTAAGACTTTGTTATTGTTGCAGGGATTAGGTTTAAGAAAACATTTTTATCCAAGCCTTGGTTAATTTTTCTTACTTGGTTTTCGCTTTTATAGGGAACAACAGAGAATGCCCAGAGAAAGATGTTGAGGGAGAAGAAGATGCAGAGAAAGATGAGAAGAAAAAGAAGAAATGCAAAGAGAATGCCCAATCATCTTTTTTTTTTTTTTTGACCCTTTGACTACCTGTCCCACGTGGCAAGTTAATTGGCCACATCGGCTAATTAACTGCCACGTCAGCTATTCCGTTAAGCTTGTAATGGAAAATGTTAATTAGTAACTGATTTGTTTCTTTTCAATAACGTTAGTAACTGTTTTGTTATTTTTTAAAGTTGAGTGACTGAAATGAAACCCAGGTAATTGTTTTGTCAGCTACCCTAAAGTTGAGTGACTGTTAGTGCAATTTACTCAAAAATAAACTTTAAAAAATTTAATAAACTCGAATTCAAATCCAATCAAATCGAATGGGATAACAAAGATTACTGTTTTGGCACTTAAAAATGATATGAAACCAATCCTCATATGCACATAAACATAGTACAAATCTTTGGAATATGTAAAAAATAAGTTTTAAAAAGTTTAATAAACTCGAATTTAAATCCAATCAAATCTAATTGGTAATATAGAGTACTGTTTTGGCACCTAAAATTGAAATGAAACCAATCCTCATATGCACATTTCGCATATAAACATAGTACAAATCTTTTTGAATATATAAAAAATAAATTTTAAAAAGTTAAATAAACTAGAATTCAAATCCAATTCAATCGAATGGGATAAGATAGATTACTGTTTTGGTACCTAAAATTGATATAAAACCGACGAAGAAAACATACCGTAATTGAAGTTATAATTGCTAATTAACATGACATCATTGCTGACAGTTGTGTCATTTTAGATTCACATAATAGTACAAGGAGCTGGAGAAGGATCAGCAACCACTCTATAACATTCAAACTGTGGCGGTTGTTGACAGTATATAATTTGAGGAGGCGGTGTCGGTGGAGCTGGTGGAGTGGGTGTGGGTGTGGGTGTGGGTGGTGATGGTTCTTTTACTTCTTCAACTATTTCAATGGTTGCATGGCAAAGCTTCTTCCTCAATGCCTCAGCCAAGCATGCTACATCCACCCCTTCACCTAATATCATTAGCTTGTCCTTTTCCGGTCCATGTAAGGCCACCGAATTAACCCCTGAGAATCCATTACATGAATTAAAACCATCATCCAATTGTTTCATTAAATATGTTTTTATTTGATTGAATCAATTATGATTACTAATAGTAAACATACCATATGCAACAGCAGCAACCTGTAAAGCTTCTGTTCGGCATTTGCTGCAATGCATTGAAACTTTAATAATTATCTTTTGCTGCACATTTGAAACCAATTAAACATCAGGTTTCTGAAAATTTTATACACAATCCATAAATTACCAGAAATATGTAGGCATACCTATATGAAGACCCTAAAATGTTATTTTTCATTGAAAAAAGTGAAATATATAAGAATATAAATTGCTATATTACTATACTATACCTTCATATTCTCTGGCACCGAAAAGAATGTTGCTTTTAGGCAATTAGGCTTTTTTACAATAGCTTATTCCTGCAGAACAAAAGCAGTCATCACCTACTATTTATATAATGTAATTAGATACAAGGATCAATAGGTATAATTCCAAATTCAGTCCTCAATGCTTACATCTTTATGTCAATTTGACCTTTATTCTTATTTTAAGCTAAATTTGACCATTATTCTTTAAAAGAAGTCAAATTTCTTCTTCTTTTTTTTAACAAAAGTGAAAACTAAAATATTAATTTTTTAACCAAGCTTACCTGATACTAAAATGACAATATTTGTCTTATATGCCACGTCAACAAATAATTCAAAAATTATAAAAATATTCAAACAAATAAAAATTTAAAATATATATAAATTGAAAAAAAATAGCATGAAGTACACTTGAATTGCCATTCAGGTTGTCATGCCTAAAATTTAAGGTTTTCAGTAAATATCTCCATTCAAAAATAGTAATAATTTGACTCATTTTGAAAGAATAACCGATTTAACTAAAAAGAATGATAACCAAATTGATAAAAGAGTAAATATTAATGACTAAATTTATTATTATCCATAAATAATAAATTAATTTTAGCTTTAATGCAAGTTTAAGAATTAAGTTAATGATGATGCATAAATTGCGGGTTCAACGCCAATAGCTTAGCCTATCAAACCATTTAGCTTAATCTTGAGTAGTTAATAATTAAAAATTAAAAAGTCAATTATTATTTTAATGATCAGATTGTTAAACAATGGGGAACGAATATTAAGAAGATTTTATAAGCACATGATTGAAATCAAAGTCCTTCAAACAAACAATTTATATGGATCCATTTTCTTTGTTTAGCTCAACGACTTGCAGAAAAATGTGGTTTTGGAAACTTTGGGGTTGGATTTGACGTAATCATCTTAGTTGATGCTTAACCTCAGCAAAGTTGCAACTTTTTCTGCACCTTATGCAATGTTTTTCTTTAGGTTTTACAAGTTAGTAATAAATAATTCTGTTTAGGTTGAGACAATTCAAATTTAATCCAAATATATCGAGAAGAGATCCTTTTTTAGCTGAAAATGGAAAAGAATTCTAAGTAGTGATTAATGCCAACAATAAAAAATCGGATTGGAATCAAATCGGTTCAATTAGACTTATCAGACCATCAATTTCTAGTTTGATCGGTTTGATTTTAATTAAATAAATTATTATAAAATTATAAAATCGGTTCGACTGGTATTGAACAGTTAACTCAAAAATCAATTCAATATATTTATCTATATTGATATATTGGTCGATATGATCCGATTCCAACAACCATGATGTTATTTGGTATATATTATTTTATGGATAGGTTTTAATTGAATCATTTGTAAAAATTTGATCTCTAATTTTTTTCATTGATATGTATGATATATGTAAAACCCTAAACCCGGCCTAGAAGTTTAAGCCGAATCTAGATGAGCTACACCAACGTAGTAAAAACGTACTTTTTGTCGGAGTTTTAACTTTGAAAACTAGAAATTCATTTTAGTCGATTTAGATGATTCTATAGTTTCGTTTTAGACTTGGCAAATATTGACGAGATTATAAAAAAGAAAAATTAGACAAATCCAAAATAGATTACAAATCCAAAGGATTAAATAAAAATAATAATAATAATAAGACAAGTAGTGATTAATGCCAATGATAAAAAATCGGATTGGTGCCAAATCGGTTCAATTAGACTTATCAAACCATCAATTTCTAGTTTGATCGATTTGATTTTAATTATATAAATTATTAAAATCATAAAATTATTTAAAAATTATAAAATCAGTTCAAATGGTATTCAACAATTCACTCAAATTTTAATTTAATCCATTTATTTGCACTGATATATTAGTCGTTATGATCTGATTCCAACCACATTAGTTGGTATATATTATTTTACGGATAGGTTTTAATTGAACCATTTGCAAAAATTAAATCTCTAATTTTTTCATTGATATATATATATATATATATATATATATATATATATATATCATATTCAATACAAAATAAATATAATAAATACAGCACATTTAAATAAAATTATCACAACAACACCAAAAATACATTAATCACAACAATTTGAACGCAAATTATCATATTTCATGCACATTTTATCATTTTATTATATTTATGATGATTACATTAACAAGTGTTCACTTAAGAATTTAAAAAGGAATTGGCTTAATTAACAATTATTTATTGGCAATATTAGAGATAATTAGTTATCTAGAACATTTTATTAGTTAAATTTAATTTATTTATTTTTTATAAATCTGAGGATTAGGGTTGATAATATGCCATGCAAATTCATCAGATTCATTGTATAATAATGGAAGGTACCTATGGATCACAGTTCACAATGCATTTTAATTTGATTAATTTAGTTCCTTTTGATTTTGTCAAACTCTATTCTAATAATTACTTGGAATAGTAAACAAAGTCAATACTAAAAGTCTTACATTAATATTATATATGAAGATTCAAGAACTGTCAAGTATGCACATGATTTTAATTTCTATATTAAATTTATGTATAATTTTTATTGGTATAATTATATATATTAAAATTCAATTTACAATTTAAATGTGTATATGAAATTTTGATTTTGATCCAAAATAATTCAAATAAAGTAATCTAAATTTAATCCAATTATCTCAAGAAGAGATCCTTTTTTAGTCAAAAATTGAAAGATTTCTAAGTACTGATTAATGCATGCCAACAATAAAAAAATCAGGTTGGTGTCAAATCGGTTTGATTAGACCTATTAGACCATCAATTTCTAGTCGATCGGTTTGATTTTAATTAAATATATTATTATAAAATTATAAAATCGGTTCGATTGGTATTAAATAATTAACTCAAAAATCAATTCAATACATTTATCTATATTGATATATTGGTCGATATGATCCGATTCCAACAACCATGATGTTATTTGGTATATATTATTTTAATGGAACCATTTGCAAAAATTTGATCTCTAATTTTTTTTTTCATTGATATGTATAATATATATAGAGAGAGGCATATCTAGGGGGGACTGGTGGAGGCCTTAACCTCCCCTAAAATGGAAAATTATCTATTTAAGTCTTTTAGAAATTTTAAAATTTTAAATTAGTAGAAGTAAAATTGCATTTGGCACTCCTAAAATAATAAAAATTTAATTTAATCTATTAAAAATTATAAAAATATAAACTATTAAAAATTTAAATTTAAATTCTACCCTCCCTAAAAAAAATTCTCCCATATTATGATTTGGATACAATGCAATAATATGATCCAATAGCTGGTGTTAGAAAAATATGTAGGGGAGAAAAACAAATTAAGACTTTGAGGTGTGAAGACATTTTTGTTGATGCAAAGTCAAAAATAAAATATTAGTATACTAATTACAATAATAATAAATTAATAAATTAATCACAAATGGCACATTTGATTCAACTATCAAATTATAAAAAAATTATTTAAATTTTTTTACAATAATAATATGAGATTTCTAAAATTATAAACTACTTACCTACCATATTCAATACACAATAAATATAATAAATAGAGCACATTTAAATAAATTTATCACAACAACAATAAAAATACATTGATCACAACAATCTGAATGCAAATTATAATCATGTTAGGATGTTAGTTCACTTCAGAGTTTGAGAAGAAAAAGCAATATTAGAGATAATTCATTTTATTAGTTAAATTTAATTTTTTTATAAAATTTGAGGATTAGAGTTGGTAATATGCCATGCAAATTCATCAGATTCATTGTATAATGGAAGGTACATATGGATCACAGTTCACAATATATTTTAATTTGATTAATTTAGTTGCTTTTGATTTTGTCAAACTCTATTCTAGTAATTGGAATAGAAAAGAAAGTCAATACTAAAAGTCTTACATTAATATTTTCAAGATTCAAGAACTATCAAGTATGCACAAGATTTTGTTTCCTATATTAAATTTACATGAATTTTGATTTGATGTATAATTTGATGTATAATTTTTATTCGGTACAATTATACATATAAAAACTTTAATTACAATTCAAATGCATATATGAAACTTTGATTTTAATTCAACTATAAACACTGAAAGAAATAAATACATTAATTTATTGTTATTGAATAAATATAATTATTTGTGTATGTAGTATGTTAAGGTAAAATGATGTTATATTGATCATTGTGTTAGTGATTTGTAAAAATTGAATCAAATTAACATGTATAAAATTGCACAAAATCATATTTCATGTATAACATTGCACATTGGACCATAGTTCATGTGTAGGTTTAAACATTATCCCTGAATTTATTTTGGTATATCTATCATAAAAAAGACATAATGGCATTTGACCCTCAAACTTTACAAAAAAATCATTTTAGACCTCCATTTAATTTTTTTTTACCTCTTTTGACCTTTAAACTTGCGTTGTTTGTCAAAACACCTCCAAATAGATAGAAAAATTAACGTTCATTAACTTTGCTAATGTGACATATACATTTGACTCGATTCGATTCTATTAAAAAAATCAAATTGAATTTGGTTGCTAAAATAGGATTTATCAACTTGAATAACTCAAAATTTTTCAACTCTATTCGACCAAATACTCACCCCTACTCTATTCTACATTTGATGATTGATTAATTAATAATTACTAGAATAGAAAAAGAAAGTCATACCGAAACCAAATTTGACATTATTTAGTCAATACTAAAAGTCTTATATTAATATTATCAAGATTCAATACCTAAGCACATTATTTTCTATATTAAATTTATGGGTTAAATATCAAAATTATATATGAATTTTAGTCTAATGTGCAATTTGATGTATGAATCTTAATTTGGTATAATTATACATATGAAACTTTAATTACAATTTAAATGCGTACATAAAATTTTGATTTTGATTCAACTGTACACACTTGAAGAAATAAATATTTCAATTTATTTTTATATTGAATAAATATAATTATTTTTGTATGTAGTATGTTAAGGTAAAATGATGTTATATTGATAATTTTGTTAGTGATTTGTGAAAATTGAATCAAATTAACACTTAATGTATAAAATTACACAAAATCAAAATGCATGTATAGCATTACACTTTGGACCAAAGTTCATGTGTAGCTTTGAACATTACCCCTAATTTTATTTTGGCACAACTATGATAAAAAGGCATAATGACTTATTTGGTCCTCCAACTTTACAGAAAAAGTCATTTTAGACCTCTATTTTTTTTTGCCTCTTTTGGCCCTTAAACTTGTGTTATTTGTCAAAACACCTCAAAATATATAGAAAAAATAATGTTTGTTAATTTTACTGATGTGACATACACGTGGATTCTATGTCAACAATTATTTTTAAAATTTTGAAAATATAAAATCATTTAAAAATTTAAAATTATTAAAATATATAAAATATATATTTTTAATAATTTTTAACTCTTAAAATATTAATTATTTGCTAATATTGCATACATGTGAATTGCATGACTTCCAAGTTAGCAAAGTTAACAGACATTAAATTTTTCATCCATTTTGAAGTGATTTAACAAACAATATAAGTTCAATGGCAAAAAGAGGTGAAAAATAAAATAGAGAGTTAAATAAGTGATTATGCCTAAAAATAAATTAAACAAAAATCCATTGTAACTGTTGAGTTCTATGACGGCGAACTAAATGGAGTGAGTTATAGTGATCCTGCTACTGTGAAAAAATATGCTAGACGTGCTCAATTGGATAAAATTTTTGAATTAGATCATGCTACTATGAAATCCGATGGTGTTTTTTGTAGCAATCCGAGGGGTTGGTTTACTTTTGGGCATGCTTTGTTTGCCTTGCTTTTCTTTTTGGAAAACATTTGGCATGGTGCTAGAACCCTGTTCAGAGATGTTTTTGTCGGTATTGATCCAGATTTGGATGCTCAAGTGGAATTTGGAGCATTCCAAAAATTTAGAGATCCAACTACAATAAGACAAGTAGTCTGATGCAAGATTGCTTTGTTAACTTAGATATTCGGTGATCACGAGTTCTTTTCTTTTTCCAATTTTTTACGCCTATTAAATGGATTTTGTGACATGGAAATTTTAACTTATTGATTGGTTCCATTCGATTCCAACAACCATGATGTTAATTGGTAAATATTATTTTTTGGATAGGTTTTAATTCAACTATTTGCAAAAGTTTGATCTCTAATTTTTTTTTTCTACAACATTTTATTAGTTAAAATTGAAATTTTTTATCAAATTTGAGGAAGACAGTCGGCAATATGCCATCCAAATTCATTGTAACGTTCACAATGCATTGTAATTTGATTAATTTAGTTGCTTTAGATTTTGTCAAACTCTATTCTACGTTTGATAATTAATGGAATAGAAAAGAAAGTCATACCGAAACCAAATTTGACATTATTTTGTCAATACTAAAAGTCTTACATTAATATTATCAACATTCAAGACCTAGGCGTGCACGTGATTTTATTTTCTATATTAAATTAATAAGTTAAATATTAAAGTTATACATGAATTTTGATTTAATGTGTAATTTGATGTATGAATCTTAATTTAGTATGATTATACATATGAAACTTTAATTACAATTCAATGTGTACATAAAACTTTTATTTTGATTCAACTATACACACGCTTGAAGAAATAAATACATCAATTTTTTATATTGAATAAATATAATTATTTGTGTATGTAATTGTTAACGTAAAATGATGTTATATTGATAATTGTGTTAGTGATTTGTGAAAATTAATAAATAACATTGCACATTGGACCAAATTTCACGTGTAACTTTGAACATTATCCATAAATTTGTTTTGGTATATAACTATAAAAAAAAGTATAATAACTTATTTAGCCCTCTAACTTTACAAAAAAAAGTCATCCTAGACCTCCATTTAATTTTTTTTTCCTCTTTTGACCTTTAAACTTGCATTGTTTGTTAAATCCAGGGGCAGATTTAGGGGGCTGGCAAGGGCCCCAGCCCCCTAAAATGTAAAATTTTATTTAGGCCCTTAAATTTTTTAAAAAAATTTAAATTAATAAAGGTAAAATTACACTTTGGCCCCCTAAAATTATAAAAATTTGATTTAATCCTTTAAAAATTATAAAGATATAGACTATAAAAATTAAAATTTCATTCGGCCCCCTAAAAATTTGTTCGGCTTTGCCTCTGGTTAAATCACCTCAAAATGGATAAAAAAAAGTTAATATTTATTAACTTTACTAATGTGTGACATATATGCAATAATTAATTTTTAAAATTTTTAAAAATTTTTAAAAAATTAATTAATTACTAATGTGACATAATATCAGGAGGATTCCATGTAATTACAAAGATGACTTTTGCATACATGAAAGATGTGACAAAGGAAGCAAAGAGCGATCCTAAAAGTGTGGAATTACATGGAAATGTAGATAAAGTTAAGAGTAGTTGAATTGGAAATCTAATAAACTCCACCACACAAATTATTCAATGTTGCTTTGTCAAGACTCAAGATCTGCCTTACTTTTATTTCACTGTTTCTGCTTCACTTTTTCAATATAAAACAAATTTAAAAAACAAATTAAGATAAACTAATTAAAAGTACAAAGCAATTATGAATTTCTAGAATCAGACAAAGTTAATTTAGGTATTAAAAGTTAGGAGTAAGGGTAATTTAGGTATTAAAAATTAAAAACAATCTAGAAAATTTGATAAAAGTTAATTAATTATTTTTATTATTTGTGCTTGTATTGTACTCTTTTTCCTTAATTAAGATTGGGTTTTCTTGGTAAGATTTTTAATGAGACAGTATATTATGCGTATTATAAATTATGTATTTTTTTTTCTTCATTAAGTTTTTATCCCACGGGGTTTTTCCTAATAAAGATTTAACGAGACACATTATCTACCAATAGACATCCAAGGGGACGTGTTATAAATATCTTATTAAGTGAATGTTGATCAAGATTTGACGTACTTTAAATTTTAATAGTCATTAGAATTAGATCTCTACTTATGCTTATAAATAGGGATTTTGGAGATGTTTTGTAAATATTCTCATCGATCGCATTACAAATATCTATATCAACATTCTTTTAAATTAGTTTATAAGAAATATTTATCAATTTAATTCAGTTCATACAAAAATATAGATGAAATTAACAAATTATTTACTATAAAAATTACATAAGATTAATTTATATTTTAGTATTTCATTTTAATTATTCATGATTTAGTTGTTATTTAATGTTAAAAGTACTCTTGATATTTCAACACATATTAAGGGTATTCTTGATATTCCAAATATATTAATTAAATTATGAAATTTTATTATATCACTAATTATTATTTAATTAAATTATATATTTTAATTAATATTTTTATTGTTAAAGTAAATGATTTTTATCTATATGATATTAATTATTTTTAAGGTAAATTCATAAATTCATTCAATGAATGGAAACATACAATTCAGAGAAAAAATAGCAAACACTCGTCGTAGATGATGAAAACAAACTCCATCAACACAACAAAGGCATTAGCCTCAGCATCAATAGAACATTATAATACGTTGACAATTTGATTTATCACACCTCAAGCTTGACATATTTGGAGTGATTGCAAGCACTTAATATGATAAGAAAATTGGTCCCGGATGGTCCAAAGCGGCGAGCAAGAATCGAAAAAGAATCGAGCATTTACTAAACTAGAGAGAGCGACAACAAAATCATCCTAAAATCACTTGTAAAACTAAGATTATATGCACAAGCAAGATTAAAAAAACGCATTACAAGAGCAAACAAAGATTTAATTTCATTTATTAAATATTATTTTTATTTTATTAAATATGATTAATATAATTTTTGTGAAATTTAAACTTTTTGTTAAAATAATATCTTAACTAAGATTATTTTTATTCAATATATTATAATTATCTGAAATAACTATAATTTTATTTAAAATTTGAGAAGATGGACTATTACAGAAAATTAATTTAATAAAGAATGCACTTAATAATTATGATTGTTGTTGTTATAAGTAAAAAAAAAAATTATTATAAAGAGTTAAAATAATACATTAAAAATCAATTTTACAAAGACTTTGCTAGAGAGGACTGATTGTAGATAAACCACGAAAAGACCCGCCTATGTAGGCCCTCTGAAAGTAGGCTTCTAGCTCAATAATAGTTTGTGGGTTTGGGGCCTTTATAGTCTCATCTAAACCCATTTAAGCAATTAATGGATATAATCCAATAGTTGTCTCATTAATGCTCTTACCATCCCCCTTTTAAGCTCCACATCTTTCCCTCGTGTGTGTGTAAAATACCTTCTCCACTATTAAGCTTTTCTATTCCTTTTGAACTCTAAGCTTTTGGTTTCACCATATTCTTGAGTTGTTGCTAATGGAGTATCCTTGCAGGTGCATTCCCTATCCATGGCTCAACCTACCTCAACACTAGCACACCTTATGTAAAAGACCATATTTGCAGAAGATATCACAATCTGATTGATTTTTCCTTCTTACTTTAAACCTCACTTTTAAGGGTTTATCCACTTTTAAGCCTATTTTCCCTCCTCAATTGATATAGTTGTTTATATATATATATATATATATATATATATATATATATATACACACAAATGAACATTTACAGTATAAAGAAGGAAGAGACACAAAGATCAAACCCTGAATCTCATCTAGTTGTTTTCACCAAATTTAGGGTTTGAAATAATTAATTCTATTAAAACTGTTGTGATACTAGTTTGAAATATATATTCCCATAATATGTTGATTGGGACTGCTATTGACAAATATGTATAACCAATTTCATTCATTGGCCATGGCAATAAAAGGGTGTCAGTCCCTATTAATTGGATACAAGTTTACTATGATTTAGTCCTCAAAAATGTCTTCTAGATTACTAACTTCCTACAGGAGTTCTTTTTGTCCCCTTCTACTGAAAATAGAGTACAAGATCAAGACGGATTTTTTAATTACAATAAATTAAGAGTTAAAATATAAGTTTAATTTTATATTTTTATATATTTTGTATAATTAGTATTTTAATGATTTAACTTTCGTATTTCATAATCCTTTTATATAAATTATGCACCTCAAATTTAACGTAAATTAAAATTTTCAGCAATTTGTTTTACATAAAAAAATTTCAACCATTCAATAAATATTAATATATGCGGTATTTTAGATCAATATCGTTGATACATCAAATAGGTTCAGAAATTTACATGCATGAAAAGTAATTATATATAGGGGTGACTAAAATCCGATTCGAATCGAAAAATTTGATAAAAAATTTAAATTTTGAATTAAATAGTTCGAGTTATTCAGATCAACTCGGATACAAAAAATCAAATTTATCGGTTTAACTTAAATATGAATTACATAATTCGAATTATCTGAAAATCTAAATAAGAAAAGGCAAAACTACTTGTTTTGATAAATGTTTACCCATGAGCTTTACTTATGTAGTTAAATAATTTTGTACTTCATCTACTAGTTGAATAATTGGTCCATGTAAATGCAATATTGAGTATAAATAATATTCACATTTAATTATATCAACAAATTTAATGATTAAAATATTTAAATATTAACATTACAAAATGATATAAAACTGAAATGATTTTACACAAGCTATGCTCCCATAAAAAAGCATATTTAATGGAAATTGTTTAATAATGTAAGAAAAGTCTAATTGACTAGAAAAGGTCCATTTCCAAAAAAAAAAAAAAGAATTACGGAAATGGGTTGTTTTGTTTAAAATTTATGGGAATGGCCCGAAAACACAAAAACGCTTTGAGCTAGTGCCATATTCAGGGGAAATATAGAACAGCGCATTCAGCTCAGCACTTTTTTCCTTGATGAATAGTAAAACACTCGCACGTCAGTGCGTTTAGAAAATAGCTTCCACGTTGGCATGCTTTTGCCCGTGTTTTCTAGTAAAATTAGGGTTTTAGTTTTTTATAATTTTAAGTGTTTAAGATTAGGGTTAGGGTTTATAAAATTAAAGTTTATGGATTTTTTATTTTTTAAGTGTTTAGGTTAGGGTTTAGGGTTTTTAAATTTTTAAGTGAGTAGTGTTAAGATTAGGGTTTATAGAATTAGGGTTTAGGATTTTTTATTTTTAAGTGCTTAGGATTTAGTTTAATTTTTAAGGTTTATGGGTTTTGAAAAAAAAAATTGTATAGGATGGGCTATGAAGAAATAACTTTGACAAGATGAATTTTGTTTTGTAGAGAAAAAACACTCTATGTAGGATGCACAGTCAGCAAAAGTACTGAAAACGCTTTCAACTGGACACCCTTTTAAGTACTACTATTTTTGAGAAAATAAATTTGAGGAGATTGTTCTGAAAAAATATCCCGGGATGAGGTTTTTGAAAAATGCCCGAATAGTGGGAGTTGAGGTTTGTAGAGGAAAGACACTCCAAGTAGGATGCACTGTCAGTAAAAGTAGTTAAAACACTTTCAGCTAGATGCCATTTTCAATACTGCTTTTGATAGTGTGTCCTATTTGAAGCGTTTTTCCTCTACAAATTTCAACCCCACTATCTAGGGCATTTTATAAAAGGGAGTGTGATGTTATCCCTTATCCTATAAATAACCCATATTTCAACCTTTGATGGTATAAGTTGGAGTAATAGAAATTGAAGAAGTTCAGAAGAATAAAAGTTAGGGATTGAAGGTATAAGTCAATTTCTCATGTTAATATTTATATGAAGCATTATATTTATTGCATAATGTTTTGATTTTTCGTGTTTCGAATTTCTCTCGACATATAAAATGGTTGAAAATGAGTAGACAAATTAGTGATATTATTTATTACGATGGTGAGGTTCGTGACACCGAGAACGTCGTGACATTTTTATCAGATAACACAGCACAACTGGCTTTTGATCAGAACTAGAGTTGATAGAATTTCGTAAAAGAATTAGGCAAAAAATCTTCGGATCTATTGTAATGATAGTTTCATCTATTAAGTATCGATTTTGTATTTCGGTCAATCCTATGAGATACAACTCATTTGATATTAAAGGTGCTTAAGGCTTAGAGGTGATGGTGCAGATGCATCTCAAAAGTGGATCACCATTTCTTGAGTTATATGTGGAATTTTCAAGACCAAATGAAGGATTTGTGACTTCAACATCTCTTTCTGTTCGAGAGGCAAGAACAATCGAAAATGTTGATAGTACAATCATTCTGTTAGAAACTTCTCATTATGATATCTAAGAATCATCAATAGGAAGACACTCATCCGTCTTAGCCTTAGATTTTAACCGTTGAAGGCAGAACATCGAACCATCGGGTTTTGGTGGTAGAACAGTATACATGACCCCTGCACGATACTCAGTTGATGGATGGGACATGCACTTCGGTGGGTTGATGTTCAACGCTAGGAATACTTACTAGAGAATGACATTATCTTCTGGTGGTTGGCAATTGATATGTGATTTTGGACGTTCCAAAACGTACACGAGAAGGGATGATGTACTCCCTACGATGTCCATTAGTGAGGGGACCTCCAAAATGGCAGATGCTGGTGGGTCAAAGAATGAAGATGGTAATGAATCCAATGTGGATCCACCCCAGGAGCCCGGTGTCAACAGTTTAGAAGTTGTATTATTTTTTGAACTAGAGGTTGTTCCAATTGAACCTGAAAATGATGAAAGGTGTGAAAATAAAGAAGAAAAAGATCCACGATTCATGACGTACTCACCGTCAGCCCACATGCATAATGTCGATCTTTCGACTGAGAATGCATTTGATTTTACAGAATTACCACACAGGAGGCCTGGCCACAGAAGTGCATTATTGGATTCGGGTGATTTGGAAGTGGGCAGGAAGTTTTCCAGTAAAGATAGTTTTCTCATAGCATTGAAGCGATACAACATCAAGAACAGAGTTAACTTCTATGTGGTTAAATCCAAATTTGAGAAGTTTGAGGGGAAGTGTATAATGCGAACGACAGCTACTCATGGAAAATCATGGCTTCTGTTAGGAAGAAGATGGGGTTATGGATGATTAAAAAGTTCACTAGTCCGCATACATATGTTGCCTCTAGTACATTATTACAGGGTTATTAGGGTTTTATTTATGGTTTAAGGGTATTTCGAATTAATTTGACGTACTCGTAGGGTTGCAGGTGTTTCACGGGATTATCTGCAGTTGGATTCAAATATGATCGTGGGCCTAATACTACTGTTGGTGAAAGCAGATCTAAGGATTAACGTGTTGATTTTAATTTCCAATATTCATAGCCAATTCAACTACACACCTTAGTATTGCAAGGCATGGATAGCTAAGCTGAAGGCCTTGGAGAATATGCATAACAGGTGGGACATGTCATACAACGAGGTATAGTAGTGGTGTTAGGTGCTAGAGTTGCATAACAGATCTTGAAACAGGTTTTGCGTACTACAACGATCGCTTCCTCTGTAGGTGTTTGATAATACTCTAAAATGACATACTTTTATATATTAATTACATATATATATTAAGTATGACCCTACTAATTTGGGATTTTTATGGTTTTTTATCTTGTAGGGATTAAATTGAAGGCAAAAGGAAATTTGGGGGCAAAAAGAGTAAAATTAAAGACAAAATGGGTCAACATGCGAAATAGGAAAGAAGTGATGCTGAAAATACAAAGTGCGAAATACTTGGACCAAAAATTCAAAGAAGAGATTTATGAACAGAAGAGTTTATTTAAATTTTTTAATTTTAATTTTAGGATTATTGTTAGGATTATTATGATATTGTTTAGATTTAATTTCAAATTATATCTTTTAATTATCTTTTAGAGTTTAAATAGGAACAAGAACAAACTAGGTTTTCTATGTACTATAAATAGAGGATAGAATAACATAAATATTCACTCATCACTTTTGTAAAAAACTCCTTCCCCTGAAGGTTTTAGCCTTTTTGCTTCTTTTCTTCTCCAATAGAATTTTATTCCATTACACTTATGTTCTTTTCCCAAAAAGCATGAGCCATTAAATGCATCTAACTAAAGGTTATCAAGACTCTTCCAAAAGATTTCATGAGGCTTAGAATCCGCACATAGCCTTCTCAACGAGTATTCATCATTTGTCCACATTATGGGACTGACGCTTCTGTCCATATCCTTCCAAAAGTGATCTTTTCATCTTGTGCAAGGAACGGCCACTTTGTATGTTTTGGGAAGGTTGCACAACCGATTCGTTAATGTACTACGTTAGAGGTTGTCAAGCCCACTAGACATAATGGCGTGGCATTCACCAATGAAAAATGAGGATCTAGTGTAAGACGGTCCCACAAAAGTGACGGTTGGTTAGAGTTAGGTTCCTCTAAATCGTAAAGCTAAAATCTAAGTGAAGCTGGTGGTCGTAGGTGTCCTATTCCACTATAATTGGCTTATTCTATCATGAGAAGGATCACCTAAAAGCTTAGGATTGAATCCAAGAAGGATCGAGATAACCGAAAGCCAAAATCCCCCAATCGGAAAACCCCTTTTTCTCAAATTCTGTTTTTTTTTTCACAATTGCTATTTCTATTTATTTAATTTTGATTCATCTATATTTTTAATTTTGTTTTATTTATTTACGATTATGCCCAGATTTCGAGGAACAAGAAGTTGTAGCAATCTAGTCGCTGAGGATTTGACCTTAGTTGTAGCAATCCAATCTCTGAGGATTTGACCCTACTTTCCTTAAAATATTCTCTTCATTATTTCATAGGGATAGGTTATTTTTTGTGCTTTCAATAACACACCAGTGTTGAGTGTTCAAACGTTTGTTTTGGACTTTCAAGTAATACTGGGATACATTTTAGTACTACAAGTCGTTGGTACAAATAGACGGTACCTTCATATTTGGTAGATATACCCATCGGCTGTTGTTAGTTTTGGCACAGGATGGTAATTAAAGGATCCTTCAAATTGCATTTGCAATAACACCGGAGAAGAAAGTAGACAATTGAGATTTCTTTCTGTTTAGGTTAAGGAGGCATGCCTGCCCTTAACTTGATATTTATGTGTCATATCAAATTGGGGAAATAGAATACTGTCCGCAATTAAGTAACAGGGAAACCTTTGGGATCGCACAAACCATCAGTATTATTTAAAGCACATTACATCCAACTACTACTAGCAATATAGGTTTACCACTGAGCAATGACAAGTGACCAACATGGGTATCTAATTGCCACCGATATTATTTGGTTTGTATTATTCCATTTCTATTTTTATATTTTTTATAGTATGTAATCGTCACTATGCACTTATATTGATAGGGTATGTAGTTGCCCGAGACGACTATAAACCTACTGTAGGGTCGGTAAGTGTACTTAGACCCCTGATTGACTGAAATGACTGTTATACCCTTATATGATATAAACATCTATATTACTGTATATCAAGCTATACTAAATGCATGTATAACATCATGTTTTGGCATGACATGTTTGTATGTTGCATTGCATTGAGTTGGGGGTTTATATTATTTAGAGGAAGTGCACTGAAAGGCCTCGAGCTCGATGTCTTGGCACTCAATTTGCATATTCTTTGTATAGTGCCGCATTCGGTACTACTTGGAGTGTAGGGTTGGGTGGGTTGATTCTATCCCCACATGGAGTGTAAGGTTGGACGGAGATGGTGTGTAAAGGCTGGTTGGGTAGGATTTATTTTATGACTATATAAATATGACTATTACTATACTGAGATGGGCTAAGGCCCAAACTGGACTAACACTGTTATTGAAAAAGGGCTTGCGCCTAGACTGTGATTATCTGTATGCTATCTGTTTTTGTACATGAGGATTACACATTGAGTTTTCGTAAACTCACCCCTTTTGTTTGACTGTACAGGTAATCCCCAATCATAGGCGGATCGGTGCAGTGAGGGACTCAGAGGTGGTCATACGATCGCATATATTTTCGTACTAGATTATGATTTTAAGTATTATTGTTTGGGGTATTTTTACTGTAATAAGGTCATTATAGATTTTTACTTTAATTCGGGATTTGTTTATCGTTGCTTATGATTTATAATCACTAGTGGTAAGGAAACATAGGTTTTCAAAAGTTACAAATGTTTTTTTTCCAAAACACTCACCACTACGCAAATCGTTTTAAAAGCTTCCACAAATTATAACGACTGAGGGATAAATGTATAATGTTTTGGAAACAATAACTTGATTTAGAGATACTATAAGATAACGAAAATTGTTTAAAAGGGGAAAAGGTCTACCAATGACTTATTTTTCAAAAGCACTTTCATTGTGACATCGCCAAATTCGGCCATAATGTCTAGGCTGGGTTTGGGGTGTTACATCTCCGGTACTACACCCAAAAGTTCGTAATATATGCTTCCCCAATCAGCAGACCCCAGTGACTACTGATTCGTCCATGGGTAACCACAATTGTAATTGCACGTCCTCTAGAGTGATAGTATACTCACAGCATGGAAGATGGAATGTGTGCGTATCAAGTTTCCACCTCTTCACCAACGTACATATGAGTTTTGAGTCCAACTTACACCATCAGCCTAAGTGGGCCACATGCAAAAAACTAGCTTCCATCAGGTATGTTTCAATCAACGGTGATGGAGGACCGGGTAGATTATGAATATAGCATTGTAAAATTTGATATTCTGCCTATTTACATAAAAATTATAAAAAAACATTAAGTTCAATTATAACTATGAAATAAAAAATTTAAAAAATTAAAAATTTATTCTTACCACTTGCAATTGATTGACGGAGATGTGCTTGTCATCGAGACAGATTAGAAACTCGACCATTGCTAAATATATAATTGAACATGAACAAATTTTTAATAAAAATATAATTTCTTGATAATAATTTAGATAAAAAACAATAAAAATAGAATTTAGGAAAAATGATATTTTTAATAAAAATAATAAAAACAATAATTTAGATAAAAATAATATTTAGGAAAATAATTTGAGAGGCTTTTGAGAATTGTGAAAAATGTGAGAATTTAAGAATGAATTGTGAGAAATGTGAGAAATTTAGGAGAGAATTATGTGAAAAATTTGCGTGCAGGAGGGGTTTATACTTTTTTTTATATCATTGGGGTATTTTTTTACTGTTGGATTCCAACAGCTAATTCAAATAATTGTTGGAGTTGACCGTTGTTGGAGCACGAGTAAAAACACGTATACATAAACCTGATGTGAAAACATTTAACTGGTCGTCAGGAAAAAAAAAGGGTAAATTACACCAACAGTTACCTAACTTTGGGGTGGTTGACAAAACAGTCACCTAGATTTCATTTTAATCACTCAACTTTTGAAAAGTTACAAAACAGTCCTTTTTGCCATTTTCCGTCACAGACGTCACAGCAAAGTGATGTGGCAGGTGACGGCGTCATTGCTGTCAAAAAATCATCTAGCTGGCCGGTGACTCACTTTAACAGCCCTCCCAGCACCATTTTAGGGCTAGAGAAAAAGAAAAAGAAAGAGGAGGAGGAGGAGGAGAAGAAGAAGAAGAAGAAGAAGAAGAAGAAGAAGAAGAAGAAGAAGAAGAAGAAGAAAATTACTGGCTTCGGGAAATGGGTTAGATGATTGTAGAAAGGGACGGCGCGAACCATAAAGAGAATGGTTACCTGAAGTGAGACAATGAAAAGGAGCAGCCATAGAATGAAAAAGGTTGAAGATGAAGAGAGGTGGAGGAGCTATTTTTTTTAGGAGAGTATATAGCGGCGCTGCTGGAGTTTGGAGGCATTAAGACAGGGTTTCTCAGCTTGTTGAAGAGCATTCTCCATTACAAAGTATGTAAAGCAAGCAAAAAGTTTGATGTAGAGTCGAGGCTTTGGTAATGGGAACACCCGATAAAAGATTAACTAATATATTAGAAACCCCCTTTTATTAGGAATCTTTCTTGCATTACAATTCAGTCGACTGGGCTAATATCTAATTTCTTGGGCATATAGTACCAATGTTGCTGCTTTTGGTGTATAAAACGCTACTGTACAGAGAAACCTCCAAATGATCTATTGACTTGATGAGAAATCCTTCTCTAGCTATGGGGGAGAAACAGATTCAAAGAAATTGGTGGGTCGTGCTTGTGAATGCAGAAGAATTAGATGAGTTCTCGAACAACCGCAGACATCTCCTTCAAGCCATTGGTACTGCAGACAGTTCCATAGTTTTCAGTAGTCCAAAGTTGCAGTTCTAGAATACCCGTAGTAAGAGTTAATATTGGGAGGATTGGCGACCGACTTTCGTGTTTCTAAAATTGCTGTTCCCTCCATTGATAGTATTTATGTTGTCTTGTTTGTGTTCTTTGTAAATGGCAAAGGTCCTGTTTGTTTGTAAGCAGCTGTATCATTGTGTTGGTAAAACGACTGTAAACCTATCTTGTTCTTTTTTGTTCAATGAGCTTATGTACTTAATTTACGTGAAAAGGGCGGATTCAGTAACTGTTCTTCTTCTTTATTCTTCTTCTTCTTCTTCTTCTTCCTCTGTTAAAGGGTTTTTTTTAAGTTTTTTTTTACTTTTTTCATCCAACTTGGCAAGTTAACTGGCCACATCAGCTAGTTAACTTGCCACATTAGCTGTTCTGTTAACACATTAACGGAAACTGTTAGTGAGTGACTGTTTTGTCACTTTTTTATAACGTTAGTGACTGTTTTGTTATTTTTCAAAAGTTGAGTGACTGAAATGAAACCTAGGTGACTATTTTGTCAGCTACCTTAAAGTTAGGTGACTGTTGGTGCAATTTACCCAAAAAAAAAATGTTGAACTAAACGCGTTTTTCTGTACTTCCCCAAAAAACAATGCCGGTTGAAAACGTTTTAGTTTTTTCGGACCACTCTCGTAAATTTTAAACAAAACGTCCCATATAATTGATTTTGGAAATGGGACTTTTCCGGTGAATTAGTCGTAAGAGAAACTACAACACAATTTCTGAGAACGGAAGTAGACGCGTCTTTGACGGTTTGGCTTGACACCCCGACGACAAGTCAACTACGAAAGCTAAACATATTGGTCGATCAACAACCACAAGATTTTCTCGAAAAGATAAAAAGGAAATAATTTTTGAGTGCTTCAGTACCTTGTCTATCTCTAAAAATAATCGCATTTCTTTATTTTTCTTTGCTGTTAATTAAGAGTTCAAACATGGCAGAAGCTTTCTTGTCCGCTATTGCAGCAACGGTACTGGAGCAAATAGCCACCGTTGTGTCAGAAGAAATTCGCATGGCCTATAATGTCCGAAACGATATCGAAAAGCTCAAGGAGACCATGAGCCGCATTCAAGCTGTGCTTTTGGATGCTGAGCGGCAGCAACACGAAAATGAAAGCTTACGCCGCTGTATGTGGAAGCTTAAAGAAATCTTTTACGATGCTGAAGATGTAATTGATGATTTCAAGTGTAAATCTCTTCGAGAACAGGTCGCCCATGATCACAACATCAGCAAAAAGGTGCGAGCTTTAACTAAAGTACCTGGTCGTCCGTCCTCTTTAAAACTGCCTGGGAAACTGAAAGATATCAATAATAGGCTAAATGAACTTGCTACTGAGTGGGACAGCTTTAATCTGCAACAATGTAGGGAAAACCGACATGATTTTTACACAGAGACCCACTCTTCTGTTAATTCTTGGGATGTTTGTGGTAGAGATGAAGATAAAGAGAAAATTGTTCGTCTTTTGATGAAACCAAGTGAGGATCAAAATTTCCCTGTTGTCTGCATTGTTGGAATTGGTGGACTAGGGAAAACTACGGTGGCTAAATTGGTATACAATGATGATAGAGTTATTTGTTATTTCGATGTGAAGATATGGGTGAGTGTTTCAGGGGAGGAATTTGATCTTCCCAGGTTGCTCAAATTGATGATTCGCTCAATAAGTAAAGAAGAAAAATGTGATACTTCCACGGTTGAAGCCTTGCAACACTGCTTGAGAGATATTTTGATTTATAAGAGCTTTTTGCTTGTTCTTGACGGTGTATGGAGTGAAAATCAAGCAAGTTGGATTCATTTAAGAGATTTATTGAGTTCAATGGGTGGTTTGCCTAAAAGCAGAATCATTGTAACCATCCGGAGTATGAAGGTTGCTTCCATAATGAGTTCAGTTGAACCTTATGAGTTGAAAGGTCTCCTTTTCGAAGATTGTTTGATTTTGTTCAAAAAATGGGCTTTTAGAGATGATGATGAGCAGCAACATCCAAATCTCATGAGAATCGGGATGGAAATAGTGGAAAAATGCGAAGGGGTTCCTTTGGCAGTGAAAACATTGGGAAAGCAACTATTTACGAACACTAAAGAATTTGATTGGCAATTTATAAGAGAGTGTGAAATATGGAGGCTGGAGCAAAGTAAAGATGATATTTTACCAGTGTTGAAGTTCAGTTATGATCATTTGTCATCTCATTTGCAACAATGTTTTACTTTATTGTCATTGTACAAAAAGAACGAGATTTATCATAGTCATGAAGTCATCCAACTTTGGATGGCAAATGGACTGCTTGAGCAGCCAAAGGAAGAGCAAGAGTGGGAGGACGTTGGTGATCGGTATTTGAATGAATTGCTGTGGAGGTGCTTTATTCAGAAGGAGACGGATTATGGCAATTATTTTACCTTCAAAATGCACAACCTGATCCATGATCTTGCATTATATGTGTCTCAAAAAGAGTGTATAACAGTGAAATGCGATCCAAAAGCTGTTGACAAAAATGTTCGACATTTATCCTTTTGTGGTAGCAAGCTGCTAAGAGTTCCAGAAGCCTTGAAGGATTTCAAAAATGTTCGAACCGTACTCGTCCAAGAAGTTTCAGAGGAATCAAAGAGAATTCATGAATCCATTATAGATCTTTGTGTCTCCAATTTCAAGCACCTACGAGCACTTCGTCTACGTTGTTATTCACCATTGACAACTCTACCCAATTCCATTTGTTCCTTGAAGCACTTAAGAGACCTCGACTTGACTGGCTGTCGGAGTATGGGGAAACTTCCGTTTTCTTTCTACAAGCTTCGTTGTTTACAAAAGCTGAAAATATCAGGTATTCCTTTGAAGTACTTACCTGATAGAATGGAAAGCTTGATTGAGCTTAGACATCTAGAAATAACTATTAAAGCTAAGCATTTGAAAGAAATCCGGGAAGGATGTTGGACTCGTCTTCAACACTTGGGCTTGATTGAGTGTGATAACTTAGAATGTTTACCTAAAGGATTGCAATATCTCACATCACTTCGAAGACTTGATCTCGTTAGTTGTTCTAAACTAGTCTCATTACCACGAAGCTTGATATTTCTAACCAGATTAGAAGACCTACGTGTATCTTCGTGCAAAAAAATCAATTTACAAATGGAACCAACGGAGTTTGATGTTAAACGCCCTCAGTTGAGCCTCAAAACTTTATCCCTCTGGGATTCCGATGAGTTGAAAGATTTTCCACGATTGCTTCTTCAAGGATCTTCTTCCACTTTACAACAAATACAAATCGGAATTTGCAACAATTTCGAAGTGCTTCCGACTTGGCTAAGGAATCTCACTTCACTTCGTAAACTTGAGATTCTTAATTGCCCGAAATTATCGGCTCTACCAGAGGGAATGGAACGGCTTACCAGGCTTAGGCAACTAACAATTAAACAATGTCCAAACTTGAGCATAAGATGTCGACCATATGTTGGTGCAGATTGGCGCAAAATCGCTCACGTACAAGATCGTGATACTCCAGAATATTAAATAAAATGATGTTTGAGGTAAAGTAGTAAAGTTTTAATTTCTCTAACATATTTTTTTCATGGTAGCTCACAACCAAGCATCATGGAGAAATACATAAGATGCCTATTTACGGATGTTTTACTTAGACTTGCATTTAAATATGCATCTCTTTCTGTCAATATATATATATATATACACACATATATACCTCTCAATTTGTTGATACTTATTTTAGTTTTAAAACATTGCATGTATCAAATGTCAAGATGGATGAATCAGTCGAAGGTTGAGGTAGGCGATGGAAGACTTCTACTTTATCTCAATTTAGATTTCAAGTTGTGAAGATTGGAACTTTTAATTTGTAATGTTTGTTTGATGCATTGAATTCAAAAGTCTAAGTATACTATATATTATACTAATAATACTCTAAAATGGCATACTTTTATGTGTTAATTACATATATATTTTGAGTATGATCCTACTATTGGGCTATTTATGATTTTTTTTATCTTGTAGGGACTAAATTGAAGGAAAAAGGAAATTTGGGGGCAAAAAGCATAAATTTAAAGACAAAACGGGTCAGCATGCGAAATAGGGAAGAAGTGGTGCCGAAAATATAAAGTGTGAAAGACTTGGAGCAAAAATTCAAATAAGAGATTTATGAACATAAGACTTTATTTAAATTTGAATTTTATTTTTAGGATTATTATGATATTGTTTAGATTTAATTTCAAATTATATATTTTATTATCTTCTAGAGTTTAAATAGGAATAAACAAGGTTTTTTTTGTACTATAAATAAGGGATAGAGTGACATGAATACTCACTCATCATTCCTGTAAAAAAAACTCATTCCCCCTATGGCTTTTAGCCTTTTTGTTCTTTTTATTTTCCAATAAAAATTCATTCTATTAAACTTGTGTTTTTTTTTCCCGAAAAGCATGAGCCACTAAACTCATCTAGCCAAAGGTTATCAAGGCTCCTCCAAAAAAGTTCATGAGGCTTAGAACCTGCACTTAACCCTTCTCAACGGGTATTCATCATTTCTCCGAATTACGAGACTGACGCTTTCGTCCATATACTTCCAAAAGTAATCATTTCATCTTGTACAAAGGTGGTCGCTTTGTATGTTTTGAAAAGATTGCATAGTCGGTTCGGTAACTTACTGCGTCAGAGGTTGCCAAGCACAATAGACCAAATGGCGTGGCATTTTCCATTTAGAAATGATGATCTAGTGTAAGACGGTCCCACAAAAGTGACGATTGGCTAGAGTCTGATTCCTCTAGATTGTAAGGTTATAACCTGAGTGGAGCTGATGGTCCTAAGTGTCCTCTTCCACTATAACTGGTTTATTAGTCATGAGAAGGATCACCTAAAAGCCTATGATTGAACCAAAGGAGAATCGAGATAACCGGAGGCTGAAATACCTCAAATCGAAAAACCCATCCCCTTAACTCTGTATCTTTTTACAATTGCAATTGCAATTTCAATTTGTTCAATTTCAACTTGTCAATATTTTTAATTCTGTTTTTTTTTTTATTTTCGCAGGTGAACGTTTTTCTTGGGCACCACTTCGCCCAGGATTTGACCCTACTAATTGATTACCCTATTAATTGTTTTTGGGTAAAGTTGGATATAGTTGGCATTCTATAGGATAGATTGTGTACAAATTACTTTGACTATATGCATATTAGCTTTCGACACATTTTTCTTTGAACGTTTCGATGAGTGTTGGGTACACCTTTTACATTAGTTATACCGATGAACGTTAGGCACAATTTATATACTTCTAATGTTTCGATGAGGTATTGGATGCCAAATTGGTATGTTGGTTGGAATTTGTGTATCCGTTTGAGTCTAAGTTAGATTAATAAGTATTTAAAATGTAAATTAGATCAATAATGTTTGAATTGAATTGATAATATGATTTGGTGATACAAATGAATATTGTGATATACAAATAATGATAGCATGTGCAAGACCATACAAACTAGTTATACGAGCCCAGAGGGCTGATACGAAAATAATATGAATCGATAAATTTGAGAATGAGTTGAATTGAAGAAATGAGAAATTGGTATATTGTGAAATAAAGATATTTGAACCTTATAGTTGAATGTTATAATATGATATGTTTAAATGTAAGCTTTTGGTATGAAAGTTTATGTGTAATAGTTAGATATTGATCTTGAATTGATAGTATGCAATTGGTTAATGTTTTCATTATATTGACTTGAATCATGAAAGTACCACAGAGCTTTATTGCTCAGATTACGGTTTGTTTATTCCGTACGCAGTTATAGGTGGACCTCAAAGTCGCGGGAGGTGAATTCAACATCTAGTTGCAGCTCTCAACTCAATAAATTTTGTATAGTTTTTTACATTTTGATAAATAGAATATACCTAGGGGTGAACCGATTTTTAGGTTGTAAATGGTCCATTTTTACGTAATTGAGTAATGAATTGATGATAATGTAATGGTTCACACATGGCTAAGGTCTTTTTGGTCTTGAGATGTATAATTAAACTTGTTGATTGTGTTGAATTGCGATTTTGGGGTCAGAAGACCAATTATATTTTATTAAATGATAGGTTAAATAAAAAGAGATAAAACTTGAAGGAATCTGTTTCCATTGTCGCGGCACCACTCTTTGGATGTGCAACACTATCCTTCATCATTTCAGTGCCTCATGTTTGATGTCACAATGTCTACTTACTATCTTCAAGGTCATGACACCTCACCATAGGAGTTGCAACTGCAACTCGAAACATTTTGTAAACTTTGCATTTTAATCCCCAAATGGTCTCGAGTTATCAAAAGAGCTTTTGTAAGCTTAGATAAACCTTGAACAAGATTATGTACTATAATACGATGATGTAATGAACATGTTTGTCACATCTCAAAAATCTAGTTTGTAGAATCGGGTCAGTAAATCGAGGGCTAAGTTAGGTATCGAAAATTAGGGTTATAAGTGGGTAATTAAATAATTAAAATTACATATTTGGGTTTTATTTTATTAACTACTCAAAACAAAATGCAATTTTGAGGTCTAATTTGAAAAAAATGGATTTTAATTTATTTAGGACCTATTTGGACAAAAGGGAAGAATTACGACTGGCCTAAAGGGCAAATTGCCCAATTTTTGAAAATTGGTCTTATACATAAAGCCATTCACGTCTTCCCCTTCTTCTCAGAAACCCCAAATCATTCAAAAAAAATTCAAAACCTAAAATTAGGGAGTTCTTTCAAAACCAATTCATTAGTCATGAACTCATCTTTAAATGTTAATTGTAATAGTTTACATGTGTATAACTTTCGATAGTTGTTGTAGCATCCTATTACTTGGGTCTGGCGACCGGACCGGGGTAAGGGTGTTACATTTACTGTTACATTTGATTTTAATGCCATTCCACCACTGATTGACATTTTAAAATGGGTCCAATTGTTTAATTGGTCCCTCAATTAATTAACAATCTATAAAATTAAATTTTACAACTTTTACAATTTAATCTTTGTACTATAATTAACTATCAAATTAACAAAATTAAGAGACCAAACTTCAATTAACCTTATGCTAACCTCATAAATAAAAACAAAAATATTTATAGACTCAAACATTGAAAATGGGGTTCCAAAATCCTTATTTCCAATACAACTAAGAAATAGGCTGTTACAATTTAATTAACTTTAACTTATTTAGTTTATCCACTGTTAACATCACCAACCACTAACACCCACCTTGACATGATCTAATTGCTATTTTAGATCTTAAACCATTTTTTAATTAAAAATCTATAGCGATTGAACTTTACAATTTAGTCTTTGAACCTTAATTAATCACTAAATCGACTAAATTACCTATTCAAAATTCAATTCACCTATATAATAAGTCCGTGATTACCTTTATTTAATATTTATGGACTCGATTCACAGAAATGGGATCCTGAACATGCAATTTTCAACACCGCTAA
The DNA here is from genome assembly GCF_025698485.1 of Gossypium arboreum. Taxonomy (NCBI): domain Eukaryota; kingdom Viridiplantae; phylum Streptophyta; class Magnoliopsida; order Malvales; family Malvaceae; genus Gossypium; species Gossypium arboreum. Next base: position 92,192,515 of record NC_069074.1, read on the forward strand.
AAGCTAAGTCGTTACAATTTCAATCAGTTTGCTCATTTCTAATTAGATTAGGGAAATGTTTAGATTATATACTAATATAAGTTATCTTTCTGTATTACGATCTGACCATGTAATATCGCTTAGTATTAGTTAAATGCTAGATAATTATTGAGTTAATATTTGCTTTCATTTTGTTTTTCATGCAAAAACCATTGAGTACAAGATACAAAGAATATTAATGTAACTGATGAATATTTTAGTAAACCAATTTGTTCAAAAAAAACAAGTACCTATAAACAAAAATACTACATTAAGGGCACTATATCCCAACAGTTTTAAGTCCGTTAGAACATTGGTGGTGGAGCTCTCTTATCGACGACGGCTAGGGTTAGAAGAAGAAAGGAGAAAAAAAAAAGGAAATAGGGAGAAAAAAAGAGATAAAAAGAAACTAAAAACAAAGAAAAATGAATAAAGAATAAAAGAATAAAAGTAATACTCCATGGAAAATAAAAAAATTTAAAAGAAAATGTCACTTTAGATTTTCATTTGAGATTTTAATAGAAGTGAGCAAAATAATTGAATCATGTAGCGTAAGTGCTTAAATTGCAAATTTATTATTTTAGGTGCCTAAAATAAAATTTTTTCATAGTTGAATGATTATCTATGTAATTTATCTGTTTAGTTTTTCTAAATAAATTTTGGAAAATTTTCATTTCTTCCTTGAAATTTTTAGAAAATTTTAACTAAGCTCTCCAAAATATTTGAAAATTCTTATTAATTAGATAAAATTTTAATTAGACCCCAAATTTTTTAAAAAATTCTGTTAAACGCCTGAAGAATTTGAAAACTTTACCAATCTCTCAAAACTTAGTCCTACGATCCGTCACTTTGAAGGAGTATAAAAACCATAAAAGTTATAAAAATTATGAAAATACTAAAATTATTTTAAAAAACCAAAAATTATGAAACAATTTGTTTTTATGAATTATTATTTTATATACAGTCAGTTAAGTACAATTTATTTTAGGATATAATAAAATAATAATAAAATAATAATTAAAAAATATATTTAGTATCATTCTACATCTATACTTATAGTGTGCACAGAAAAATTTCTATTTTTTTAAAAGAAAATCTAAAACATTATTTTTTCAATATTCCAAAACGTCTCGTGAGATTGCAGTCAGCGAGAGAAAATAACCGTAAAAGTCAAACCGTTAAGCTCCGTTGGCGCGTGGCAAAGAGAAGAAGAGTGTGAAGACGCCACGTGACGTGAGGAGCCAGCTAAGCAAGGTGGGCAAAAATTAGTACGGAAGTAGTACGATGGAGTAGCACCACATCCGTGTATTTGTTGAGGCGCGAAGGGAAGGAGGACAGGAATATCATGGGGTCGGGCAGTCGGGGGGCTTTAGGAATTTATTTATGGGTAAATTCTTTAGTAGTGACTAAACTATTAATAATTTTTTATCACTTAACTATTAATCGAATTATTTAATTTTTTTTTCTTTTTAGTTATAATCTTAGTAGTTTTAAAAATTGGTATAATAATAATTTTAACTTTTGAAATTTATATATTATATTAATTTAATCTTAATTTTAAAAATTATAACGCCAACATTTACACGTAAAAGTTAAAATAATATTAGTTAAATTTGATTGAAAATATAAAAAAATGAAAGCACTTAAATATTAAAGATAATACTTTTCATATTTTTAACTATTTTAAAACTAACCTTCAATATGATTAAAAAAACAAAAAATCAAATTACGCGATTGTGTAAATATTTTTTTAAATGAAAACTAAATTGATATAATTTATAAATATTGAGGACTAAATTTATTATTATACTAAATTTTCATATTGTAGTTGACCCTTTATTTATATAGATTTAGAAGGTTAATTATTGGTTAACTAATTAATCAAACACTATATATAATAAGATGATTCCACTTTCAACCACTTGATTTTCACTTTTCTCTGCTCAAAATGGAGGATATTCAAGACTGAAGGAGTTGAGTGAGTACGGCCTCCCCTTTTCTTCTTCTTTTTCTTTTCATTTTATACTATAAAATTTGCATTTAACTTACGTTATTGTTAAATATTATCAGACGGTGAGCGGTTTTCCGAAGGCGGTTTTCAGGTTAAACTTGTATGTCTTTGAACTTATCTTTTCATTATATGCAGATTTGCTTTTCAGGCTTAGCTTCTGTAGCTTTTATTTGCTTAGTTTTTTGTACGGATATTTCTTCACTACCTTGTATTTTCTTTACATTTTCTTTTATCTTCTTCATCTACTTTCTCTAAGTAGGATTTAACGTCATCTCGTCATTTTTGAATGCTATTCTTGATCTTCTTTATTTGTTTTACTTAATTATTTTATAATAAACAATAGGTTAATGACAACGTTAGTTATACTTAATCGGAACTTACATAGGATTTCTGGTAACAGAGTTCTTGATATATATAGACACACAAATGAGGTCTATTTTCCTGTCTCTCAGTTTATTTGCTTTGTTAGGGTTGTTGATGCCAGGGCTTCTCGTTTTGCTTCTTTAGACTTATACATGAATCCATAACTTTTTCCTTTCTGCAATTGTAAGTAGTCGGTGTTAGATTTTAGTTCCATTTTTTCCGTGGAAAACGCTCTTCTTTCCTGTGTACATTTTTATGGTATTAATCTCATTGTTGCTTTTTTCTCCTGTTACAGTTATCGTCATGGTTCGAAAGAAGGGAACTGATTCTGCTGGAGGCGAGAGCTCTAAGTCCCATGATACTAGAGTTGGCAGTGGTCGTGGTTCCCAAGGTCCTCCACAACAACTAGGCAGAGGTGAAGGTGGAGGAGGATACTCCGATGGTGGTAGAGGTTGGGTTCCACAGTCACAGCAACCGAGTCGTGGAGGTTATGGTGCTGGTGGACCCTTTGAATACCAATCTAGAGGAAGGGGAGGGCCTTCCCAGCGAAGAGGTTATCGTGGTGTTCGGGGACATGGTGGCTATGGTCGTGGTTGATCAAGACATAGCAGTCGTGGAGTACCTTTTCCTAGTGGACCATCCCAGCAGCATGTTCCTGAGCAGCACCAAGCGACTAAACCTTTTGAAACTGCGGTAACTCCCTAGCTTAATCCATCTGAGGCAGGTCCGTCATCCAGACCGCTTGTGTAATGGCCTAAATTCAAAGTTATCGGAACAGTGGTTTCGTAACCACAAATCCGATTTAAAGATAAATTTATTTCAATATTTTTGCATGAAAATTGATATGATAGGAAAATCGTATAAAAATATTGATAGAAAAATTTTACCAATTTAGTGGTTAGTTAGAAAAAGAAATTATTGAAGAAATTGGGTAAAAACAAGGTATCGGGACCTCTATCTCGTAAAACCAAGTCAAAAATAATTTTATAAATATTTATGAAATGTTAGTAATGTGGTATTAAAATTTCGTTAGGAAATTTTAATGTTTGAGTAGTCAATTAAATGAAAAGGACTAAATTGTAATAGGTGTAAAAATTGCTAGAATGATTAAATACCTTAAGAGTCTAATGAGAAAGGATTTAAAAGGCAATTAGACCCAAAGGTTATTTGGGCTGGACGGCAAGGGTATGAAATTAGTAGAAAAATTGATAAATTAAGGGTAAAATTAGAATATTGCAAAATTAACTAAATAAAGCTAGGACTAAATAGGAAATATCTAGATTTCTCTTCATTTCTCTTCAATTCCAGCAGCTAAAAATGCCATAGGAGGGTTTTATAAGCTGGTATTTCATAATTTTTGCACCAAGTTAGTTAATTCTTGCCTTTTTCTTGTAATTTTTGTGTTTCTAAGACTTTTACAACTAGGTCCTACTATTAAATTCATTAGTTTTTGATTTCATGGATGAAATTGAAAGTCACCATGGTTTAGTTCTGTAAGTTTATGATGAAATAGAATGAAATTAAAGCTTTAATTTGTTTATGAGATGATTTTATTAGGTAATTTCAATAGAAATTGATTTTTAGGACCTAATTGTGAAAATGCTTGGAATTAAAGTCTATTGCTGAAATTATGATTCCTAAAGGTTGTAAACTAGTTTAAGGTGATAGAATAAAATATTAATTGAGAAAAATCAGTTCAATTGAGAGGCTAATTGAGTAGGGACGAAATTATTATTTATTAAAAGCTTAGGGGAAAAATGGTAATAAACAGCTTGCACAAAAACAGTTTGGACAGCAGCAGTAGACTAAATTTGAAAAATCACCATAAATTGTAGAAATCTAATTAGAAGATGAAAAATATATGGAATTAAAGCTTATTGAGTCTAGTTTCTCATAGAAGAAATAGTGTAAGCAATGGATTTGTAAATTTTGAGATATAATGAATTTTGTGAGACAATGTCAGAATGAATTCAGGTTCCCCTGTTCTGACTTTGAAAAATCATAAAAAAATTGAATAAAAACAATTAGAGGCTTAAATTTATATGTATAGAATCCTTAATGAGTCTATTTTTAAGAAAAACAAACGAGAACATCATTTGAATTCTGTATGAAGAGATAATTAATTTTTAGTGAAGAAGGGTCAGAACTATCGACAGCAGAACACGGGTGACTTTAAAAAATAAACTGTACTGATTGAATAAACCAAAAATTCTGAAAATTTTATGGTAAGAAGATATGTGAGTATAGTTGCAGGGAAATTTATCGGATCCTAATTTGGAGTCCTGTATCTCAAGATAAAAATAATTTAGTGACTATGACTCAAATAGACAGCTTTGAATGAACTATAAATAATAGTTGAATTATAGAGAATGTTGCATATGAACATGAAATGTATTAAATTGATAATTAAATTTATTTATTTAGATCTAGAAGATTCAAATACGAAGCTAGATCGAGGAAAGGAAAAAGTTCAGGATTAGTAGATTTTTTTGTTTACAAACAAGTATCAAGGTAAGTTCATGTAACTTGAATTATATTCTTAAATGCTTGAGATTGTATATTATTGATTTGAATATCATTTGAATGTTCCTTTATGAAAATTTATGAAATATTGATATATTTGATAAAATGAGAAGAAATCCGGTTGAATGAAAGGAAAATTCGATGGATCTTTGAAAAGTAATTGACGGTAAAAGGATCTAGCCGGACGGGTGATCCTATCTGATATAGCCCTCCGAAGAATATGTGTAAAATGGATTTAGCCGGACGGGTAATCCAATTAGGGTCTGAATTTAGCCTGGACTTGTAATTCAGATCCAAGCTCATTAGAGTAATTGTCGTTGCAGGATTTAGCTTTGGACTAGTAATCCCGACAATACTCTATGAGTTTATATTGCAAGGATTTAGCTCGGTGGTAATCCCTTTGCAAGGTTGAGGTTCAGGGAGTGTGCTCTCGAAATGGATATGTCGCACATGAATATGAATTGACGGACCGAAATGTACACTAAAAGTGTATCTCTGAAAATCCATCGAAAATTCCAAGAAATTCAACGGGATAAATATGGAAAAATAACAAGGAAATGGAAATTATGATATTGATGAACTCATCAATCATAGTATATATTATTGGTACATGGAAATTATTGTAATAACTTGAATATTGAGTTTGTGCATATTAGGGTAATAACGCATTGAATGGATATATGGATGTTTATTGTATTGTATTGTATTGAAAATATTAGGTAAGTATAATTCTTGTTTCATGAGCTTACTAAGCACAAAGTGTTTACCTCGTTTCCTTTTTCCCTGTTTTGTAGTATTAAGAACTCGGAGGTCGGATTTAGTCGAAGACACATCACACTATCAAGTATGTATAAGCTAATAAAATAAATGATTCTGTGGAATGAATGTAGAGGTAGCCATTGGTATGGTTAACAAACCTGGTTTTGAATATGTGATTACATTATTTTATAAATATGCATGAATTTATCTTGAAAATATGCTGAATTGGATTGGTTGATTTGGGTTGATCTCGATATAATATTGCAGGGAAGGTTAGATATCTGTAAAGGGATTATATTGAGTTTTTCTAAAAAAAAAAAATTAATTCGTAAACTCCGGTAATACCTCGTATCCTATCCGGCAATGAATACGGGTAGGGGATATTACAGCCTGAGCATGTACCATTGACAGAGCAATTTCAGCATCTTTCCATCAACCAAGAATCTAGCCAAGCAATTCAGCCAGCCCCACCTCCGAGCAAGCCATTGAGGTTTCCTCGTCGGCCAGGATTGGGATGCGAGGGAACAAAGTTCGTAGTCAAGGCGAATCATTTTTTTGCTGAATTTCCAAATAAAGTTTTGTACCAGTATGACGTGAGTTCTTTTATCTTCAGTGTTCTCTATGTTTGTTTTTGCCTTTATTTGCAGGTTCTTGATTAGAATTGTGAATGGAAACAGGTTATCATAACAGCAGAGGTCACATTACGACGAGTGAACTGAGAGGTTATGAAACAGCTGGTGAACTTATACAAATGTTCAGATCTTGGAGAGTGCGATCCTGCATATGACGGCCGAAAGAGTCTTTATACTGCTGGGTCTCTCCCTTTTGAGTCAAAGGAGTTTAAGGTCACCATTAGTGATGATGATGGGTCAGTATGTTTTAATTTATGGTTATGTTATGTTTTCTTTTTGGTGAAACTTTATACCTTCTTAACTTCAATCATATATCTAATTCTAGAAATTTGTAACATTTGTTTTGGCTATCAAATGCTATCATTTTGCCTTCTGTTGAGTTTTTCACACAGAAAGAGAAACAAATTTAATTTACCCGGTAAAAATATGAACTTCTTGTTGAAACTGGAGCAACAAAGTAATAAACCCGGATAAAGTATATGTTAAGTTTCAATCAAATGATCAATGAAACAAAGCAAAGAAATTTTGTGTTTGAAAGTTCAAAACAGAAGCAAAATCGGATGAACAAATTGAGAGAACAAGTTGGCTATGCTTGTTACTTGAAAAGTTCAAAATTACATGTACATAAGTAGATGGATTACATTGGTAAAAAACAAAGCTTGCTTGTGCAAGTAAATAACCTGTTAAATCAGCATAATGACTTCCTAAACAGCTACTAAAACAGCTAAGTATCTAACTAAACCTTAGCAAATACAAAAGGTTACATTGAAACAACAAAAGTCAACTGTCACATGGACATGCCAATCGGATTACTCCTTGGACAATAGCATGCTTCAGCTGTGATGCTCGGTCACTTGCATGCTTGTGCATGATTGCATGGTTGAATGCATATTGCTGCTGTAGTTGCCACCTTTGAACACCTTCTCTATTATTTAAATTCAACAGGTTCTTAAATGCCTACTGAGTCATGGTTACCTTTTTTATCTTAAATTTCTATTAATGCAGAAAGAGAAAGTTCAGATGAAATATGGCTTATTTCTTTCTTTTATCTATACTCCATCTCTTATTATATTCTTGATGCAGAAGAAAGCGCGAATTTAAAGTTATGATCAGATTGGCTGGACGTACTGAACTGCACCGTCTTCGACAATTTTTGCTAGGGGACCAAGTTGATGTACCTAAAGATGCTATTCAGGCTCTTGACATTGTTCTCCGCGAACTACCCGCTACTAATACTAGGTATTGCTATCTGGCTCTTTCTTTGGCATATATGTTTACCACATTGGTTTCACTGTCCAAGTCTATTATTTGAGAGACCATTGGTAATTGATTACAGCTACTGTCCTGTTGGCCCGTTCATTTTATTTCCGTGACGAACCGAGGAAAGATTTGGACCAGGGATTACAAGCCTGGCGTGGCTTTTACCAAAGTACTCGTCCTACACAGAGGGGATTATCACTGAATATTGGTATTGTGGTTATGATGCTACCATTTTTCTTGTGTTGGTCTATTTTTTATGCCTTCCTCATGTTTGGTTGCCCCTGCATTTTATCTCTGTGCCTTGGTAATCTTGAGCCATTGCCCCTGCATTTTATCGTTGTCTTATGGTTATAATTATTTGTTCGACAGATGTGTCTTCAACTGCTTTCATCCAGCCATTGCCAGTTATTGAATTTGTAACAAAGTTGCTAAATCGGAATGTTTCTTCCGGGCATCTATATGACGCGGATCGTGTGAAGGTTAGGTTTGCTTAGATTTCTTTTTGATTGGAATTATATTTAGTAGGCACTTTTATCATTCTTGTTATTTGTTCTTGCTTATTGATAAAATCAGCTAATTTCATATTATTGGGAAATAAGAACCATTGTTTTGAGCCAGCAGTGAAAAAGTCCATAGGAAATTGTTGAGGGCTTGTAGTGTCTCACTCTTCCATTGTTCCCTGTTGGGTTTTAAAAAGTTTAGGGAGTACCTCAGTTAATATAGATACTGTTGGGGATTTTTGGAGGAGAAACAGGACAGAACAAGGCAGTATCTTGCTCACAAATGTGCAGCAAGGGAGCTATGGCTTTAGCTCATTTAGCTCAATTTTTCAATAAGAAAAACAATACATATATAGCTAACTACATCACCTAAACATCCACCTAACACCACTAAGTAGCCTAGTAACTTGATAAACATTGCTTGTACACATCTATAAGCTGAATTATCAGCTCAATCATCACCTAAAACCATCAAAACATCAACAACTAAGTTCATTTTCAACCAAACTAAACTACATTGCAACTAAACAGAAAATATGTTGCTGCAACATGCACAATTGCTGCAGCATGCATACAAGCTGTATGCACTCAACAAAAACTTAACAGCAGCATGGTTGGCCATTTTCAACAGATACGACCTAGCACCTGTAAACTTAGAGAAGAGGTGTTAATATTGTGTGAAATATTAATTATGCATATTGTGCCTGTGGGGATCGAAGCATTAATTAAGGCTTAAATGTCAACTTTGCATACTTGATACCAATTGGCTAGCCAATACCTCTTGTTGAGGGAGTGAGACAATCCAAAGTAGATACTCACTCTCAACAAAAATATATTATACACCTGCTCTCTATTATTTCCATTCTTATTCTCCGTATTCCTTGAATATAATTATAGTAGCTTATATTACAATGGTCATCGTATTTACTTTCTTGTATAGATCAAAAAGGCTCTTCTAGGAGTTAAGGTGCAAGTTACGCATCGTGGAAACATACGAAGAAAATATCGTATATCTGGTTTAACATCACAGGCAACTGGACAACTGACGTGAGTATATTACTATGATATTGTTAGAGCAGATGATCTATGCGCTAGGTTTCACAGTTACATCATGCTATGGTATGAAACTTCTCTAACAAAGTTTATTGCTGTATAGTTTTCCCGTAGATGAAGGGGGTACAGAGAAATCTGTTGTTGACTACTTTTCTGAAACTTACGGTATCACCATTCAACGCACGCAATGGCCATGTCTTCAAGTTGGAAGCCAGCAAAGACCAATTTATTTGCCAATGGAGGTAAGGTACATGCTATACTATACTCCTCTCGATTGAATGTGCTTAATGAATGGACATGCTTATGAATGGGTTGTGATTCATGTAGGTATGCAAGATTGTGGATGGTCAGAGATACTCCAAGAGATTGAATGAGAAACAGATCACTGGTTTGCTGGAGTTCACCTGCCAGCCTCCTAAGAATAGAGAGGATGATATTTTGAAGGTCTGACAGCTTTGCATTTCTTCATTCTTTTGCTTTTGACATGCCTTGTAGAATTGTAGTGATAGCACATTGCAGCATGGTATATCTAGGTGAATTATTGTCGAACTAATATTTTATTTTTCCTTCTATAGACGGTAAAAAAAAATGCTTACACTGACAGCAAATGTCAAAAAGAATTTGGAATTAAAATCACAAAGGAGCTTGCTTTGGTTAATGCACGCATTCTGCCTGCACCCCTGGTATGTTATCAATTATAATATCCATTTTTCCGCAATTGTGATTATTTTCTGATTTGATTTTTTGTCTTTCTTTTAGCTTAAATATCGTGATACTGGTAAACAGAAGAATTGCTTGCCTCAAATCGGGCAATGGAATATGAGGGATAAGGTATACCTTGCTTTCAATTCCGAATTCTGCAATACATATTTTGTTGTGCTCTCACTGTGTATTTGTTCTTAGTCAAACGTTTTACACAGCCATTATATAAACTGCTTGGTTATCTAGATTTATGGGAAAACAAAAGTTAATCTTAGAATTTCATCTCTTCAGCTTGTGATAGTTGAATGTGAAGATTTTTTCGTGCATTTTATGATATATTATTGTTTTGTTGCAGCAAATGGTTGATAGGGGGACCGTAAATAACTGGATCTGCATAAGTTTTTGTAGCAAAGTTGGACCTAAACTCGCACAACAATTTTGTTTTGAACTTGAACGCACGTGTCGCATTTATGGCATGGTGAGGGAGTTGTTTTAATTGGACATTATTGTTTGTGACCTCAGTTTGGTTATTTTGAACACATCTTATTTGATAAAGATTTCTGTGGTCGTTTGCAGGCATTTACTTCTAGACCAGTGATTCCTCCATTGAATGCTTCTCCTGACCAGGTGGAGGAAGTCTTGAAAACACAGTATCGTAACGCCATGAATAAACTCCAGCGGCAAAACAATGAGTTTGACCTGCTTATTGCTATTCTACCAGATAATAATGGCTCTCTTTATGGTATAGATTTTATGATCTTAAATTTACGTCTGTTGAAAAACCGTCATACCATTCCTTGAGATTTTCATGTCCCTTGCAGGTGATTTGAAAAGGATTTGTGAGACAGATATTGGAATTGTTTCTCAGTGTTGTTTGTCTAAAAATGCACTTGACATAAAAGGATAATATCTGACCAATGTGGCATAGAAGATTAATGTCAAGGTTGGTGGAAGTAATACAGTTCTTGCTGCTGCAATACCTCCAGTCAGTGATGGGCGGACTATAATTTTTGGTGCTGATGTTACCCATCCTTCCCCTGGGGAGGATTCAAGCCCTTCTATTGCAGCTGTATGTTTCTTATCTGCTTTTCATATGAGCATTTAGCTTCTTTGAAATTCTAATATAAAATTTTTAATTAAACATTCAGGTTGTTGCCTCTAAAGATTGGCCAGAGATTACCAAGTATGCTGCTCTGGTTTGTACTCAAGCTCATCGCAAAGAGGTCATTCAAGATTTATACAAGACATGGCAGGATCCTGTTGGGGGAATTGTATCTGGAGGCATGATTAAGTAAGGTTTTTTTTCCTCGTGCTTCTAGTTCAAACTCCTTTCAGCTTTTGCAGGTATCAAGTTCTGTTTTGCTGTAATGCAGAGAGCACTTAATATCATTCCAAAGAGCCAATGGAGGACATAAGCCAGAGCGCATCATATTCTACAGGCATAAAGAAGCTTCTGGCTCTTTGATTTTCCTCCCATATTTTTATTGAGTTTTATTGTATTTTCTGTATGCAGGGATGGTGTTAGTGAAGGTCAGTTTTCTCATGTATTGCGCGAAGAACTTGATGATATTCGTAAGGTCGTTGACTGTATACCATACTAAAAGTATTTTAACTTCAATTTCTAGTGTCAGAGCTCTGAGCCTCATTCATCAACATTTCAATTTAGCATATACTCATTTTTATCTCAGGCATGTGCCTCTTTGGAACCAAATTATAAGCCTACTGTTACTTTTATTGTGGTACAAAAGCGACATCATACAAGGTTGTTTGCTAAAGACCACAATGACCTCAAATTTGCTGACATTAAGGGAAATATTTTGCCTGGTGAGTACTATTCATTCTTTTTATAATTTTTTAATATGACATCACTATCTGATGATGGTTATTTGTATTATATTTTGCAGGCACAGTGGTGGACTCCGATATATGTCATCCAACAGAGTTTGATTTCTACTTATGCAGCCATGCTGGGATTATGGTCAATCATTTTTTACTTTGCTCCTATTGATAGGTGATTAGGATGGGGATGTAGTTGTTTGTATTTCTAATATTTTATCCACCGTGGTAAAGAGGGAACAAGTCGTCCGGCTCATTACCATGTGCTATGGGATGAGAACAACTTCACAGCTGATGCATTGCAGATTCTTACAAACAACCTATGCTATACGTCCGTTCTTTTGCCTTCATCTTGATGAATATTGTCTCTAGATTAGCAATTGCTCGTATATATTTTTTGTTTTAAATGTCCGTAAAATGATATGTTTCAGGCATACGTTTTTGGAAGTCTATAATTTTAAGGGGTAATTTACATTTTGGGACTTGAACTTGACAACTATTCTCACATTGGGGCTCAAAACTTTTTTTATTTCCAAATTAAGCCATGAACTTGACAATTGTTCCCAAAACTTTTTTTTGTCCAAGTTAAGCTTTAAACTTGATAATTATTCTCACATTGAGGCTTGAACTTTTTTTTTCTGTCCAAGTTAACCTGTGAAAACGTTAGAGTTCAAGGCTCAATCCGAGACAATTGTCGAGTTGAAACCCCAATATTGGAATAAATGTCAAATTCAACAAGTATCTTAGACAAAAAAAAGTTCAAGCCCAAATGTGAGAACAATTGTTTAGTCCAGGCCCCAATATGAGAACAAGGCCCCAATATGAGAACAATTACCAAGTTTAGATCTAATTTAGACATAAAGAAGTTCAAGCCCCAATATGGGAAAAGTTGTCAAGTTTTAAGGCCCTAAAATAGTGATTTAACCCTAAGTTTTGAGTAAATTTAGTATTATAGAAATGAAAATTGTATCACTATAGAAATTCCAATTTAAACAGAACTTTAGAAACACAAACTACAAACCCATCCTAAGAATCTTTATCAATGATTGCCCAACTCTTTTCTTATCTATAGTATGAATCAAACAATAATTAATTGCTCTAACTAAAAATATTATGTTTTCATTTGTTGCCAGATATGCAAGGTGTACCCGATCTGTGTCCATTGGTTAGTTCCTTTTGCTTGTTTACTTTTCACACAAATATAAAGGCATTTCTGAGTGCTATAGGAACTAAGTTTCTCTCCCCTCCCCGTTCCTTTTTATTTTGTGATTAACAAGCTATGAATAATTGAACGTGCAGTCCCTCCAGTATATTATGCTCATCTTGCTGCATTCAGAGCTCGTTTTTACATGGAACGGGAGACATCTGAGAGTGGATCAAGGCTTGGAAGTTCAAGAAGCACAAGAGGACCCAATGGTAGTGTTGCTGTGAGACCTCTGCTAGCTCTCAGGGAAAATGTCAAAAGGTTTATGTTTTACTGTTAGGAGGTACAAATTCTGTTTTTACCGAGATTGGAACGATACATAGAATTTCAGAAGGCACAGCTCACTCAAATTTCCAGGAGTCCTATAGAATGTTAGGTACATGTTTAGGTTTTATGGCAAATTAGTGTCTCTTTGAGAGAAAAAGCTCCAATAGTATTTGAGGTAGTGGCTATGTCACAGTTTGTTTTTCTGTATGGTGTCTTTATTTTTCATCCAAACGCTGCATACGTACTGTCTTTTTTTTATGATACAATTTAATTTGATCCTATTATCATTTGATTTATTCATCTTAATCCTTCACCTCAGTACCTATTTCTTCCATATCAGTGTCTGCTGCCTTACTTTTGTACTCCTCAAAGAAATGTATAATAAAGCAAAAGCCAAAGATTCCAAGTATATAGTGCAGCTTGCATGCAACCAGGAAACCACGATTAAATAGAATACCAAAATGCAAGCAATGATGGTCAACCAATGCCACCTGAGATCAAACCAAAAAACTAGCAGCACATAAACAACCGATCTCTTTGAAGATGTCTTAAAATCTCCATTGCCTGTTCTCTGTACTGAAACACCAAGACATTACACACGAGAATCAGACACAACGATCAAGTGCCACTTCTTCTTCCACTCTGTCTTATCAAAGATTTGCAGCGCCTAAAAGATCGCTCTCAGACTCATTTCTGCTTCATTTGACTCCATGATCACCAACGGAACTGATAAACATTGCTCAACTCCTTAAAGTCCCTCCGAAACCAGCAGGATCCCGTCTGCCCCTAGCTGCTCCGTTAACATTGAGTTAACCAAACCCGAGGACAGTGGCTTCTTCACTAATGGAGACAGTAATCACAAAAATGAATGTTACCACCATTGGAGCACCAGAAAATATACATTAGAATGTCCCGCATGAACCCAATCCATGGCTCTTAATTAATTGAAAGGAAAGTATCCCCCTCTTCCAATCGTTTCCTACTACAAATGATTTCAATTCTAGCCAGCTAAGGATGATAATGGTAGAAGTAAGAAAGAAATAGGACACTGCCTTGAAACACTCTTAGTATTTGGCTGACACGTGCTCTTTTTGTTCTTTTTGAAATGGTATTTTACATTGGAATCCATCCCATGCCATGCCATGTCATGAGAAATATCATATATAAATTGTTTGTTTTTGTTTTATTTGAGGAGACATAATAAAATAACATATTCATATTTAGGAAAATATTGAGGTGAGGATTTAATTAAAAATCATTTATAAATATTTTATAAAAAATAAATTTTTTATAATACGTAAATAAGTAAATTTTGATGTAAAATACAACTCAAATAAATTTTTTAATAAATGTAAATAAGTAAATTATTAATGTAAAAATACAATATAAACAAATAATTTTTATTTTTATAAACATACAAAAGAAACACAAAAACAAATTTTTTTATAAAATTTATATATTTTTCATTTTCTAACCATTAACAATCCAACAATTTATATTTTTTATTTTCTAAAAGTCGGTTTTGGGACTAGATAGGACCACGTGACGAAACAAGCCCCCTAGATGTTCTAAAAAAAAAAAAGCCTCAATCCCTATTTTTTTTTTAAATTAGCATATATACCTAACTTTCCCCTTACATTACCCATTTTCAATTTTTATGAGTACTTTTTGATTTTTTAGTTGTGTGTTTTGATTATTGATTGATTTATCGATTTCTGAGTTTGATGTTTGGTTAAAAATGAATAAGATTGGTGACAGATTGATTTGTTTAGCTAGCTGAATGACGTGTTTTAGTGTACAAATAATGTTTCACAATTTACTAGATTGATTAGTGGCAATAGTTGTGTTTGATAGAGAAGATTGTCTATAAATGGTAATGATAATTAGTTTTGCATCCAAAGAGAGCCTGAGTTTGAAATGGCTACTTGATCTCAACTTTATAACGAGGTCATCTTTCTATTTAAGCTTTGTTACACATTGTTTTACCTTTTTTTTCTCTCATTTTTCTTGGTTTCTAGTTAGCTAAAAGTAACATCGAGAGGGTGACAGAGGTGACATTTTACATAAATTTGATTTATCGTTTCCATCGTGACATGGGCCTCTTTGATCAATTTTTCTTTACATATGTAACCAACCAAGATAAGCAAAGTTAGAAGGGAAAAACAAAATGATTATTGCTATAGAAGGCATTTTATTTTGTTTGTTATGTTATAACCGTAAAATAAGATCTGATATAAAATTTAATAGATTATAAATCAAGATTTGTCATGTCAAATCATCAAGAATAAATCAAGAATAAGACTAAATATGAAAGCGTACCTGAATCCATTGATATCTTGAAATCTTCGAGTCTTGTGGTTTTGATCTTCCAAATTAACACACAAGTAATTTAGAGAATGTGCCTTTCTCTTTTCTAAATTAGAAAAAATATGATGTGTAATTTGGAGACCATAACCCTAATATATAACTTTTGCACATTAACCCTAGTTTCTAATCAACCCATCATAATTTAGAAATTAGTTACTAGAGTATCTACACATATGCCTTGCCTAGACAAAGGCTAGGCCAAGCACGACCACCTTGACAAGACTACTAACATTCATTATCATCATATCTTGTAACCCAATCACATCAGATCGTGTAGCCGGAGAGAAATATGTCGAATAATAATCCACTAATCACGAGAGGATACGTGGCAACATCTCTAAACTCCACAATAAGACATATACTACACTAAACTATCAAACCACATCTCTTCTTCCAACATCTCCTATATCTACTCTCTAACCCCTTATATAGTGCTTTCTTATCCTCTACTGTCTACGGTGAATTTCTAACAAAAATTGAATAGGAATAAAAGAGTGGACATAGGGAGAATGTATTTATGGTTCTCCAAAAAAGATTCCTGAAAATGTAAGGATCAAGGTATATTTGCAATTTGTTTTGCAAAATATGTAACATAGTCATAAAAAAAGTTATGTAACTTAAAAGCATCCATTAATGTTATGAGTTTATCTATCTATAACTCACTCAGGTCCCTTGAAAGAAACAAATGTTATCATTCAGTTGGTGGATAGGTCCATAGTTTATTCGTAAGGTGTTTTTAGAAGATGTTAGAGTTGTGTGATCAAAATTCTTGTTAAATAATTAATATAGTAGTAAAACTAGGGGATCTATGGTAAGCTTAAGGACCAGGCTGCACAAGTAGAATCCATATAGAACTACTCTTCTTCTATTTGACTTTGATTGCACAAGTAGAATCAATATAGAACTACTTTTCTTTTATTTGACATTGATTACAATAATGTTTTTTCAACCTTTAAATAGATGTAGTTAAAACTCCTCTTGTATCATTCGAATTTAAACATTAGTGAATTTTCTTCTCATCTTCCCATGATTTTTCCCAAAAGGGTTTCCACATAAAATCTGTGTATTTTATTTTTCTTTCTTATTGCTTTGCGATATTTCTATATTGTCATTATAGACGTTCAGCTTTAACAAACTAGTATCACAGCTTTTTGGGTTGCTTATCTCGATCACGATAATGGCAATAATAAAGTATGATATTCTGCTGTTGGATCACAATACCAAATTCACGTTGTGACAGATAAAGATGCAGATAATTCTTGTGTAGATAGATTTGGAGGATGCCTTGCTAGGGTTAGATAAGATACCTTCGACATTAATGAAGGAAGAGAATAAGCATAAAGATCGAAAGGTTTTAATGCAATTAGATCTGTATCTGTCGATTGAAATTCTACAGGACATGATGAAGGAGAAGATCGACATTGTATTATGAGTAAAATTGCAGCAACTATGCATGTTGAAAACCCTAACTAGCAAGTTGTATATGAAGTAGCGTCTTTATGCTCATCATTTGGAGGAAGGTGCGTCTATGCACGAACACTTAACTGTGTTTAAAAAATTTCTCTCGGACCTAGAAGCCACAGAAGTTCAGTATGATAAAGAAAATTTAGGGTTAATTCTACTTTGTTCATTGTCCCCGTCTTATTCAACCTTTAGAGATACAATTTTGTATAGTCATGAATCTCTCACAATTGATGAAGTTTATGCTTCCTTAACCTCGTATGACAAGATGAAACATCTTGTGGCTAGGTTTGACTTTTAGTAAGAGAGTCTCATTGTTCGTAGGAGACAAGAATGAAATACTGATGATAATCCTGGGAGGACACAGGAACAAAATCTTAGTAGTAAATCTAAAGGTAGATTGAGATATTCAAACAGAGGTAAAATTTGTAACTTTTGCAAGAATAAAGGCACATTAAGTTTGAGTTCTATAAGTTGCAGAACAAAATCAAAAGGGAGATGACGAATTGAAAAAGAAAACAACCAGAACAATCTGATGAAGCTGATGTTGTAGAATACTACAGTGATGGTGAAGTCCTAATTTCTTTTGCTGACAACTCTAAAGTGATCGAGTAGTGGATCATTGATTCTTGTTGCACCTTTCATATGAGTTCCAATCGAGATTGGTTTACAACTTATAAAATAGTGTCTAAAGGTGTTGTTTTGATGGAAAATAATACTTCATGCAAAATCGTAGGTATTAGCACGATTGAAATTAAGATGTTCGATAGAGTCATCAAAACATTTAGTGGCGTACGACATGTACCATAATTGAAGAAAAATTTGATTTTGTTGAGTACTTTTGATTTAAAAGGGTACAAGTATACAACTGAAAGTGGGGTTCTGAAGATTAACAAGGGTTCCTTCGTTGTGATGAAAGGGCAGAGAAAGATTGTCAAGTTATACGTTTTGCAAAGTTCAATTGTTATTGGTGGCGCAACTGTTACTTCCTCTTCCTTGTCAGATTATGGTGTTACTATACTTTGGTATATGTGTCTAGGGCATATGAGTGAGATCAACTTAATAGAATTAAGCAAAAGAGGACTTCTTGATGGACAAAACATTAACAAATTGAAGTTCTATGAGCATTTCATTTTAGGGAAGCAAAAGAGAGTTTGATTCACAAGAGGAACCCATAACACGAAGAGAATGCTGGATTATATTAATTATGATATTTGAGGATCATTTGGAGTGCCTTTGAGGGGAGACGCTAATTATATGCTTACGATCATTGATGATTTTTCTAGAAAAATTTAGGCATTCTTCCTGAAGTAGAAAATTATGATCGAGAAGCAGGCAACAAAATAGATAAAACAGCTCCGCACAAATAATGGCTTGGAATTCTGTTTTGATGAGTTTAATGAATTATGCAAATAAATCAAGAGTCATCTACTTATTCCTAGGCAGTTAGCTATGAAGATTCAGGAAAGTGGATTTTTTTATGCAAGAAGAGATGAAATCAGTCCATAAGAATAGAACATGGGACCTAGTAAACCTTCCTAAGGGTAAAAAGGTTGTTCATTATAAATGAGTATTCAAGAAAAAAGAAGAGACTCTAAAAGTTAATAAACCCAAGTATAATGCAAGGCTGATTGCAAAAGGTTACAGTTAGATTCTAGTTCTAGACTTCATACATGTGTTTTCTCCAGTTCTAAAATAGAATGCCAAAAAAACCATACTGCATTTGGTGTCGTGACATAGCTAGTGGATGTCGTGACATGCCTTTAGAGCAAAGCCAAAGCTAAGCAAGCTGCCATTTGTGTAGAGACACAGCAAGAGGATGTTGCGACATTGATCATGTACATGAAAGCATTAATGAGTTAAGGGCGTTTTGTCCATACAAAGAAAATTAACGAAGAAATATCAATCGACCTAGGGCTAAGGAGGACGACCAACCCTAACATTATAAATAGACTCATTAAACACTTGAGAGGGGACTTTTTTTTTAACTTAAAATTTTCTTTTTAATCTAGTTTCAGTTTTTAGTTCTTTTTAGCCTTAGTATTTATTTTTATTGTTTCTGCTCGTGATATTCAAAGAATCTGATTTGTGGATTCAATCAAACATTTTGTAGATTTATGCGCTTTAATTTTTTAATAAATCAGGATTCTTCTTAAACCTTTTATTCTTGATTCATTATTCATGTTCACTTTATTTATCAAGTTTATATTGTTTGTGAAATCCATAAGTAACTAATCCTCTTATGGGAGATTAGTGAGTAAAAGTGTAATTAATTAATTTCTATGTAGGGTTTCTTAGCAGATTAGCTGTTTAGGATAGGAAAAAACTTAAACCCTAGGCCTGACAACCCTAGGAAGTCATTTAGGTGGGAATTAACCCAAAATTGGTAATGCCTATCCATGAACCCCTTACCCCAAACCAGTCTGGACTGTGCGGTCGAGAGATAAGTAGCTCTTGCCGATTCGTTAGTTTAGTGGAAGATCGAGAGATCCTGCTAGGGTAACAACTAGTTGATTGAGTAGAAATCCAACATAGGAATTAGTTATGACCACTGAAGCGAGGTAATTACCCATGCTTAGATTTGGTTGAGTTTATAGATTAGTTTTCTGTTACACTAATTTATGCATGATTTATTCTTGCCTTTATAAAAATAATTCCTTTTTAATTTATATTTCGTTGTACTATAATTTATTTAAAGTACTAATTAATTCTATTTACGTTTAGGTTAATCTTAATTTAGTACTCGCCTCTCTTGGGTACAATCCTCGAAGTACTTACCTACTTTTTTGTAAAACTATATTACAACCTGACTTGATACTTGCGGACACCACCTCAATTCCATAATTTTAGTAGCAGCATTCACACTTTGGACGATAGTACATTCGAAGGTTTCCAGTCAGCAAACAACAACAGCAGGATCCACCACTAGATACGTTAAATGTCTACTTTAATACCAATTATTGCTACCTACAATTGTTGTTTTCTTAATATGAAAACTTGTAAGGGAACTTCTTGACTTTAGTGGCCACTATGGCTTGACACTGCGAAAAAATGTTCAAACAAAAACCAAAAACACCAAGGATTTATTTACGTAGTTCGGTTTCCCTATGTCTGTGGAGCCTAGCTTAGTGAGTAATCCCGTTATCTTTAATCACAATACATCAAGTGGTTTACAGTTTATCACTCCCCAAGTATAGAGAACTTACCTTTGAACATAAATACTACAATACTCACCTCCAAATCTTGCCCTTGAGAACTTGGGCAATAAACACTCAACAATGTTTACAATATTGTTTGCACTATCACAAAATAGTTCCTCAATGAACAGATTCAATTGCTCTCAATAAGTTCTCATACATAACCTAGACAAGCCTCAAGTATAATTATCAATCTCAACTACAAACATAAAGTCTAAGTGAATACAAAATAACTCATTCAAAATAGCTATTACAACATCAATATTCAAAGCACAATCAATTAAAGATATGCTTTTCCAATTCAACAACACAATCTTGATTTGATCTCCACATTCCAAGGGTTGGATAGATTCAGTCGAATCCAGTCCAATATTTAAAGTTCAAATTTTGGTTTCCGTAGATGGACCATAATATCTTCAATATAATAACACATTAATATGTCCTAAGATTTTCTTTATTAAATTGCAAACTCAAATAAGACAAATAATCAACTAACTTAGTGACAACCTATAATGGGCATTGTCTAATGCCACTCAATTTCATTCTTCACATCTTGCCTAATCATCATGTATTTATTTGTTGTTGTTTTGTTCTCGTTTCTAATAAGTTTATTAATTGGATGTTAATTTAGTGAGGAGATTTAAAGGGAAAAAAAAAGACTTCAGATCAAAAAGATTTTTCTTAGTAGAAGATAGAATAATTTATAAAATCAACACATCAATCACATATAATATATGATATCAAATAAATTAAAGTGAATGGACAATATTCACACAAAAATAAAAACGCAGGGGGAGGAAGCTTCCAATCAGTTTAGTTATAGATAGAATGGTGTTTACAACCTTCACCATTCTAATTATTAAGTGGAGACGTTCTTATTTATTCAAGTATTCGTATTTATATGTATAAAAAAGGTATTCCTATTTAAAAATCAAGCAGCTAATTAGACCAAGTTGCTGTTTCGTGGTCAAGATTTGTTTTGTTTTTTAATATTACTAGGGAGAAATCAACCAGGTATTACATAATATGTTTTCGACAATAAATTATTTCCAAGTCTGCGGGATTTCTCAGTATAAATGTTTGTGTTTTGTTAATGAAAATGAAGCAACAATTCTACTAGCTTCATCTACATTTCGCCCCAGAAATTATAGTAAAGCAGAGACAATGAGAGGATTATCGGTGTTGAGTTGGATTCTGATCATCTGCGTCTGCCAAGTAGCAGTGCGGAGCCAATACTACTCGGACACCCTACCATATCAACCCAGGCCAGTTGTGGTCACCAATCTTCACTTCTATATGCACGAATTACCGGGCACTACAGCAGTCGTGCTAACCCAAGCTAACATCACAAGCAATAATTCATCAGTGCCATTTGCTACCCTACTTGCCGTTAATTGTCCCCTCAGGACTGGTCCTGAGCCTGACTCAGAGCTGATTGGAAATGTTCAGGGTATTGCCCTCCTACCCGGATCAAATGCATCGAACACGCAGTACATAGAATTTGGATTCAATACCGGTAAGTTTAACGGCAGCTCTCTTAGCGTATTTTCAAGGGGAGACCCTGGGCTTGCGGTGGTCGGAGGAAGAGGACAATTCGCGATGGCAACAGGGACTGCACTATTTAACACTATCCTTATAAATGCCACCAATGTCATTATTGAATATAACTTTACTGTAGTTCATTACTAACATGTTATTTACAGATACAATCATCTTGGATTGTGAAAAGTCATATGATTCTGCTCCACTTGACTAAAATAAATGTATGAGAAATACATAGGATTATATTATTAAAATTAAAATTCTCATACTTGATCAATATTGTACTTTATCATTATACATATTAGAAATAAATATTAGTTTCTTAGCTACAAAAGGACACCAATAAATATGATTCTGCTCCACTTGACTAAAATAAATGTATGAGAAATACATAGGATTATATTATTAAAAATTAAAATTCTCATACTTGATCAATATTGTACTTTATCATTATACATATTAGAAATAAATATTAGTTTCTTAGCTACAAAAGGACACCAATAAATGTATCTACTCAGTATTTATCTTCATATCTAATAGAGGTTGGTTTATGCAACTATTTGGCGTTGACTGCAACAAAGCAATCATGAAACTCAAAAGAACCTAATATGGGCATTGGTGTGTTTGATTCTTTGGCCCTTGACATGTTTACTTTGCTCCATATATCATAACAAATATATTCTTGTGTTGGGATGAAATAATCTTGAGACTTCAATTCCCAAAAATATGATCCAGATAACCAAAGTTTGATCAAAGCCGGAGAGAAAAGTTTTATTATTTTTATTGATACCAAATTTTGTCCAAGTCGATAAATCCAGATTAGGCCATACTTAGGCCTCTAACAGATCTATTTTTTTTAATTATGCTGTTATTCTTTTCTTTTCGCTAAATTTAACTCTCAAACCTTTTGTAAAAATTAAATTTGACCATCAACCTTTTAAAAATAGTTAAATTATTATGTTTTTAATGCAAATATTAAACTAAAACATTAAAATTTTTAACATGATAGCCCACATAGTAATTCACATGTCTTTCATGCTAATTTTATGAAATTTTCTGAATTTTTTTACTTTTATTTTTATTTTTTTGAATATTTTATAACAATAAAATTATTAGTTGACTTGGCATATTAAACAAACAAATGCCCATGTCATACATGGATTCTCACACCAACATTATTAAAAAATTTAATGTTTTAGTCAACATTTTCGTTAAAAAAAATAATTTAATACTTTTTAAAAGGTTAGTGACATAATTTAGCTCAAGAAAAAGAGCTCTAGTGAGAAAAGTTAAACGTCGAGGGCTAAATTTAACATTATATTATAAATCAACCTTTCGAACTTAATTCAAGTCTCAATTAAATATTTGAGATTAAATTGAAATTTCAAATTAAACTAAGCCTTTGGTTAAATTTTTCAAAATTTAAATCACAGCAAAAGTTAAATTTGACTTCCTAATTTCCAACCATGCACAGACCAAATTTGTTGAAATGTTCAGCTTATTACAATTTCTTTCATATAAAATTTGTTGAAATTTGACTATACTATTTTAGTGTAAAATATTTTTCTTGTTTTGAAGATATTGTTTAGCAATTGACATTTATATTATTTTAAATAATTTTATGTATTATGAATAAGATTATTTATTTGATGTATTATGCGTTCTTCTTATACAATTTTATAATTGTTAGACATAGTCACCCCACCCTTGCAACAAGTAAAACCCACCTACCCTCTAAGATCACGCTGTTGAACAAAGCTCACTCACATCGGATTATAGAAAGGAGCAAAGTTGCCTATATAGGAACTCGTCTAGTTGACCTGATGAAAGCCACGATCATATCATGTTGCATCTCACCACACTGCAGCTAAAATGATGTTTAGCGGCAATCCCTTGCGGCGTTTATAGAGAAAAGTGTCGTATCGGTGCTCATGTAGTGGTGTTTGAAAAAAAAAAAAAAAACGCCATCATATGCGCATGATATAGTGGTGTTTACCCAGAAAACACCGTTAATTCACTCACATCAGCCAGCGAATTTCAACATTGCAGCCGGTAAAATATTATATATGTCACTGTTTCTCGAACAATCGCCAGACATATGGTGGCGACCAAGTCTCAAACGCTGTAATTTATACAATTGAAAACTATAATTAACTTTTAAATTTTAATTTGTATATATTAGAGGCGTTTTAGTGCATGAATTGTGACTAATTAATTTTATTGCTACCGCTGTTTTTAATGTAATGGGAGACAATCTCATCACCTATAAAAAAGGAGCCTAGGTGTAGTCGAATAAACTATATTAAGCTCTAATTACATATTTTATTGTTATGAGAGAGAGATTAAATGCTAACTATAGACTAATTAAAATAGATTAAAATGGTTTCCCAAAATAAAATGGTACATTTTGAATATAGAAACAAGCATAAAAAAGTAATCAGAAATTATAGTATTTTAATAAGGGTTAAATATAAAATTGATACCTAAACTTATTCATTTCTCCCAAATTAGTACTTACGTTTTTTTTTGTCCTAGATTGGTGCTCGAATTTTTCCGGTTAACTAAATTGGTACCTGGATATAATACTGTTAAATTTAGGACATGTGATAGAATAAAATTATAACATGTGACATAAATAACATCATGATGATGACATAATTTAAAAAATATTTTTTTTACTTTTATCCCCCTTTTTTTATGTTCCTTTTTTTCCCCTTTCTTTCTTCTTCTACTTCCCTCAATCCAAGTTTCTTCTTGTTTGGCACAGTGACAATCAACAATTTTTTTCCACCAGTCTTTTCCTTCTTCAAACTTAAAACTCTTCTCTTCTATTTTTGTTATTAGTTTCTCGAGAAAAAAAACCCAGATTTTTTATTTTTATTTTTTGCAGATACACTTGAAGAGATTGGAGGGAAGTTTTTTGTTGGTTCTAATAACTAATTGTGAAGATTTCTTTTTATTTTGTTGAAGTTTTGAGTATCTGTACGAAAAATGGTGAACAAAGTTCAAGATATTTTGAACTACTGTTATGTTTCGATTCCTTTTTGGAAATAATTTTGTCTTTCTTCAATTTTTCTTATATGACAAATACATTTGGAGGACAAAAGAGTTATTTTGGGGAGAAATTTCAACTAGTCAACTTTTCCCTCCACTTTTTCATTTGCTCTGATTTGTTTTCACAAACATTAATGCCCAATCTTCACCTCTCTTTTCTCTCCCCATTATACCCTCAAACCCCCAAATTCACCCATTTGCTTCCATTACAGCACCCTGCAACAACCTTCAAACCCAAACTTTGCCCCCACTCAACAATTCAATTTAAACCCTCAAAACCCTTTTTGAAACAAGTTCCATGTTTGCACAAAACAAAACCTATCCTCGTTCTCTATAAACCCAAAATGCCCCCTTTTCCAAACATATATTGGAAAGGGTTTTGATTAAACAGAAAGAACAAATAAAGAATAAACATGAAGAAGAAACAAAGAAGCTTTTGATTAAAAAAACTAAAAGTTCTTTAAATTTGAAAATATGAGAAAAAGAGAAATGAAAGAGAAGAAGTTGGAGAAGCCAAAAAATCGTTGACTGTCATTCCAGTGCCATTTTCAGGCTGAAAAGGAGGCCAACCACTAGCAACGACGGAGGCAGCAACTTGAGTTGAGGGAGGAATAAGGAAGAAGGGAAGATAAAGGAACCTCTCAACAGAAGGGGGAGAAAAGTCAAAAGAAAAAAAAGTTTTTTTTTAAAATTTTAAATTATGACATCACCATGATGTTATTTATGCCATCCGTCTTAAACTTAACGGCGTTAGACTCAGGTATCGATTTAATTGACAGAAAAAAAAATCATAAGTATTAGTCTGAGAGAAGTGGATAAATTCAAGTACCAATTTTATATTTAACCATTTTAATAAATTTACTTCTTCATCTAAGACACTCATTTAACTAATTAAAATCACTGCATATTTTATTGTGTGGTTAAATAATGAAAAATATTAATTTTTTACCCATAAAATGTTGTAATAAAAATAGAGGCAAATTCATTTTTTTTTTCTTAAAAATGACGGATTGTGTGTCCACGAAGAAACTAGGGAGCGTTTTGATATAATCCCAATACAACTCTCGCTCAATCGCCAAAAGTTTTTAGAAGGCCTCCAAGTTGCCGAAAGAGCAAAATTTGTTTTAGTCTGTTGTCAAGCTACACAGGGAAGAGGCTACATGCACCTTGCTCCGGGTGTACCTTGAAAACGATGGCTTTCATCCAAGGCCATTCCTTGAGCGTGATGGCCAACCAAAGTTGTTCAGAGGGCCATCCCCAAGCGCAATTGTTACCCAAAGTCGTTAGAAGGCCTCCACGGTCCATATCTGTGGCCTTCGAGTATCCAGACGACAAATTTACCTAAGTTGTCAAGCTACGTTAGGAAGAGGCTAGACAACCTTAGCTCCCGGTGTACCCTAACAACTATCGCTTGCCTCCAAGGGCCAAAGTTGTTAGAAGGGCCATCCATGTTGATTATATACTTTAAAAGTAATTAACAAGGTTGTGGCTACTCTTCATTATTTCAAATTTATATTAATCAGATGACATCTAATTTTATGCATATACCAATATATAATAAGTATACTTAAATGATACCTATGGACATTAATATTAGAATAACCCGTGTTTTACTTAATTATGCATAAAATCAAAATCAAAATTAAACTGACAAAATTAAAAATTCCTAGAATATTTGAAACTTTGACATTTGTTTATTACTGTCCAAGTTAAATGATATTGTCGAAATTGACATTTTATATGTTTTATTTTAATGAATTTTTGAGCACGATGTTACTAATTTTGGTATTTATAATCTAAATTTTTATATAGGTGCAGTGTAAGTATAAAATATGGAGAACAAGTAAAAATATGGAGTTACATTAAAGATTTGAGCATGAGAGTAGTAATTTGACGTACAAGGCATTTTAGATTTTAGGATGATTTTATTTTAATATTTATTTTATTTAAATATTATTTGTAAAGATATGTTATTAAGAGTTTAATCAAGATTAATTAAGTTTTATCTCATATCTTTTATTTAGATAATTATTCAACTTTATGTTTTTGAGTTTGTTTAGGAATAGAATACTAAGGTATTATTTGATAAATTGAAATTTTAAATGTTGAAAACTTAAATAGTGAAAATTTAAGTATTTAATTTAAGTTATAAAATCTGTTGAGTATATTACTTAAAATTAAATACATAATTTAATTAGATTATTTGATAAATAATAATTTTAAAAATTTTAAAGGTAAAATATTTAAAGGTTATCAAATGTGCTTAAAAGTTAAATAACTGAAAATATTAATTTTAGTTGATTTAATTTTTCAATGGACTATGTAAAAAGGGTAAATGTTAATTTCAGCTTAATATCGTTGAAAACGTGGATCATAGATGACTTGAATTTCATATATTGTTATTCTGACATAAAGTAGTGAAAATTTATTTCTTAAAAATAAATTCTATTTTATGAGAGAGAATTACTTTCTTATTGAAAGTAATAAAATTATTTCTTATTCTATGTTTGGTTTGCATTGCTTGATTTCACACTCGGCACAATTTGAGGTACGAGGATAGCAGAGAAGATGATTCGGATGAAAGTCTGAAATGATTCAAATCCGTTTTGCTTAAAGCACATGTACTCTCCAAAAAAGGTGCCTCCAAAAATGACTCTCGAGATTACATGAAGAACATATATCAGTATATTCAGAGCCATTTTTCTTTTATGATATTAAGAGGTTTCTCTAGTAAATTGATTGCCCAGAATAAATTGAGAATTTGTTCATATAGGTCTTCATTCTTAGATATATATTGTCAATTCATTATTTTATTGACACCACTTGAATCTTAATTCCAAATTTTTTATTGAAAAAAGAGACATCAATGCATTCTAGACACTTTTCTGTGCTATATTTTCTTCTAATCTTCTAAAATACTTACAAGTTCTAGAAAATGCCCGATGTGGAACACGAGATTCACACTAGTAAAAATTAAAATAAACTAAGTAAACCAAAATTTCAACATAATTAATTTAAAATAAGAAAATATATAAAAGTAATAAATTAAAGTAAAATGTTAAAAAAATCTAAAAAATTCTCTAAAATTAAAAGAGAATATAGCCCAAAAGCATTTTTTATGTCAGTGAATAGGAATAAAGGAGACTATAGTACATGAAAGCTGTGAACGAGCCCTCCTTTTGCATCCAAAGAGAGCCTAAGTTTGAAATGGCTACTTGATCTCAACTTTATAACGAGGTCATCTTTCTATTTAAGCTTAGCTACACATTGTTTTACCTTTTTTTCTTCATTTTTCTTGTTTTTAGTTAGCTAAAAGTAACATCGAAAGGGTGACAGAGATGACATTTTACATAAATTTGATCTATTGTTTCCATCGCGAAGTGGGCTTCTTTAATAAATTTTTCTTTACATATATAATCAACCAAGATAAGCAAAATTAGAAGTGAAAGACAAAATGATTATTGCTATAGAAGGCATTTTATTTTGTTTGTTAAGTTATAACAGTAAAATAAGATCTGATATAAAATTTAACAAATCACAAATCAAGATTTGTCATGTCAAATTATCAAGAATAAATCAAGAATAAGAGTAAATGCGAAAGCATACCTGAATCCATTGATATCTTGAAATCTTCTTGTCTTGTGGTTTTGATCTTCCAAATTAACACAAATAATTTAGAGAAGGCGTCTTTCTCTTTTTTAAAGATGGGATATTAGAAAAAATACGGTGTAATTTGGGGACTATAACCCTAATATAAAACTTTTGCACATTAACCATAGTTTCTAATCAACTCATCATAAATTAGAAATTAGTTACTAGAGTATCTACACATATGCCTCGCCTAGACAAAGGCTAGGCCAAGCACAACCACCTTGACAAGACTACTAACATTCATTATCATCATATCTTGTAACCCAATCACATCAGATCGTGTAGCCGAAAAGAAATATGTTGAATAATTATCCACTAATCACAAGAGGATACATGGCAATATCTCTAAACTCCACAATAAGACATATAATATCTTTAAACTATCAAACTACATATCTCCTTCCAACATCTCCCGTCATATCTCCTTCCAACATCTCCCGTTTCTACTCTCTAACCCCTTATATAGTGCTTTCTTCTCCTCTATTGTCTACGGTGAATTTCCAACACAAATTGAATGGGAATGAAAGAGTGGACATATGGGAAATGTATTTGTGGCTCTCCAAAAAAAGATTCATGAAAATGTAAATATCAAGGTATGTTTGTAATTTGTTTTGCAAAATATGTAACGTAGGCATAAAAATGTTGTGTAACTTAAAAACATCCATTAATATTATGACTTTATCTATATATAACTCACTCAGGTCCCTTGAAAGAAAAAAATGTTATCATTCAGTTGGTGGATAGTGATGGTTGTGAAACTAACTAAAAATTTGACTATAGTGATGGTCGTGAAACTAACTAAAAATTTGACTAAGGTAAGCGTACATATAGAACAGTAGTATAGTTATGGTGAGACCGGAAATAATAGTAATGGTAAGACTGGAGATAACGTATCCACGATGACTAAAAGTATTAGTAATTGCTATCTTTTTATTATCTAGCCTAAGAACTAAAGAATGTTTTTAAACTAAAACTAATTATCTAATTAACTAAGATTACGATAGAGATTAAAGTTGAAAAATACTTTTTAGAAAACCGATGGAGAGGACAATACACAAGGAAGGATACACCTAGACTTCACTTATTACCTCTGAACTAGACGATTATTCACTTGACTTAATTCGTAGAAATCCCTAATTTATGTTAATATCTCTCTCGAGACTAAAAACAACTGACTCTAGGTTGATTAATCGAAATCTTTTTCTAATTAAAACCCCTGTTGTCGCATTAACTCTATCTATGGATTCCCTTATTAGATTTGACTCTAATTCGGCATATTTATGTCGTCCTATCTCTAGGATTGCATGCAACTCCGCTTAATTATGAATGATCTACTCTTAAACAGAGACTTTTCCTCCACTGAATAAGCACATCAAAAACCTGAATTAATATCCTGAAATATTAAAGCAAGGGTTAAACTCACAATTAAGAATAAGAAAAAGTATTTATCATATAATTCAAATAGTAATAAGATCCATCTTAGGTTTTCTCTCCCTTAGGTATTTAGGGAGTTTAGTTTATAATAATGGGGAACATCACAAAAAATGGAAAACAACAAAACATAAAGAAACCCAAAGAACTTCTAGGAAATTGGATGGAAATCTTCAGTCCTGATGTAGATCCTCCTTCTGAGTTGATTTCGACGGCTATCCTTCAGTATTTCCTGTCTTCTACTCTCCGTGCCCCTTAGCCCAAAATTAGCCTTTTTCGAGTAGAATTAAACATAGGCTCGACAGGGACACGGCCGTGTGCCACGCCCGTGTGAAGATGCTTAGGCCATGTGCAATTCTGACTTGGCTTCATGTCGACATGACCATGACACACGGGCGTGTGCCTCACACGGGCCTGTGGTTTACCCGTGTGGAAATGCTTAGGCCGTGTGAAACACTGAATTAGGCCCATTTTGTCCTTTTTGGCCCATTTCTTGCTCTTTTTGCCTTCCTATGCTCACCTAAGTATAAAACATGAATTTAAAGGATTAAGAGCATCAAATTCAATGAAACCATGAAAAATTATCCATAAATATGCCAAGATGGGGTAAAAATATGTATATATTATGGTTTATCAGATAGGTCCATAGTTTATTCGTAAGGTGTTTTAGAATATGTTAGAGTTGTGTGATCAAAATTCCTGTTAAATAAATAATATAGTGGTAAAAATAGGGGATCTGTGGTGAGCTTAAGGACCAAGCTGCACAAGTAGAATCCATATAGAACTACTTTTTTTTTCTATTTGACATTGATTGCAGAAGTAGAATCAATATAGAACTGCTCTTCTTTTATTTAACACTGATTACAATAATATTTTTTCAACCTTTAAATAGATGTAGTCAAAACTCCTTTTGTATCATTTGATTTTAAACGTTAGTGAATTTTCTTCTCCTCTTTCCATGGCTATTTCCCAAAAGGGTTTTCACGTAAAATCTATATATTTTATTTTATTTTTTTATTACTTTGCAATATTTCTATATTGTCATTATCGATGTTCAACTTTAACAAACTGGTATCAGAGCTTTTTGGGTTGCTGATCTCGATCACGATAATGGCAATAATAAAGTATGATATACTGCTGTTGGATCGCAATATCAAATTCACGTTGTGACAGATAAAGATGCAGATAATTCTTGTGTAGATAGATTTGGAGGAGGCCTTGCTAGGGTTAAATAAGATGCCTTCGACATTAATAAAAGAAAAGAATAAGCATAAAGATTGAAAGGCTTTAATGCAATTACATCTGCATCTGTCGATTGAAATTATCCAGGACATGATGAATGAGAAGATCAACACTTTATTATGGGCAAAGTTGCAGCAGCTATGCATGTCGAAAACTCTAACTAGTAAGTTGTATATGAAGTAGTGTCTTTATGCTCATCGTTTGGAAGAAGGTGTGTCCATGCACAAACACTTAACTGTGTTTAAAGAAATTTTCGTGGACTTAGAAGCCATGGAGGTTCAGTTTGATAAAGAAGATTTTGGGTTAATTCTACTTTATTCGTTGCCCCCGTCTTATTTAACCTTTAGAGATACAATTTTGTATAGCCGTGAATCTCTCACAGTTGATGAAGTCTATGCTTCGTTAACCTTGTATGACAAGATGAAACATTTTGTAGCTAGATCTGACTCTTAGGGAGAGGGCTTCATTGTTCGTGGGAAATAAGAACGCAATACTGATGATAATCATGGGAAGACACGTGAACGAAATCCTCACAATAAATCTAAAGGTAGGTTGAGATATTCAAATAGAGGTAAAATCTGGAACTTTTGAAGAAGAAATGACACATTAAATCTGAGCTTTATAAGTTTCAGAACAAAATCAAAAGGGAGATGACAAATCAAAAAAGAAAACAACCAGAACAATCCGAGAAAGCTGATGTTTTAGAATACTACTGTGATGGTGAACTCCTAGTTTCTTTTGCCAACAACTCTAGAGTGATCGAGTAGTGGAACTTTGATTTTGGTTACACCTTCCATATGAGTCCCAATCGAGATTGGTTTACAATATATAAAATAATGTCTAAAGGTGTTGTTTTGATAGGAAATAATATTTTAGGTAAAATCGTAGGTATTGGTACGATCGAAATTAATATGTTCAATGGAGTCATAAAAAAACTTAGTGGCGTATGACATGTGTGACAGCCCTAAATTGACCCTAGTCGGAAAGTGGTTTCGGGACCACTAAACCGAGTCATAAAAATAATTAATTGTTATATTCTATGCTTACTATGTGTGTGCATGCATATGTGGAAGTTTCATTCTCTAATTTTACCAATTTTGTGAGAAATTATTAAATAGGGATCAATGTGAAACATGGTGAAATATGATAGGCTAATTTTAAATGGCTTATTAGTGTATGTTAACACAAAGGTGGAGTTGCATGTCAAATAACTCATTTCTTAAGGTTAGTGGCCAGCCATGACATGATGATGGGCAAAGAAAACATGTCCTAGACATGTTGGCCTAGTGCATTATGGAAGGGAAATAAAGAAATGAAAAAAAAAAAAGGGAAAATGATGAAGAAAAATGTGTATGGATACTCTTGTGCCGTGACAAAACAAAGAAAAAAAAGGGGAAGAAAATTGGTTGTTCATCCTTCCTCATTTTTGTTACAATTGCCATGACTTGAAAAGATGAAGGAATAGGGGAAATCTCCCTAAAGCAAATCGGCATTCTTCTTTAGCTAGCAAGAGGGTGATGAAAACAAAGCTTGGAACTTAAGCTCTTCTTGGCCGAATGTAAAGAGGAAGAGGGGAGAAAGACTTTCGGTCATGGAAGGAGAAGAAAGGTTAGTGAAAAGTGTTAGATTTGTTTTGAAATTCAAGCTTGTTTTAGGTTAATCATCTTGCTTCTTACTTAACCCAAGCCAAAAGAATCTTGAAATCTTGATGGAGGTATGGTACATTCGTTTATGGTTAATGGGAGAATAATTTGATTTTAGCCTTTAAACCTTGAGGAAGAAATTGTTGTTGCAAGAAGTTGAGCTTATTGATAGTATAAATTTCTAATGCACCTAAGGTAATAGCCGAACATGTAGTGGTTTAATGCCTTGAACAAGTGTCGTTTAGATGTTCTAAGATTGTCTAAATTAGATGTTTAATCATCTAAGGGTTCGGCATGGTGCATTCTTGAGAAGAGTTTGATTTGAAATCATGAGATCTTGTTGACTTGTGTTTAAGTTGTAATCGGCCATGGGCTATGGGTGTTTGCTAGTCTGGTTTTGTTGCATAGGTGTTAAATACCCTGTATTGGGAATTTGATGAATAAGTAGCAATAAATTAAGATGAGATTGAGTAAATTTTAGCTTAGTTGTGTTAAGTATTCGCAATAATCATAATAATGTATATGAATGCCGTATGTTTGTGTTTGATGGAGAGGTGAATTGTTTGATTTAGCTCCGAGCAAAGGGGACTAAATCGGACAAAGGAAAGGAGAAAGCAAACGAGTAGCGAATTGGAACCGTTCTACCCTACATAATGTAAGTCATTAAGCATATATTTGGTGTTGATGTAAATGACCATAATATATACGCAATTGTGTTTAAATGAGTTGATGTGTAAATGAAAATGTATGTGTATGGAATGATGCCATTGTTGAATGTATAAAGGCAGCAAAATGCATAAGGTATTGGTCTCGGCACTAAGTGTGCGGGTATAAATGGACACGGTGACAAGATTGGCACTAAGTGTGCGGGTTTAAAATTGTACAGCACTAAGTGTGCGAGTTTGATTATATAGCACTAAGTGTGCGAGCTGAAAATTATATAGCACTAAGTGTGTGAGCTGAAAATATATAGCACTAAGTGTGCGGATTCACTATATGCTCTTGCATTACAATTGGCACTGAGTGTACGACATTATCGAGTTAATCCCGGACAGCGGATCGGGTAAGTACCTTGAGCTCATGACGAATAGGCAATACGTTCATGCTCGGGGTTGAGCTTGGTAAGCTTTAAATCTATGTGATGATTGCAATTGTATGATTGTGGTGTGAATGAGTTGGTGTGTAAAAATGCCTCAAATATCTTATTGTATAGAATATGAAATGTGGATGTATGACTTGGTATGAGATTGAACCGAAAGGTCCGAGGAATTATGGTATAGTTTCGATATGGATGAAGTACCTAGCCTCGTTTATTGTTTGATGTTGTGAAAATTTTATTAATGGATGGTTGATGAATGCTTATGACTTACTGAGTTATAAACTCACTCGGTGTTTTCTTGTCACCCATTTTAGGTCTCTTGGACTCGTATTGTTGCGTGCTCGGAACTGTCGTTGAAGTCATCACACCGGCTGGAAATCTTTTGGTATTGTCTTCGTAGTTGAACTAGGAGAACATTTGGCATGTATAGGCTATTATGTTTTGCTGAATTGTGGGTTGTAAACTTTAAGCCATGTGAAAATGGCCTATGTGGTCGTTGAGTGGGATGCTAGAACCTATAGCCACGAGTCTTAGAAACTTTAATTTTGATAAGGTGGCCATAATTTGTGTCATGTATGATGGATGATTAGTAAGGCCAAGGAAAGATTCATGAAATTGGCATAGTCTACTGCAGTAACTGTTGCGGACAGCAGCAGTGATATGAGATTGAAAAATCACTAAAAATAGTATAAGTATAATTAAATAGTTAATAAATTATGAAATTGAACCTTGATGAATCTATTTTCATATGGACGAAACGAAACGACCATATGAGCAGTATACTGAGAGATATTAAAGTTCTCGTGAAACAGGGCCAGAACAGTTTCTGGATCCCCTGTCTCGACTTTGAAAATTTACCATAAATTATCCAGAAGGAATTATAAGTCGTGCCTTATATGTGCAGATTCCCCTTTGAGTCTAGTTTCATTAGAAACAAACGAAATGAGCATTGAAGCCCTGTACGAGAAGATATCCAGGTCGTAATGCGCGAAGGTCAGTGTAGTCGACCCCTGTAACATGGGCGACTTTAACTAATAAACTGTACCAATTGACCTGACCAAAAATTCTAGAAATAAATCCAGGGATGTATATATGAGTCTAGTTTCAGAGAAAATTTACGGAACTTATTTTCGAGTTCTGGAACTCGAGATATGATTTCTAAGGTAACAGTGACGCAGTTAGCTAGCCTGCCTGGAACAGAAATCAATTATTTCAAAGAGAGAAATAAGGGAAGTAAGCCCGGTAACACCACGTGGTCAAATCCAGTGACGGTCACGGGTTTGGGGTGTTACATTTTATTGATATCAGAGCTATGGTTTAGTCGGTTCTAGGACTACCATAGCGCGTGTGAGTCTAGCTATACATGCCCAAAATGTTAGTGCTTAGAAATGTGATGACTTCTGACGGTTGAAGTTTTTGTTTTGATTTGCAAATGGAACCCGGGGTAGAGAGACCCTTGGCGGATGACGTTGAAAGTGTAGCGGCTGTTCCTGCGCAAGGGACACCGCCTGTTGAGCCTCAGTCATCCGCGAATAATCAAGCTGAAGGGGCGAAACAAGCCTTCTTCACCATGATGAATGAGTGGGTCGCACAATATGCCCGAACCAATCCGGCTGTCCAACCATTCCTGAATTTAAATACTCCACCCAAGAGCCCGTAATGCCTCCAGTTACTGATCCTGTGAGGCTGAGTAAACCACCTGTGGACTTGATTAGGAAGCGTGGGGCCTAGGAGTTCAAGGCCATAGTTACTGATGATGCCGAAAAGGCCGAGTTCTGGCTCGATAACACCATTAGAGTGTTAGATGAACTGTCATGCACACCCGATGAATTTCTTAAGTGTGCTATATCCTTGTTATGAGACTCACTTACTATTGGTGGAGGACTTTAATTTCCATAGTCCCAAATGAACGAGTTACTTGGGATTTCTTTCAATCCGAATTTCGAAAGAAATACATTAGTCAACGGTTCATCGATCAGAAGCGTAAGGAATTCTTGGAACTTAAGCAAGGCCGGATGACCGTATCTAAATACGAACATGAGTTCGTAAGACTTAGTCGGTATGCTCGGGAGTGTGTGGCTGATGAGGTTGCTATGTGCAAGAGATTAGAAGAAGGCTGAATTTGAAGCTAGAGATTTTCGTAAAAGATCAACGGGTAAAGCTCCATTTTCGGCTGTAAAGAGGTTCAGGGAGGACACTAATAAGTCGAGGGCGACTGCGGGAATTTCCATCAGAGCCCGACCATTGACGGACTCCCGAGCTACTTCGGTAGCTAGTGTGGGCAATAATCGTCAAGAGAAACCTGAATGCCCCCAATGTGGAAGACGACACCTAGGTGAATGTTGGGGTAAGTCTGTTAATAGGGCCTGTTATGGATGCGGTTCGAAGGACCACTTCATTAGAGATTGCACGGAGCTAGATGAGAAGAATAAGATGCAAGGTGCAAGACCTAGTGAAACGACGGCTAGAGGTAAGCCCCCGGGAATTTCTGGAGGTAGGAGTGGTAATCAGAGAGGAGCCTCGACTGGTACTGTTCGATCCGAGACCCGTGCTCTGCTAGAGCATATGCCATCCGCGACGAGAGGTGGCATCCTCCCCGACGTTATCATGGTACTTTTACTCTCTTTGATACTAGTGTGATTGCATTGATTGACCCCGCTCTACTCATTCATATGTATGTGAAACCTTAGCATCCAAGAAGACTCGCTGTTGAGTCTCTTGAGTTCGTAATCGGTGTCAAACCCTTTGGGTCAATACGCACTCGTTGATAAAGTGTGCAAGAGATGCCCCTAATAATTCGAGAATCTGCTTTTCCTACCGATCCGATGCTTCTACCATTTGATGAATTCGATGTTATTCTTGGTATGAATTGGTGACCGTACATGATGCGGTGGTGGACCGCAAAAGGAAAACCATTGATTGGAGGAGTGCAAATAATGAGGTAGTCCGAGTCGAGTCTCTCGATTTAAAAGGAGTGCCAGCGATAATATCTTCTATGACCGCCGGAGATATGTGAAAAAGGGTGTGAAACATACCTTGCATATGTGTTTGAAAGTAAAGAGACGGAAAGGAAACTCGAATCGGTACCAGTGGTTTGTGAGTATTCAGATGTTTTTCCGAGGAGTTACCGGATTGCCACCGGTTCGAGAAGTGGATTTCGCATCGGTTGTACCGGTACTACGCCGGTCTCAATAGCCCCGTATCGTATGGCATTAACGGAATTAAAGGAATTGAAGGTTCAATTGCAAGAATTGACGGTAGAGGTTTCGCTCGACCGAAGTTTTTCTCCATGGGCGACCTGTATTGTTTGTGAAAAGAAGGACGGAACCATGAGGTTGTGCATCGACTATTGTCAACTCAATAAAGTGACGATAAAGAATAAATATCCATTGCCATGAATTGACGATTTGTTTGATCAATTAAAGGGAGCCTCAGTGTTTTCAAAGATAGATTTGGGGTCGGGGTACTATCAGTTGAGGGTCCGAGAATCGGACATACCCAAAACCGCTTTTAGAACGAGGTACGGTCACTACAAATTCTTGGTGATGCCGTTTGGGCTTACTAATGCCCCTGCGGTATTTATGGATTTAATGAATAGAATTTTCAGGCCATACTTGGATCGGTTCGTAGTTGTATTTATCGATGACATTTTGGTCTATTCGAGAGATGAAACCGAACATGCTGAGCACCTGAGGCTAGTGTTGCAAATTTTACGAGATAAGCAGTTATACGCAAAGTTCAGTAAATGTGAATTTTGGTTGAAAGAGGTTAGCTTTTGGGGCACGTGGTGTCCGCATCAGTGTCGGTGGACCGAACAAAATTTCGCCATAGTCGATTGGAAACCTTCGCGAATGTTACCGGGTTAGGAGCTTTTGGGGCTTGCCGATTATTACCGACGATTTGTAAAAGGTTTTTCGATGATAGCTGCACCGATGACGAAACTACTCCAAAAAGATGTTAAGTTCGAATGGACGGAGAAATGTCAGAAAAGTTTCAATCAACTGAAAACTTATTTGACTGAAGCCCCAATTCTAGTGCAACCCGAATCGAGCAAAGAGTTTGTCATTTATAGTGACGCATCCCTACTTGGGTTGGGTTGCGTATTGATGCAAGAAGGGCGAGTTGTGGCCTATGCGTCGAGACAATTAAAGCCACATGAGAAAAATTATCCGACCCATGATCTCGAATTGGCTGCCATCGTACCCGCCTTAAAGATATGGCGACATTACTTATTTGGTGAGAAGTGCCATATGTATTTGGATCACAAAAGTCTAAAATATTTGATGACCGAAAGAGACTTAAATCTGCGACAAAGACGTTGGCTCGAGCTGTTAAAGGATTATGAGCTGGTCATTGACTATCACCGGGAAAGGCTAATGTGGTTGCGGACGCCTTAAGTCGTAAATCACTATTTGCTTTATGACGATGAATGTACACTTGTTTGTTCTACCCGACAATGTGTTAGTAGCGGAATTGAAAGCCAAACCATTATTGATACGTCAAATTCGTGAAGCTCGTAAAGTCGACGATGAGTTGGTTGCAAAACGGGCTGAGTGTGTTCGAACAAGGACTCGAATTTCAAATCGATGATGACGATTGTTTGAAGTTCGAAGTCGTCGTGTGTTCCAAAGAATTGAACTTATTTCGATAATTCGAACAAAGCCCATTGTAGCCAAATGGCAATCCACCCGGGGAGTACGAAGATGTACAATGATTTGAAACGTCGATTTTGGTGGCATGGTATGAAACGAGACATCTCTGACTTTGTTTCGAGATGTTTAATATGTCAACAAGTGAAAGCGGAACATCAAGTGCCTTCAGGATTACTTCAGCCGATCACGATACCCAAATGGAAATGGGATCGAGTAACAATGGACTTTGTGTCTGGGTTACCATTGACTCAGAATAAGAAAGACTGATGCGGGTCATTGTTGATAGACTGACCAAGTCTGCTCATTTTATTCCTATCCGCACGGATTTTTCGCTTGATAAATTGGCAGAATTATACGTCTCCCAAATTGTTCGATTGCATGGGGTACCTATTTCTATCGTGTCGGATAGAGACCCAAGATTTACATCGCGATTTTGGAAGAAATAGCAAGAGGCTTTGGGTACCAAGCTGCATTTTAGCATGCTTTCACCCCAAACCGATGGTCAATCCGAACGGTAATTCAAATACTCGAGGATATGTTGAGATATTGCATCCTTGAGTTTAGTGGTTCATGGGAACGGTATTTACCTTTGGTTGAATTCGCTTACAACAATAGCTTTCAATCAAGTATTAAGATGGCGCCTTACGAGGCTTTATACGATCGTAAATGCCGTATCCCATTATTTTGGACTGAACTTAGTGAAGGAAAAATCTTCGGGGTTGATTTGGTTAAGGATGCCGAGCAAAAAGTTCGAGTAATTCGTGAAAGTTTGAAAGCTACTTCGGATCGCCAAAAGTCGTATGCGGATTTGAAAAGAAAAGACATTGAATATCAGGTTGGAGACATGGTATTTCTCAAAGTCTCACCTTGGAAGAAGGTGCTTAGAATTGGCCGTAAGGGCAAATTGAGTCCGAGGTTCATCGGTCCGTATGAAATATCTGAACGAGTTGGGCCAGTAGCGTACCGATTAATTTTACCCCCTGAGCTCGAAAGGATCCACAACGTTTTCTATGTCTCGATGCTTCGACGATATAGGTCTGACCCGACACACGTAATTACTCCATCTGAGGTCGAGGTTCAGCCTAATTTGAGTTATGAAGAAGAGCCGGTTCGCATTCTGATGTGCGAAGCAAAAGAGTTGCGCAATAAGAAAATCCCATTAGTGAAGGTGTTGTGGCATAAACACGGAATTGAAGGAGCCACTTGGGAACTTGAGGACTCTAAGAAAGAGCGATATCCGAGCCTATTTACCGGTAAGATTTTCGGGACGAAAATTTCTTAAGTGGGGGAGAGTTGTGACAGCCCTAAATTGACCCTAGTCGGAAAGTGGTTTCGGGACCACTAAACCGAGTCATAAAAATAATTAATTGTTATATTCTATACTTACTATGTGTGTGCATGCATATGTGGAAGTTTCATTCTCTAATTTTACCAATTTTGTGAGAAATTATTAAATAGGGATCAATGTGAAACATGGTGAAATATGATAGGCTAATTTTAAATGGCTTATTAGTGCATGTTAACACAAAGGTGGAGTTGCATGTCAAATAACCCATTTCTTAAGGTTAGTGGCCGGCCATGACATGATGATGGGCAAAGAAAACATGTCCTAGACATGTTGGCCTAGTGCATTATGGAAGGGAAATAAAGAAATGAAAAAAAAAAGGAAAATGATGAAGAAAAATGTGTATGGATACTCTTGTGCCGTGACAAAAGAAAGAAAAAAAGGGAAGAAAATTGGTTGTTCATCCTTCCTCATTTTTGTTACAATTGCCATGACTTGAAAAGATGAAGGAATAGGGAAATCTCCTAAAGCAAATCGGCATTCTTCTTTAGCTAGCAAGAGGGTGATGAAAACAAAGCTTGGAACTTAAGCTCTTCTTGGCCGAATGTAAAGAGGAAGAGGGGAGAAAGACTTTCGGTCATGGAAGGAGAAGAAAGGTTAGTGAAAAGTGTTAGATTTGTTTTGAAATTCAAGCTTGTTTTAGGTTAATCATCTTGCTTCTTACTTAACCCAAGCCAAAAGAATCTTGAAATCTTGATGGAGGTATGGTACATTCGTTTATGGTTAATGGGAGAATAATTTGATTTTAGCCTTTAAACCTTGAGGAAGAAATTGTTGTTGCAAGAAGTTGAGCTTATTGATAGTATAAATTTCTAATGCACCTAAGGTAATAGCCGAACATGTAGTGGTTTAATGCCTTGAACAAGTGTCGTTTAGATGTTCTAAGATTGTCTAAATTAGATGTTTAATCATCTAAGGGTTCGCATGGTGCATTCTTGAGAAGAGTTTGATTTGAAATCATGAGATCTTGTTGACTTGTGTTTAAGTTGTAATCGGCCATGGGCTATGGGTGTTTGCTAATCCGGTTTTGTTGCATAGGTGTTAAATACCTGTATTGGGAATTTGATGAATAAGTAGCAATAAATTAAGATGAGATTGAGTAAATTTTAGCTTAGTTGTGTTAAGTATTCGCAATAATCATAATAATGTATATGAATGCCGTATGTTTGTGTTTGATGGAGAGGTGAATTGTTTGATTTAGCTCCAGAGCAAAGGGGGCTAAATCGGACAAAGGAAAGGAGAAAGCAAACGAGTAGCGAATTGGAACCGTTCTACCCTACATAATGTAAGTCATTAAGCATATATTTGGTGTTGATGTAAATGACCATAATATATACGCAATTGTGTTTAAATGAGTTGATGTGTAAATGAAAATGTATGTGTATGGAATGATGCCATTGTTGAATGTATAAAGGCAGCAAAATGCATAAGGTATTGGTCTCGCACTAAGTGTGCGGGTATAAATGGACACGGTGACAAGATTGGCACTAAGTGTGCAGGTTTAAAATTGTACAGCACTAAGTGTGCGAGTTTGATTATATAGCACTAAGTGTGCGAGCTGAAAAT
The DNA here is from genome assembly GCF_025698485.1 of Gossypium arboreum. Taxonomy (NCBI): domain Eukaryota; kingdom Viridiplantae; phylum Streptophyta; class Magnoliopsida; order Malvales; family Malvaceae; genus Gossypium; species Gossypium arboreum. The sequence goes on from NC_069074.1 coordinate 92,233,893, forward strand.
TATATAGCACTAAGTGTGCGAGCTGAAAATATATAGCACTAAGTGTGCGGATTCACTATATGCTCTTGCATTACAATTGGCACCGAGTGTGCGACATTATCGAGTTAATCCCGACAGCAGATCGGGTAAGTACCTTGAGCTCATGACGAATAGGCAATACGTTCATGCTCGGGGTTGAGCTTGGTAAGCTTTAAATCTATGTGATGATTGCAATTGTATGATTGTGGTGTGAATGAGTTGGTGTGTAAAATGCCTCAAATATCTTATTGTATAGAATATGAAATGTGGATGTATGACTTGGTATGAGATTGAACCGAAAGGTCCGAGGAATTATGGTATAGTTTCGATATGGATGAAGTACCTAGCCTCGTTTATTGTTTGATGTTGTGAAAATTTTATTAATGGATGGTTGATGAATGCTTATGACTTACTGAGTTATAAACTCACTCGGTGTTTTCTTGTCACCCATTTTAGGTCTCTTGGACTCGTATTGTTGCGTGCTCGGAACCGTCGTTGAAGTCATCACACCGGCTGGAAATCTTTTGGTATTGTCTTCGTAGTTGAACTAGGAGAACATTTGGCATGTATAGGCTATTATGTTTTGTTGAATTGTGGGTTGTAAACTTTAAGCCATGTGAAAATGGCCTATGTGGTCGTTGAGTGGGATGCTAGAACCTATAGCCACGAGTCTTAGAAACTTTAATTTTGATAAGGTGGCCATAATTTGTGTCATGTATGATGGATGATTAGTAAGGCCAAGGAAAGATTCATGAAATTGGCATAGTCTACTGCAGTAACTGTTGCGGACAGCAGCAGTGATATGAGATTGAAAAATCACTAAAAATAGTATAAGTAGAATTAAATAGTGAATAAATTATGAAATTTAACCTTGATGAATCTATTTTCATATGGACGAAGCGAAACGACCATATGAGCAGTATACTGAGAGATATTAAAGTTCTCGTGAAACAGGGCCAGAATGGTTTCTGGATCCCCTGTCTCGACTTTGAAAATTTACCATAAATTATCCAGAAGGAATTAGAAGTCTTGCCTTATATATACAGATTCCCCTTTGAGTCTAGTTTAATTAGAAACAAACGACATGAGCATTTAAGCCCTGTACGAGAAGATATCCAGGTCGTAATGCGCGAAGGTCAGTGTAGTCGACCCCTGTAACATGGGCGACTTTAACTAATAAACTGTACCAATTGGCCTGACCAAAAATTCTAGAAATAAATCCAGGGATGGATATATGAGTGTAGTTTAATGGAAAATTTACGGAACTTATTTTCGAGTTCTGGAACTCGAGATATGATTTCTAAGGTGACAGTGACGCAGTTAGCTAGCCTGCCTGGAACAGAAATCAATTATTTCAAAGAGAGAAATAAGGGAAGTAAGCCCGATAACACCACGTGGTCAAATCCAGTGACGGTCACGGGTTTGGGGTGTTACAACATGTACTATAATTGAAGAGAAATTTAATTTTATTGAGTACTCTTGATTTAAAAAGGTATGGGTATACAATTAAAAGTGGGGTTCTGAAGATTAACAAGCGTTCATTCATTGTGATGAAAGGGTAGAGAAAGATTGCCAAGTTATATGTTTTGCAAGGTTCAACTGTTATTGGTGCCACATCTGCCATTTCCTCTTCCTTGTTAGATTATGATGTTATTAGACGTTAGAATATGTGTCTAGGGCATATGAGTGAGAACAACATGATAGAATTGAGCAAAAAAGGTCATCTTGATGGACAAAACATTAACAAACTGAAGTTCTATGAGCACTTCATTTTTTGGAAGCAAAAGAGAGTTCAATTCACAAGAGGAAACTATAACATGAAGAGAATGCTGGATTATATTAATTATGATATTTGAGGACCATTTAGAGTGCCTTTGAGGGGTGACGCTAATTATATGCTTATGATCATTGATGATTTTTCTAGAAAAAATTAGGCATTCTTCTTGAAGTAGAAAAATGATGTGCTTTTCATGTTTAAGGCCTGGAAAACTATGATTGAGAAGTAGACAAGAAAATAGATAAAAACAACTCCACACAAATAATGACTTGGAATTTTTTTTAATTAGTTTAATGAACTATGCAAATAAGAAGGGATTGTGAGACACTTGATAGTTCGCCATACTTTACAGCAAAATGACATTGCAGAATGGATGAATAGAACAATTATAGAAAAAAGTTTGATGTATGTTGTCATATGCTTGTTTATCGAAGTTTTTTTGGGCTGAAGAGCCTTTACTGCATGTTTTTTGATTAATCAATCTTCGTCAGTTGCCATTGAGAAAAATACTCTACAAAAGGTATGGTCTGATAATCCTGTTAATTATTCTAATTTGAAGATTTTTGGATGTCCTGCGTATGCTCATGTTGATAATGAGAAATTGGAACCTAGATCCATTAAATGTATTTTTCTTCATTATAAGGCTGGTGTTAAAGAGTATAAGTTATGATGTCTTGAAAATATAAACGTTGTGATTAACAAAGATGTTATTTTTTATGAAATTGCTATGCTACCTAACTTACCTCTTAAAGAATCTTCCAATAAAAACTAGCAAAGTTCAAACACACATATGGAGCAGGTGGAGCTTTAGATTGATCCAAGACCTACAATACAGTCTACTCCTCAAGTTAGTATAGAAACTCAGAGTAGAGTTACTTCTTCACCAAAATATTCTATTGCCAAGAACAGACCTAAAAGAGAAATTAAACCTCCAAAGAGGTACGCCGAGGTTGATCTAGTTGCTTATGCTTTAAACATGGTTGAAGATATAGATACAAATCAAGAGTCATCTACTTATTTCTAAGTAGTTAGCTGTGAAGATTTAGGAAAGTGGATGTTTTTTATGCAAGAAGAGATGGAATCAATCCATAAGAAAAGAACATTGGACCTAGTGAAGCTTCCTAAGGGTAAAAAGGTTGTTCATAGTAAATGAGTATTCAAAAAGAAAGAAGAGACTCTAGAGTTGAAGAACCCAAGTATAATGCAAGGCTGATTGCAAAAGGTTACAGTCAGGTTCCAGGTGTAGACTTCATACATATGTTTTCTCCAATTCTAAAGCAGAATGCCAAAACAACCATACTGCCTTTGGTGCCCTAACATAGCTAGTAGATGTCGTGACACGCCTTTGGAGCAAAGCCAAAGCTAAGCATACTGACATTGATGTCGCGACACAACAAGATGATGTCACAACATCGATCATGTACATGAAAGCATTAACGAGTTAAGGGGATTTTGGACCATACAAAGAAAATTAATGAATAAATATCAATCGACTTAGGTCTAAGGAGGATGACTAACCCTAACATTATAAATAGACTCATTAAACACTTGAGAGGGGACCTTTTTTTAACTTAGAATTTTCTTTTTAATCTAGTTTCAGTTTTTAGTTCTTTTTAGCCTTAAGCTTTATTTTCATTTGTTTCTGCTCGCGATATTCAAAGAATCTAATTTGTGGATTCGACCAAAAACTTTATGGATTTATGTGCTTTAATTTTTCAATAAATCAGGATTCTTCTTACACCTTTGATTCCTGATTCATTATTCATGTTCACTTTATTTATCAAGTTTATATTGTTTGAGAAATCCATAAGTAACTAATCCTGTTATGAGAGATTAGCGAGTGAAAGTGTGATTAACTAATTTCTATGTAGGGTTTCTTAGCAGATTAGTTGTTTAGGATAGGAAAAAACTTAAACCCTAGGCTTGACAACCCTAGGAAGTCATCTAGGTGGGAATTAACCCAAAATTGGTATTGCCTATTCATGAACCCCTTGCCCCAAATCAGTTTGGACTGTGAGGACGAGAGATAAGTAGCTCTTGTCGACTCGTTAGTTTAGCAGAAGATCTCTTGCTAGGGTAACAACTAGTTGATTAAGTAGAAATCCAATATAGGAATTAGTTATGACCACTGAAGCGAGGTAATCACCCATGTTTAGATTTGGTTGAGTTTATTTCACTATTTTATGCATGATTTATTCTTGCCTTTAGGAAAATAATTCCTTTTTAGTTTATATTTCGTCGTACTATAATTTATTTAAAGTACTAATTAATTCTATTTACGTTTAGGTTAATCTTAATTTAGTACTCGCCTCCCTTGGGTACAATCATCGGAGTACTTACCTACTTCATTGTAAAACTATATTACAACCTGACTCGATACTTGCGAACACCGCCTCAATTCCACAATTTTAGTAGCAGTATTCACACTTTGAACATTAGTACATCTGAAGGTTGCCAAACAGCAAACAACAACACCAGGATTCACCACTAGATACGTTAACTACTTTAATACCAATTATTGCTACCTACAGCTGTTGTTTTCTTAATATGAAAACTTCTTGACTTCAGTGGCCACTATGGCTTGACACTGTGAAAAAATGTGCAAACAAAAACAAAAAACACCAAGGATTTATTTACATAGTTCGATTTCCCTATGTCTATAGGGCTTAGGTCAATGAGTAATCCCACTATCTTTAATCCACAATATATCAAATGGTCACATTTTATCACTCCCCAAGTATATATAGAGAACTTACCTTTGAACATAAATACTAAAACACTCACCTCCAAATCTTGCCCTTGAGAACTTGGGCAATAAACACTCAATAATGTTTACAATATAGTTTGCACTCTCTCAAAAAATAGTTCCTCAATGAACAGATTCAATTGCTCTTAATAAATACTCTTACATAACCTAGCCAAGCCTCAAGTATAATAATCAATCTGAACTACAAACATAAAGTCTAAGTGAATACAAAATAACACCTTCAAAATAGCTATTACAATATCAATATTCAAAGCACAATCAATTAAAGATATGCTTTTCAAAATCAACAACACAATCTTGATTTGATCTCCACATTCCAAGGGTTGGATAGATTCAGTCGAATCCGGTCCAATATTCAAAGTTCAAATTTTGATTTCCATAGATGGACCATAATATCTTCAATATAACAACACGTTAACATATCCTAATATTTTCTTTATTAAATTGCAAACTCAAATAAGACAAATAATCAACTAACTTAGTGACAACATATAATGGGCATTGTCGAATGCCACATCTTGTCTAATCATCATATATTAATTTATTGTTGTTTTGTTCTTGTTTCTAATAAATTTCTTAATTGGATGTTAATTTAGTGAGGAGATTTAAAGGGAAAAAAAAGACTTCATATCAAAAAGACTTTTCTTAGTAGAAGATAGAATAATTTATAAAATCAACACATCAATCACATATAATATATGATATCAAATAAATTCAAGTCAATGGACAATATTCACACGAAAATAAAAACGCAGGAGGAGGAAGCTTCCAATCAGTTTATTTATAGATAGAATGGTGTTTACAACCTTCACCATTCTAATTATTAAGTGGAGACGTTCTTATTTATTCAAGTATTCGTATTTATATGTATAAAAAAGGTATTCCTATTTAAAAATCAAGCAGCTAATTAATTAGACCAAGTTGCTGTTGCGTGGTCAAGATTTTTTTTTTTGTTTTTAATATTACTAGGGAGAAACCAACCAGGTATTACATAATATGTTTTCGACAATAAATTATTTCCAAGTCTGCTGGATTTCTCAGTATAAATGTTTGTGTTTTGTTAATGAAAATGAAGCAACAATTCTACTAGCTTTCATATACATTTCGCCCCAGAAATTATAGTAAAGCAGAGACAATGAGAGGATTATCGGTGTTGAGTTGGATTCTGATCATCTGCGTCTGCCAAGTAGCAGTGCGAAGCCAATACTACTCGGACACCCTACCATATCAACCCAGGCGAGTTGTGGTCACCAATCTTCACTTCTATATGCACGAATTTACGGGCACTACAGCAGTCGTGCTAACCCAAGCTAACATCACAAGCAATAACTCATCAGTACCATTTGCTACCCTAGTTGCCGTTAATGATCCCCTCAGGACTGGTCCTGAGCCTGACTCAGAGCTGATTGGAAATGTTCAGGGTATTTCCCTCCTAGCCGGATCAAATGCATCGAGCACGCAGTACATAGAATTTGGATTCAATACCGGTAAGTTTAACGGCAGCTCTCTAAGCGTATTTTCAAGGGGAGACCCTGGGCTTGCGGTGGTCGGAGGAAGAGGACAATTCGCGATGGCAACAGGGACTGCACTATTTAACCCTATCCTTATAAATGCCACCAATGTCATTATTGAATTTAACTTTACTGTAGTTCATTACTAAGATGTTATTTACAGATACAATCCTCTTGGATTGTGTAAAGTCATATGATTCTGCTCCACTTGATTAGAATAAATGTATGAGAAATATATAGGATCATATTATTAAAAATTAAAATTCTCATACTTGATCATTGTACTTTATCATTATATTAAAAATAAATATTAGTTTCTTAGCTACAAAAGGACACCAATAACTGTATCTACTCAGTATTTATCTTCATATCTAATAGAGGTTGGTTTATGCAAAAATTTGGAACGTTTACTGATAACGAAACAATTATTATATGGTGTCAAATCAAATATTGCAACAAAAGCAAGTTTCTGGACTATTTGGCGTTGACTGCAACAAAGCAATCACGAAAACTTAAAAGAACTTAATATGGGCATTGGTGTGTTTGATTCTTTTGCCCTTGACATGTTTACTTTGCTCTATATATCATAATAAATATATTCTTATGTTGAGATGAAATAATCTTGAGACTTCAATTCCCAAAAATATGATCCAGATAACCAAAGTTTGATCAAAGCCAGAGAGAAAAGTTTTATTATTTTTATTGATACCAAATTTTGTCCAAGTCGATAAATCCAGATTAGGCCTCTATCAGATCAACAAATCATGGCATAATGCCAAATTTTGCAATCGATATTAGACTTTTTTTTTTAATTAGGATGTTATTATTTTCTTTTCGCTAAATTTAACTCTCAACCTTTTGTAAAAATCAAATTTGACCATCAACCTTTCAAAAATAGTTAAATTATTGTGTTTTAAATGTATATATTAACTAAAATGTTAAATTTTTAAACATGATAGCGCTCATAGCAATCCATATGTCTTTCATGCTAATTTATTTATTTTTGATGGTTTTTATATGTTTTATTAAGATAGGTAATATTTATATTTAACTGTTGAAATTGGATAGCTTTAGAGCGCGTTTTCAAAAACAGTAATTGATTTCAAAATAACACGAAAACAAGCAAAGCTTCTACAATGAAAGTATTTTCCAAAATTAACCACTTTTCCTAAAAATGACTTAATCAAATCGGTTTCCTAGAAATATCCATGATGTTAAGGTGTGGCAATAGCGGTATGCATGTCTAGGATTGGATCCGAAGGAGCTTGGTACTTAGCAGCATCCGATGGACTCACCACCTCTTTTCGGTTTCCTACCGGTGCCTGACTTCCATTTACTTTAACCTATAATGAAATTATCTTTTAAAACACTAAGTAAGTTTTTCTGGATCAATAATATAAAATGTTTTGAACGCTTCGATGTGGCATGTCGGATCCGGTCATAACGTCTGGGCTGAGTTTGGGGTGCTACATTTAGTGGTATCAGAGCCTAGGTTGCAACAACTCGGGTGTGGAATGGGTTTACAAAAACAAAGATTTTTGAAAACGAAAATTTTATAAAGAATGCAAAAAACTCGATTTTCCAAATTTAGATCTTTAGAAGGTGGCATTCCGAATCTCCGGCTCAAGTCTATAAGTATTCTGAATTTTTCTGAATATTTTCCTGAATTATCTGTCTGTACTGAAACCCTATTAGGATACTCTAGATAGGATGATATCGAAACCATAGGAAAATCGATAAGAGATCGAAATCAGTAGCTAGACTTTGATTTTGCGAAAACAAACTCTGAACTACTGTCTGATTCATAAAACATCTGTAATAAACACTGGAATATTAATTTATGCATAAAAATTCATAATCAAGATAATACGATATGAGTATAAGAGGCCGTGGACGGAGCCGAGGAAGTGCTTGAGTGAGATCTTCGTCTTCGAGACATATGCCGACGGTGGATGCACCAGTACCACCGGTAACAGAGGTAGAGTCTCATGACCTCGGTGTCGAGGATGATGCCCTATCACAGGCAATACTTCGTGTTCTAGAAAGGGTTATCGAGGCAAGTACGGGCAATGGAGTTCGAGGATCTATTTCTGAACGACTTCGGGCTAACTGAGCGGAGATCTTTAAGGGCGTGTCTGGTATAGCCCTGAATGTGGCGGAATATTGGTTGGAGGCCACAGAACGGATTATGGATAACTTGGACTGCTCTGAGGAGATTGTGAGTGGGGTATCTGTACTAAGTCCTTTGGGTCACTCGGTTGGGGTAGACAAACTGTATAGGGATGTACCCTTAGAAACTCAAGGTAGGATTTTCCCTGGAGATCTGATGGAGTTACCGTTCGGAGAGTTTGATCTCATTTTGGGAATGGACTGGCTTGTTAAGCATAAGGTGACCCTGGATTGTGCTGCTAAACGAATGGTGTTAAGGACCACAAAGGATGAGGAGGTTATGGTGATAGGTGAGCGAAGGGATTATTTATCCAATGTGGTGTCGGCATTAAGGGCCGAAAAGTGGATTCGAAAAGGTTGTGAGGTCTATTTGGCATTTGTAAGTCAGTCAGAAGAGGAGGGACTGACAGTAGATAAGGTTAGGACCGTAAAGGAGTTCCAAGATGTTTTTCTGGAGGAGCTTCCAGCATTGCCTCTGAACCGAGAAGTTGAGTTTGGAATAGATTTGTTGCCTGGAACGGCACCAGTGTCTATCACACCGTATAGAATGGCACCGAAGGAGTTGGTGGAGCTAAAGGCACAAATTCAAGAGTTGATGGATAGGGCTTCATTAGGCCAAGTGTGTCTCCATGGGGAGCACCGGTGCTATTCGTGAAAAAGAAGGATGGTACGATGCGGATGTGCATTGATTGTCGCCAGTTGAACAAACTGACAATTAAGAATAAGTATCCACTGCCAAGGATTGATGATCTGTTCGACCAGCTTAGAGGAGCTTCTGTATTTTCCAAGATCGACCTTCGATCTAGATATCATCAGTTAAGGGTCAAGGAGGCGAATATCCATAAGACGGCATTCAGGACTCGGTATGGTCATTACGAGTTTTTGGTTATGCCATTTGGACTGACGAACGCTCCTGCAGCATTTATGGATCTGATGAATCGTGTGTTCCAACCATTTTTAGATCAGTTCGTAGTCGTCTTTATTGATGATATCCTGGTATATTCTAAAACTGAAGCGAAACATGATGAGCATCTCCGTATAGTACTGCGAGTGTTAAGGGAGAAGGAACTCTTTACGAAGTTGAGCAAGTGTGAATTTTGGTTGAGGGAGGTAACCTTCTTAGGACATATGGTCTCTACCGAGGGGATTAAGGTGGACCCTCGAAAGATTGAAGCAATTTTGGAGTGGAAGCCACCTAGGATGGTGTCAGAAATTCGAAGTTTCTTAGGATTGGCAGGATACTACAGAAGGTTTGTGGAAGGTTTTTCTGTAATGGCAACACCCCTGAAAAAACTCATAAAGAAAGGAGTACAGTTTGTATAGACTAAGAAATAGCGCGAAGCTTTTGAGAAGTTGAAGAATGTTCTGACTGAAGCACCTGTATTAATTCAGTCGGAGTCTGGGAAGGATTTTACTGTGTACAGTGACGCATCACACGTGGGATTGGGCTGCGTGTTAATGCAAGAGGGTATAGTGGTTGCATATGCATCACGACTGCTTAAGCCTCACGAGGGGAACTATTCGACTCATGATTTAGAGTTGGCAGTAGTGATATTTGCACTTAATATTTGGAGATATTACTTGTACGGAGAAAGGTGTATTATATACATTGACCATAAGAATCTCAAGTATTTGTTTACTCAGAAGGAGCTGAACCTTAGGCAAAGGGATGGATTGAGTTGCTTAAGGATTATGACTGTTCAATCGAGTATCACCTAGGTAAGGCTAATGTAATAGCCGATGCTTTAAGTCATAGAACCGTATCTGATCTGAGAGCAATGTTTGCTCATTTGAGTCTGTATGATGATGGCAGTTTGTTGGCTAAATTGCAAGTAAGGCCAACCTGGGTGGACCAGATTAAGGAAAAGCAGTTGGAAGATGAGTCTTTGGTTGCTCGTTTTCAACAAGTTAAGAAAAGGGAAACTTCTGAGTTCGGTTTAAATGGTGATGGGTTCTGTATTTCAGAGGAAGAATTTATGTTCCGAGGGACTCTGATTTAAGGCAGACAATATTGAAGGAAGCTCATGGGGGACTATATGCCATGCATCCTAGAGGGAATAAGTTGTATCACGACTTGCGAGAATTTTACTGGTGGCCTGGACTTAAGCGAGAAGTAACGGAGTTTGTAGGGAAATGTCTGACATGCCAGCAAGTGAAAGCTGAGCATCAATTACCTTCTGGACTGTTACAGCCAGTGAAGATACCACTTTGGAAGTGGGAGAGGCTAACCATGGACTTTGTGAGTGGGCTACCCTTGACACCATCGAAGAAAGACTCAGTGTGGGTGATTGTGGATAGGTTGACCAAATTGGCCCATTTCATACCTGTTCGTACTGACTTTTCACTTCAAAAGTTAGCCAAGTTGTATATGGCAGAGATTGTGCGACTTCATGGAGTCCCAGTTTCAATTATTTCTGATCGGGATCCCAGATTTACATCTCGGTTTTGGCAAAAGTTGCATGAGGTGTTGAAGACGCGATTGAATTTTAGTACGGCTTTCCATCCCCAGACTGATGGTCAATTGGAAAGGGTTATTTAGATTCTGGAGAACATGTTGAGGGGATGCGTGAGGTAGTTGGGAGGATTACTTGCCGTTGGCAGAATTTACGTACAATAACAGTTACCAGGCGAGTATTCGAATGGCACTGTATGAAGCACTATATGGACGAAGGTGTTACACACCTAGTTGTTGGACCGAACTAGGAGAGCGACAAGTTCTTGGACCAGAGTTGGTAGCTGATACTAAGGATAAGGTCAGAATAATTAGGGACCGGTTAAAAGAAGCATCTAATAGGCAAAAGTCGTATACAGATTTGAAGCATAAAGAGATTGAGTACTCAGTAGGTGATATGGTCTTCTTAAAGGTTTCTCCTTGAAATAAGATACTAAGGTTCGGTAAGAAGGACAAGTTGAGTCCGCGGTTCATTGGGCCTTATCGGGTTTTGAAGCGAGTAGGCCCAGTGGCTTATCAGTTGGAATTGCCTCCAGAGTTAGACAGGATTCACGATGTTTTTCACGTCTCCATGTTAAGGCGTTATCGTCTTGACCTCGCTCATGTCCCGCCATTGCGAAATTGAAGTTCGGATCGATTTGACCTTTGAGGAGGAGCTGTGCAAATATTGGCTCGAGATGTTAAGGTTCTCGAAGGAAATCATCTGTTAGTGAAAGTACTTTGGCGTAATCATGGAAGGAAGAAGTCGCTTGGGAATCGAAGAGACTATGCGTCAACAATACCTTCAACTAGTTGGATCAGGTAAATTTTGAGGACGAAATTTCTTTAAGGAGGGTAGAGTTGTAACGCCCCAATTTTTGGGAATTCTGTGAATGTTGGCATAAGTTTAATTATGTTAGTAGGCCTCTAGAAGGTCCAAGCTTAAGATAGAACCCGGCAATTTTAGTTAATTTTTTTTGTTCCAAAAGAAAAAAAGGCGGTGAAATTATGAAATAGGATCTATGTGAAAATGTTTGAAAATGCTATAGGCTAAATTGAAGTGGCCAAATAAATAAGAGTACAAAATAAGAGGATTTGCATGACAAACCTCCCATTTTACATGAAGTGGCCAGCCATCATGTTGTTGTAGACAAAATGTGCATTTGATATCTATAATTTATAGTACAAATTGATACAAATTGATAATGGGTTAGGTAAATGTTCCATGATAATGGGTTAGGTAAATGTTTCATGATAATGGGTTAGGTAAATGTTCCATGATAATGGGTTAGGTAAATGTTCCATGATGGGAATTTCATGTCTTTTGTACTCAAGAATTAAATGGATGAAATATGAAATTTTATTAAAAGAAAAAGGGGTGAAAAGAACAAAGTTTTGTCCATCTTTTTTCATCATAGCCTAAAGTTAGAGAAGAGAAAGGAGAGGAGAAAGCTCTTGAATGTTCGGTCACTTGAGAAAGAAAATTGAAGGTAAGTTCATGGTAGTTTGCTTCTATCTTGATGTTCATGAGTTCTTCTTGATTCTACCTTAACTCTTGAAGCATATTTTGGTTTTTGGTTGTGTTGTGAGCATTTGGTCATGAATTAAAATGAACAAAATGGTTGTTGTTTCATGTTCTTTTGATGAAAAATGGAAGATATGTGAAGTTGAGCCAAACAAATGAGCATGCATGTGCTTAATGCTAAGGGGAAAAATCGGCTAATATGTTGTGCTTTAAAATGATGAAATGGATATTATACTTAAGTAAAATCATAGATACGTGATGATTGATTGGTGATATACATGTTTAAATAACATGCATGCAAGTTATGTGTGAAAGAGTGATTTGGTAATAAATCGCTTGGGACAATGACGAGAACGTGATTTTGGAAAATCACCATAAATTGTGAGAGATGAGTTAGAAGGTGAATAAATTATGTAATTAAAGTCTAGTTTCAAATGAAATAAACGAGAACATATTTTGAATTCTGTACAATGAGAAATTTGATTCATAATGAAGAGTGGTCAGATTAGTGAAACAGTGAAACATGGGAAACTTTAAGAAAAATCTGGTATTGATTGCCTAAACCAAAAATTCTGAAAATTTTATGGATAGAAGATATATGAGTCTATTTTCAGGTAAAATTAACGGCACTTGATTTGGAATTTCGTAGCTCCAGTTATAAATGATTTAGTGACTGTTGTTCAAGAAGACAGCTTGCAGTGAGATTATGATTATGTGGTAAACATTGACAAAAAATTGTTAATGAGTTATTTATTGATTTCTTATAAGCTTACTATGATCTGTAGGTGTGGTTGGCCGAATATTGTAAGGGGTTAATACGTAGTTCGTATTTGAATAGTTAGATTAATGTGTTAGTAATCCAATTGTAGGCAGTTCGTGTGTGGATCTCGTTAGCATATCGTCGCAAACAGGTGTGTAACTAACACCCTCTTTCTTAGTATGGATCGGCAAAAGTCGAAAAGCCGAAATGCCAAAAACCGGTATTTTGTAGATTTGTGAGTGTGCGAATGCTCGTGAGGTAAATCGATTAATGTTTTTGGTAAACTGCAAAATTTGGACTGCAAAGTGCATGATTTTTGTGCCCTCAATATTTTTGGGCTTAATGGGCCAAAATTGGAATGATGGGCGGGCCCAATTCGGTAAGAACACTCGGTACGTGATTCTGTTAGTACATGAAAAGAAGGAATATGCATGAAAAACCCTAAAATAGATAAATTACTGAAATACCTTTAAAAGTGGAAAATTTATAGTTTTACCCCTAGTAGATAAATTACCGAAATACCCCTAGGGTTAAATTGACCTAAATTGTAACACCCCAAATCCGGCCCAGAAGTTATGTCGGATCCGACATGCCACATTGAAGCGTAAAAAAAATTTTCCATAAACGCATGTCCTAAGAAGGTTAATCCCCTCAGTAGAGACCACATGTCCTAAGAAGGTTACCTCCCTCAACCAAAATTCACACTTGCTGAACTTCACAAAGAGTTCCTTCTCCCTTAATACTTACAACACTATACGGAGATGCTCATCATGTTTCGTTTCAGTTTCAGAATATACCAGATATCGTTAATAAAGACGACTACTGAACTGATCCAAAAATGGTTGGAACACACGATTCATCGATCCATAAACGCCGCAGAGCGTTCGTTAGTCCAAATGCCATAACCGTAAACTCGTAATGACCATACCGAGTCCCGATTGTTGTCTTTGGATATCCGCCTCCTTGACCCTTAATCGATGATATCCGGATCGAAGGTCGATCTTGGAAAATACTGAAGCTCCTCTAAGCTGGTCGAATAGATCGTCAATCCTTGGCAGTGGATACTTATTCTTAATCGTCAGTTTGTTCAACTGGCGATAATCAATGCACATCCGCATTGTACCATCCTTCTTTTTCACGAATAGCACCGGTGCTCGCCATGGAGACACGCTTGGCCTAATGAAGTCCCTGTCCAACAACTCTTGAATTTGAGCCTTTAACTCCACTAACTCCTTCGGTGCCATCCTATACAGTGCGATGGACACAGGCGCCATTCCAGGCAACAAGTCTATTCCAAACACAAATTCTCGATTCGGAGGCAATCCTGGAAGCTCCTCTGGAAAAACTTCTTGGAACTCCTTTACGGTCCTAACCTTATCCACTGTCAGTCCCTCCTCTTCCTACTGACTTACAAATACCAATTAGGCCTCACAACCTTTCCGAATCCACTTTTCGGCTCTTAATGCCGACACCACATTGGACAAATAATCCCTTCTCTCACATATCACCATAACCTCCGTATCCTTTGTAGTTCTTAACACCATTCGTTTAGAAGCACAATCCAGAGTCGCCTTATGCTTAACAAGCCAATCCATTCCCAGAATGAGGTCAAATTCTCCGAACGGTAACTCCATCAGATCTCTAGGAAAAACCTTGCCTTGAGTTTCTAAGGGTACATTCCTATATAGTTTGTCTACCCTAACCGAGTGACCCAAGGGACTTAGTACAGATACCCCACTCACAATCTCCTCAGAGCAGTCCAAGTCGTCCATAGTCTGTTCTGTGGCCTCCAACCAATATTCTGCCACATTCGGGGCTATACCAGACACGCCCTTAAAGATCTCCGTCCGTTAGCCCGAAGTCATTCAGAAATAGATCCCCGAACTCCATTGTCCGTACTTGCCCCGGTAACCCTTTCCAGAACATGAAGCATTGCCTGTGACAGGGCATCATCCTCGGCACCGCGGTCATGAGACTCTACCTCTATTACCAGTGGTACCGGTGCATCCACCACCGGCATATGTCTCGAAGACAAAGATCTCACTCGAGTACTTCCTCGGCTCCGTCCACGGCCTCTTGTACTCATATCGTATTATCTTGATTACGAATTTTATGCATCAATTAATATTCCGGTGTTTATTACAGATGTTTTATGAATCGACAAGAGTTCGAGTTTGTTTTCGCAGAATCAAGTCTAGCTACGCTTTTAATCTCTTATCGATTTTCCTATGGTTTCAGATCATCCTATCTAGAGTGTCCTAGTAGGGTTTCAAAGACAGACAGATAATTCAGAAAATATTCGAAAAATTCGAATACTTACGACTTGAGCCGAGATTGAATGCCACCTTCTAAAGATCTAAATTTTGAAAATCAAGTTTTTCGCATTCTTTATAAAATTTTCGCTTTCAAAAATCTTTGTTTTTGTAAACCCATTCCACAGCCGAGTTGTTGCAACTGGGCTCTGATACCACTAAATGTAGCACCCCAAACCCAGCCCAGAAGTTATGGCCGGATCCGACATGCCACATTGAAGCGTAAAAAAAATTTTCCATTCTAAGTCCAGAAAATCGTACTTGATGTTCAAAAGATTAATTCATTAAAGGTTAAAGTGAATGGAAGCTGTGCACCAGGTAGGAAACCGGAAAAGAGGTGGTCGGACTGCTTAAGTACCAAGCTCCCTTCGGATCCAATCCTAGACATGCATACCGCCATTGCCACACCTTAAAGTCATGGATATTTCTAGGAAACCAATTTGATTAAGTCATTTTTAGGAAAAGTGATTAATTTTGGAAATACTTTTATTGCAGAAGATTTGCTTGTTGTCGTGTTATTTTGAAATCAACTGTTGTTTTTGAAAACGCGCCCTAAAGCTAATTTCAACAGATAAAATAAGTAATACCTATCTTAGTAATACATATTAAAACCATTAAAAATAATTAAGCGGCCTTATTACATTTAAAAACCCAAAACTTCAAACGTAAATAAAAGGATGTCCAGTTCACCAGAAGAAAATCAAACTTTCAGAACGGTGGCCACTCCGAATTCCCTCACAGCTCCAAGCCCACTATGGTTGTGGATTTCCTGCGTGGATGAAAATAAAAGGGTGAGTTTGGGGAAACTCGGTGTGTAAGGAAAACCCATTCAAAGCCCAAGTCACTCAAGCCTATTGGGCCTAAGCCCATTCAGTAATAAAGTGGTATTGGGCCGAGCCCTTTTCAGATTATAATAAACCGGGCCTTAGCCCTTATTCAGATAATAGTATGGCCCATAGGCCCATTTCAAAATACATGCAACATCAAGAAACATATGCAAGCCCATTTGGGAGTCTACTCAACCCATCAACCACTACACTCCACCGTACCAGCCATACACTCCATGTGGGGAATAGCTAAACCCACCCAATCCAACACTCCACGATTGCGGCCTTTTGTGCTCAATTATCAAAGAATTGAGGCAAAGCCTCCAAGACGTGGACAAGCCACTTTCAGACTTCCTCCGTCAATATCCCAATCCCATGCATCGATAATAACAACATGGCATGCATAAATAACAACAATCAAACATGCATTTAGGTCAATTTAACCCTGGGGTAATTCGGTAATTTATCTACTAGGGGTAAAAGCGTAAATTTTCAACTTTTAAAGGTATTTCAGTAATTTATCTATTTTAGGGTTTTTCATGCATATTCCTACCTTTCACGTACTAATGTAATCACTACCGAAGGTTCTTACCGAATTGGGCCGTTGGCCCATCATTCCAATTTTGGCCCATTAAGCCCAAAAATATCGAGGGCACGTAAATCATGCACTTTGGTCCAAACATTGCAGCTTACCAAAAACATTAATCGATTTACCTCACGAGCATTCAGACACTCAAAATCTACAAAATACCGATTTTCGGCATTTCGCTTTTCGCTTTTGCCGATCCGGACTAAGAAAGAGGGTGTTAGTTACACACTGTTTGCAAGCGGTATCTTGTGAGATCCACATATGAACTGCCTACAATTGGATTACTAACACATTAATCTAACTATTCAAATACGAACTACGTATTAACCCCTTGCAATATTCAGCCAACCACATCTACAGATCATAGTAAGCTTATAAGAAAACAATAAGCAACTCATTAACAAATTTTTGTCAATGTTTACCACATAATCAAAATTTCACTGCAAGCTGTCTTCCTGAGCAACAATCACTAAATCATTTATAACTAGAGCTACGAAACTCCAAATCAAGTTCTGTTAATTTTCCCTGAAAATATACTCATATATCTTCTATGCATAAAATTTTCAAAATTTTTGGTTTGGCAATCAATACCAGATTTTTCTCAAAGTTTCCCATGTTTCACTGTTTGACTAATCTGACCACTCTTCATTACGAATCAAATTTCTCATTCTACAGAATTCAAAATATGTTCTAGTTTATTCCATTTGAAACTAGACTCATTAAGCTTTAATTATATAATTTATGCAGCTTCTAACTCATCTCCCACAATATATGGTGATTTTCTAAAGTCACGTTACTGCTGCTGTCCCAAGCAGATTTATTACCAAATCACTCTTTCACACCTAACTTGCGTGCTTGTTATTTAAACATGTATATCACCAATCAATCATCACATATCTATGATTTTACTTAAGTATAATCTCCATTTCATCATTTTAAAGCACAACATGTTAGTTGATTTTTCCCTTTAACATCTAAGGCACATGCATGCTCATTTGTTTGGCTTAACTTCACCTATCTTCCATTTTTTCATCAAAAGAACATGAAAGAAACAACAACCATTTCCTTCGTTTTAATTCATGACCAAATACTCACAACACAACCAAAAACCAAAATATGCTTCAAGAGTTAAGGTAGAATCAAGAAGAACTCATGAACCTCAAAATAGAAGCAAGGTACCAAGAACTTACCTTCAATTTCCCTCCTCCTAATGACCGAATACTCAAGAGCTTTCTCCTCTCCTTTCTCTTCTCTAACTTTCAGCTATGATGAACAAAGATGGACAAAACTTTGTTCTTTTCACCCCTTTTTCTTTTAATAAAACTTCATATTTCATCCATTTAATTCTTTAATACAAAAGACATGAAATTCTTATCATGAAACATTTACCTAACCCATTATCATGAAACATTTACCTAACCCATTATCATGGAACATTTACCTAACCTATTATCATGGAACATTTACCTAACCTATTATCATGGAACATTTACCTAACCTATTATCAATTTGTATCAATTTGTACCATAAATTATGGATATCAAGTGCTCATATTGTCTACAACAACATGATGGCTGGCCACTTCATGTAAAATGGGAGGTTTGTCATGCAAATCCTCCTATTTTGCACTCCTATTTATTTAGTCACTTCAATTTAGCCTATAACATTTTCAAACATTTTCACATAGGTTCTATTTCATAATTTCACCCCCTTTTTCTTATGGAACAAAAATTAACTAAAATTGTCGGGTTCTATCTTAAGTTTGGGCTTTCTAGAGGCCCATTAACATAATTAAACCTATGCCAACATTCACAGGATTCCCGAAAATTGGGGCGTTACATAAATGCATGTTTGACTATTGTTATTTACTGCATGCCATGTTGTTATTATCTGATGCATGGGATTGGGATATTGACGGAGGGAGGCTTTGCCTCAATTTACTGTTAACTGAGCAGCAAGGCTGCAACTGTGGAGTGTTGGGCTAGGTGGGTTGAGCTATTCCCCACATGGAGTGTAGGGCTGGTATGGGTGGAGTGTAGTGGTTGGTGGGTTGAGTAGTCTCCCCAAATAGGCTTGCATATGTTATTGATGTTGCATGTATTTTGAAATGGGCCTATGGGCCATACTATTATCTGAATAAGGGGCTAAGGCCCAATTTATTGTAATCTGAAAAGGGCTCTGGTCCAATACCACTGTTACCTAGATGGGCTTAGGCCCAATAGGCTTGAGCTGACTTGGGCTTTGAATGGGTTTTCCTTATACACTGAGTTTCCCCAAACTCACCCTTTTTATTTTCATCCACGCAGGTAATCCCCAACCATAGTGGGCTTGGAGCTGTGAGGGAATTCGAAGTGGCCACCCGTTCTGAAAGTTTGATTTTCTTCTGGTGAACTGGACATCCTTTTAATTAAGTTTGAGGTTTTAGGCTTTTAAATGTAATAAGGCCGCTTATTTATTTTTGATGGTTTTTATATGTTTTATTAAGATAGGTAATATTTATATTTAACTGTTGAAATTGGATAGCTTTAGGCGCGTTTTCAAAAACAAGAATTGATTTCAAAATAACACGAAAACAAGCAAAGCTTCCGCAATGAAAGTATTTTACAAAATTAATCACTTTTCCTAAAAATGACTTAATCAAATTGGTTTCCTAAAAATATCCATGACTTTAAGGTGTGGCAATGGCGGTTTGCATGTCTAGGATTGGATCCGAAGGGAGCTTGGTACTTAAGCAGTCCGATGGACTCACCACCTCTTTACCGGTTTCCTACCTGGTGCACAGCTTCCATTCACTTTAACCTATAATGAAATTATCTTTTAAAACACTAAGTAAGTTTTTCTGGATCAATAATATAAAATGTTTTGAACGCTTTGATGTGGCATGTTAGATCCGGCCATAACGTCTGGGCCGGGTTTGGGGTGTTACATATCATGTTGCATCTCGCCACACTGCAGCTAAAATGATGTTTAGCGGCAATCCCTTGCGGTGTTTACAAAAAAAAGGCCATCATATGAGCATGATATAGTGGTGTTTTCCCAGAAAACACCGTTAATTCACTCACATCACCAAATAATTTCAACATTACAGTAGGTAAAATATTATATATGTCTTTGTTTCTAACAATCGCTGGACATATGGTGGCGACCAAGTCTCAAACGCTGTAATTTATACAATTGAAAAATATAATTAACTTTTAAATTTTAATTTGTATATATTAGGGGTGTTTTAGTGAATGAATTGTGACTAATTTTGTTGCTACCGCTGTTTTTAATGTGATGGGAGACAATCTCATCACCTATAAAAAAGGAGCCTAGGTGTAGTCGAATAAAATATATTAAGCTCTAATTACATATTTTATTGTTATGAGAGAGAGATTAAATGCTAACTATAGACTAATTAAAATAGATTAAAATGGTTTCCCAAAATAAAATGGTACATTTTGAATATAGAAACAAGCACAAAAAAGTAATCAGAAATTATAGTATTTTAATAAGAGTTAAATATAAAATTGGTACCTGAACTTATTCATTTCTGGCAAATTAGTACTTACGGTTTTTTTTGTCCTAGATTGGTGCTCAAATTTTTCCGGTTAACTAAATTGATACCTGGATCTAATACTGTTAAATTTAAGACATGTGATAGAATAAAATTATGACATGTGACATAAATAACATCATGATGATGACATAATTTAAAAAATATTTTTTTTATCCCCCTTTTTTTATGTTCCTTTTTTTCCCCTTTCTTTCTTCTTCTCTTTCTCCTCCTTCTTCTACTTCCCTCAACCCAAGTTTCTTCTTGTTTGGCACAGTGACAATCAACAATTTTTTTCCACTAGTCTTTTCCTTCTTCAAACTTAAAACCCTTCTCTTCTATTTTTGTTATTGGTTTCTCGAGAAAAAAAAAACCAGATTTTTTATTTTTATTTTTGCATATACACTTGAAGAGATTGGAGGGAAGTTTTTTGTTGGTTCTAATAACTAATTGTGAAGATTTCTTTTTATTTTGTTGAAGTTTTGAGAATCTGTAAGAAAAATGGTGAACAAAGTTCAAGATATTTTGAACTACTGTTATGTTTTGATTCTTTTTTGGAAATAATTTTGTCTTTCTTCAAAATTTCTTATATGAAATACATTTGGAAGACAAAAGAGCTATGCAAGAAATTTTAATTGGTCAACTTTTTCCTCCACTTTTTCATTTGCTCTGATTTGTTTTCACAAACATTAATGCCTAATATTCACCTCTCTTTTCTCTCCCTATTATACCCTCAAACCCCAACACCAAAACCCCCAAATTCACCCATTAGCTTCCATTACAGCACCCTGCAACAACCTTCAAAACCAAACTTAGTCCCCACTCAACTATTCAATTTAAACCCTCAAAACCCTTTTGTGAAACAAGTTCCATGTTTGCCCAAAACAAAACCTATCGTCGTTCTCTATAAACCCAAAATGCCTCTTTTTCCAAACATATATTGAAAAGGGTTTTGATTAAACAGAAGGAACAAACAGAGAATAATTAGGAAGAAGAAACAAAGAAGATTTTGATTAAAAAAATTCAAAGTTTTTTAAATTTGAAAATCCAAGAAAAAGAGAAATGAAAGGAAATGAAGGAGATGAAGTTGGAGAAGCCAAAAAATTGTTGACTGCCACTCTAGTGCCATTTTTAGGCCAAAAAGGAGGCCAACCACTGGCGACGACGGAGGCAGCAACTTGGGTTGAAGGAGAAAAGTCAAAAGAAAAAAAGTTTTTTTTTAATTTTTTAAAATTATGACATCACCATGATGTCATTTATGTCACGTATCATAATCTTATTCTGCCACATGTCCTAAACTTAACGATATTAGACTCAAGTACCGATTTAGTTGACAGAAAAAAAAACCCATAAGTACTAATCAGAGAGAAATAGAGAAATTCAAGTACCAATTTTATATTTAACCATTTTAATATATTTACTTCTTTATCTAAGACACTCATTTAACTAATAAAAATCATTGCATATTTTATTGTGTAGTTAAATAATGAAAAATATTATTTATTTTTCTCATAAAATGTTATAGTAAAAATAGAGGCAAATTCATATTTTTTTTCTTAAAAATGACGGATTGTGTGTCCACAAAGAAACTAGGGAGCATTTTGATATAATCCCAATACAACTCTCGCTTAATTGCCAAAAGTTTTTAGAAGGCTTCCAAGTTGGCAAAAGAGTAAAATTTGTTTTAGTCTTGTCAAACTACACAGGGAAGAGTCTACATGTGTCACGGGTTGCAGTTCAAAGCCCGTGACCATCACACCAAATGCATCCAATGGAAGTCTATTGGTTAAGCGGGGATCATTTGACGCACAAGAACTAGCCCGATTCAGCAAGCTATTGGAGAAGCCTGTTAGATTGAAGCTTGGATAGCCCAATGATGTAAATATGACAACATAGGCTATCTTGGTAAATATGGGAACTAATCTTAGAAGATTGATAGGAATCATATCTTGTAAAGCTTAGATTAGATTTGATATTATGTAATCCTGTAAATCCCTAAATTTAAGGGATAGGCCAATCTCGTCCATCAATGTAATTTGATCTAGACCGTTAGTTTTGGAGGAGGTGAACTATAAATAGAGAGCCTCCCCCTCACTTGTAGGCTTTCGGTTATTCTTTTGTGGCTTCTTTTGGCATAATTGCTTTCGCTATACAAATTGGTGTCTTAGAGGAATTCTAAAGGAATCCTCACTTGTGGTTAGGCTGACTTAAGTGAGTTTGGAACGAATGGATCGCCTAAGGCTGCATAGATGTTAAGACGAAAGATATAGCCCCATGACACATGCACCTTGCTCCGGGTGTACCTTGAAAATGATGGCTTGCACCCAAGGTCATTCGTTGAGCATGATGGCCAACCAAAGTTTCTCAAAGGGCCATCCCCAAGCGCAATTGTTACCCAAAGTCGTTAGAAGGCCTCCAAGGGCCATGTCTCTGGCCTTTGAGTATCCGATGACAAATTTACCTAAGTTGTCAAGCTACGTTAGGAAGAGGCTAGACAACCTTTGCTCCTAGTGTAATAAAATCATTTCTTTTTTTTGTGTTTGGTTTCCATTGCTTGAGCCCACACTCGGCACAATTTGAAGGTACGAGGATAGTACAGAACGTCGTTAGGATGAAATTCTTGAACGATTCAAATCCGTCTCCCTTAAAGCACATATACTTTTCAGAAAAAGTTAATTGCTATATCTCAGTCTAGATCGAAAAAGAACCATTATGTTGTTTACTATTCTTCCAAAATACTAGATCCAACCCAATGCAATTAATGCACCAAATAAAAAAACACTTTTGTGAATTTTGTTTGCTTCAGATAAATTTCATTCATGTTTATTGGGCACTAAATATATTGCTTTTTCCGATCTTGCAACCTTGAAATTTTTACTAAGCAAAATCGAGACTAATCAGATGGATCCTTCTTCTTTAAGAAATTGATCTCGAAATTAGAGATAAAAGTGGTTGTGAAAACTCAATGGCTAACCACCTGCGATTGCCAATTTTGAAAGATCGTTCACCTTTAAAGGACAAATTCCTGGATGAAAACCTCTTCTCCGTTCACAAAATCTATCCGTCGTTTGCAGAAATGATAAATTGCCTAGTAACAGGTACACTCCTCACTAAATTAATTCGATCTGAAAAAGATAAAATTAAGTGAGAGGCTAGATATTATATCTGAGATGATCTATTCTTGTGGAAACACTATTCAGATAAGGTAATTAGAAGGTTTGTGCCTGAAACTAAGCTAAACTCCATATTATCATTCTGTGATTCTTATGCATGCGGCGACCATTTTAGTCCTAAACGAACTACTCATAAAATTTTAGAATGTGGTTTATTTTGGTCTGTGTTATTTCATGATGCTTATACATTCTACAAAACTTGCAAGAAATGCCGAAGGTTAGGTCACTTAAGTTGAAGAAATCTAATTCCATTAACCTCGATTTATTTTTGGAAAATCTTTAACGTATGGGGAATAGAATATTTCATGAGCCCTTTTATGTCCCATTCTCCTCCTTAATAGCCTCTACTCGTCTACATGGGAGTATTCTTAACTCTCTTACTTTTCAATATTTTCATTTCTACTTACATTGAGGACAATGTGGGCTAAGTAAGGGGGATGTGGTTGCTTATTTTTTACTGTCAATTTTTTCATTTTTGCTGCTATTCTTGCATATCTACCATTGAATGGGCTGGGTTTTTTTAATCATTTCGTGCCGATCAACCATTTCGTGCCCATGACTAGGCCTATAATCGTTACATGCCTTATATTCCACTTCTTCGTTCATGTTTATATCATTTGACATTGGTTTGAATTTCTACTATCTTTACTTCTTAGTCATATAGATGTATTGTAAATGAATACTCTTGTTTTGCACTTGAAATTTGGTGATTGATGGAATGAAGTTTAGATACTTTTTGTGTGCTAATGATCACTCCATGGATATTGGTGTTTATTAAAACTATTTTGGACACTGCTATGTGACAAATGTTGCTCAACTTTCTTTCTTCTTGAAACAAAAAGAAAAAAAATTGAGAAAGAGAGGTTAAATAATGATGTTGGTGTCTTAACAAGTTTGGTAATTGTTGATTTTCATGGAAATTAATTAAACATTGGATGAAACGATTGTGTGTGCTTAATGTTGGGTATGGGTCCCACTATGTAGGAACCCATATTTTCTGCCACAATCTTTTGCCTTTTTTTTTGTTTTGTCAAAAGCCATTATTTTGGGGGGCTTTTACGTTGGTGTGGGCAGAAATTTTTTGAGAGCCAAAAATCTCAAATTAAGACAGAGAGATAGAGAGAAGAAAATTTCAGTTTTTCAAGTTTAGTGCAGCAATGATCAACTCTTCGATCGAAGGTCCATCCGTGGTTCAATTGAGCTGATTTTTGGACAGCAGCTAGGCGATAAGGTGTTCTTGACTTTGTACGGTCGGATTTTTCATTCGAGTCTTGTAGCGTCGGAAATACCCGTTTTTCAGTAGCTGCATTTTTGGTGATGTTCTCTCATTTTTCTCTCTTTTGCTAAAGATTACATATTGTTAGCCTTGTTGGAGTTGAATGCTTGTTGTAGGCTTGATATTTTGATCTTGTAGTCGAACATTTGATGATAATGGAGCTCTTGATCAGACTCTAAAGTCCCGTGGTTTTTACCCTTAATTTAGAGGGGTTTTCCATGTAAAAATACCGGTGTCTCTATTTATTTTTGTTGTGGTTGCATTAGTTGATTTGTGGTTGATTAAGGCTGCTAGAGAACATATCTTGTGCTATTGTGCTTGCCATAATTTTTGACAGGAGTTATAGGGAGAGAAAGGATACCGGTTGTGCTTTCGCTTTGTTTTGGTTTTTCGGTTTCTTCCCAACACTTAATTGGAAAATATTCACATCTATTGCTTGGATTGGAAGTCTTAAGGGCTATAATTTTATATACATTCCTATTCTAACGAAATGGCTTTTGACTGGCAATAGCAGCGGTTAAGCATTCGGATACCTTTAAAGTATGGTGGTGAGAGTGTTGAAGAGAACGAGAGTATTGGCCTTTATTTGATTAGTTGTTTTATTTCTGCTGTTATGTATTCAGTTAAAAGGGATTTTGCAGAGTTAATTTTATTGACTTTGGTAGAGTTTATTGTATGCTGCAAGTTTTTGAAACTGAAATAGCTTGGATTCTCCATGGCCTTTTTCTGTAATTGTTAATGATTGAGAGAAAAATACTAAGTGTTAATTTCATTTTAAAAAGGTCGAAAACGTGGATCATAGACGGCTTGAATTTCAATTTCAGAATAGACTCTTTGGTTTTCTTCTTCATCTTGCGCCATTGACCTTGCTACTATTCTGCCAACTTTCTTTTTGTTTATTAAATCCTATTTATTTTTATTTCCTATATTTACTTAAGGTTGATCAATTCCGGTGATAGAGTTGTGAGATACGAATTTATATTTAATCCTTTTTGCTTTAGCATTCGGGTTTTTTTTTTTTTTTTTGCATTAAAGATAGATAGGATCATCTCACAATATTCTTTTTGGCATTATTTCGAGAAGGGCCCTTGTACGGTGTTGAAAATAATAGGTAATTGGTAAAAATTAGTTTGATTTGTAATTGTCGAATTAATTTATCAAAGAACAAGTTGAAGTGATTCAATTAAGAGTGTAGTTTGGTGACACCACGGGATTTAGTAATCTTATTTAAATGATTCACACAATTTAGATAATTAATTATAGTTGAGTTCTTCTAATTTGTAAGGCTACCAAGGAATTAAATCCTGGAAGATAATTTCTGGGTTATTTACTCAATAAAAGTTAATTATCGGGTTGTTCTCATCATTAATTTACAATTAAAATTAAATTGATGATTTAATATGTGAGAAGACATTGGTAGTATGTGATCCATTTTGAAACCCAAGTTTATTTTATTTAATTCCATGTTCACTCTTTATTTACTATTTTATTTCTAGAGATATTAATTATATCAAACAAACATTTGTTTGCAGACGATGAAATAATTTATAAAATCAACACATCAATCACATGTAATATATAATATCAAATAAATTGATATTAAAGTCAATGGTCAATATTCACACGAAAACAGAAACGCTGGGGGAGGAAACTTCCAATCTTAAATAATTAGACCAAGATTCTGTTGCGTGATCAAGATTTGTGTTCTTTTTAATATTACCACGGAGAAATCAATCATGTATTGGGACAATAAATTATTTCCAAGTCTGCGGGATTTCTCAGTATAAATGTTTGTGTTTTGATAATGAAAATGAAGCAACAATTCTGCTAGCTTTCATCTACATTTCGCCCCAGAAATTATAGTAAAGCAGAGACAATGAGAGGAACATCGGTGTTGAGTTGGATTCTGATCATTTGCCTCTCCCAAGTAGCAGTGCGGAGCCAATACTACTCATATACACTACCATATCATCCCAGGCCACCTAAGGTCACCAATCTTCACTTCTTTATGCACGAACATACGGGTGTTACAGCAGTCGTGCTAACCCAAGCTAACATCACAAGCAATAATTCATCAGTGCCATTTGCCACCCTAGTTGCCGTTAATGATCCCCTCAGGACTGGTCCTGAGCCTGACTCAGAGGTGATTGGAAATGTTCAGGGTATTTCCCTCTTAGCCGGATCAAATGCATCGAGCACGCAGTACATAGAATTTGGATTTAATACCGGTAAGTTTAACGGCAGCTCTCTAAGCGTATTTTCAAGGGGAGAACCAGGGCTTGCGGTGGTCGGAGGAAGAGGACGATTCATGATGGCAACAGGGACTGCACTATTTAACCCTATCCTTATAAATGCCACCAATGTCATTATGGAATTTAACTTTACTGTAGTTCATTACTAAGATGTTATTTACAGACTCAGTTCTCTTGGATTGTGAAAAAGTCATATGATTCTGCTCTACTTGGATAGAATAAATGTATGAGATTAACATTCTCATACTTCATCATTGTACTTTATTATTTTATTACAAATCAAGTTTAAATTCTTAGCTACAAAAAGAGACATGCAAATATAGTTATTCAGTATTTATCTTCATCTCTGATAGAGGTTGGTTTACGCAAAAGATGAGAAAACTTAACTTTGCTCAATATATCAACCAAACAATTATGAAATGGTGTCGAAGTCAAATATTACAAGGAAGCAGCAAGTTTACTTTGCTCATGAGTTGAGATGAATAAATCTTGAGACGTTGGAATGACTTCAATTCCCAAGAAATGATTCAAATCACCAACACCTTTACTGGAAAATCTCTCCACCAAAGTTTGAGCAAAGTTAAAAAGAAAACTTCTATTATTTATATTGATACAAAATTTTGTTTGAATCAATAAATTTGGATTTAACTATACTTAAGCCTCTAATTATCAATATATCCAAGCATAATGTCAAATTTAACTCTTAATATTTATATTTTTTTTACTCATTTTGGTTTTTATTCTTTTTTTTAAGTTAAATTTTAGCCTCAACATTATTAAAAGGGTCAAATTTGACCACCAACATTTAAAAAGAGTTGAATTTTTATTTTTTAATAGAAATACTTATTAAAACATTAAACTTTTAAACATGACACCCGCTTAGCAATCTACATGTAGTTCATGCTAATTTTATGAATTTTGATGAGCTCTTTTTATAATTTATAATTTATATTTTATACTTTGAATATTTTATAAATTTTAAATCATTTGGTGAGGTGACATACAAAACAAATTGTCATGTTTGTATAAAGTAAACATCATTAAAAAAATTAATGATCTTACCTGCACCAGTATATGGGACACTATTTGTCACACTGAAAGCATCCCGAGTGAGATGAGAAGTGGCCCTTGAATCAAGAAACCTGACATGCTTTCCAACAATAGCAGCATTCACAGAAGCAGAAGAACCATTAGTAGAAACAAAAGCACCTGCTACATTCTATTTGTTGTCATCATCAACATCACCCATTGAGCAAAGATTAGCACTTGTACCTCTATGGCCTGCATTAGGCTCAAGAAAACCAATAAAAGAAGTATCAAAACAATAATAGCACTTTTGTATACTGTGCCTAATTTTTCCACACAAATGGCATTAACATCTGTTTGAAAAATGGCCTCTGCCTCGACCTCGATGAAATGAACCTCTTCTGCCTTGATATCCAACTGAATCAGACACACCTTCTGTGGGTTGCTGATAACCCTGTGCACCATGAGAATTGGACTGACTTGTGACAAGATTAACAGTGAAGAGTCTAGCCATAGCACCTGACTTCTGCCTAGCTTCATGATCAATCAGCATCAAAGACAAAGCAGGTACATCATAGGCTTGCCTGCTACTGGTGATTAAGGTGACCATCGAATCAAATTCACTAGGTAAACCATTAAGAATAGCTGCAATATGCTTTGCATCAGATATCTTTTCTCCACATATACCAAGATTACCCTTAATCAATTTAAGTTGTCTCAAATAATCACGCATGTTTTGATCCCCCTTCTTTTGAAAGTATAAAGAATACCAAAGATTCATAACCTTGGTAATTGTTTTAGCAGAATACAACTGACCAATGACTTCCCAAATTTCAGCAACCAATTAACACATGACCAAATCTGGTAAAATCTCAAGACTGACAACAGAAAGTAATGAAGATGCTATGACTTTATCTTGTTTATTAAATGAAACTCTTTCAGGATTTTTAACTAGATTACCAGACTCATCAGAAACAAACTCAAGAGGTATAGCCTGAGTACCATCAATGTAAGACTCCAAACCATAACTCTCCAAAGCAAAAGATACCTACTATTTCCACAAAGGATAATTGATTTCATCAAGCTGAATATTGATATTCTTGTTAGTGAAGTTCTTGGAAACATTGGTGGAACTGCTACAAGAAACTTCTCGATCTTCTGCCATCACGAATTTCAAGGAAAAAAACTTTGTTGAAGTTGGCCAGTATGTCGCACTAGGATCAACAAGTAGCAGGCCATGCAGCCCTAGCCTAGCAGATCCAGTTGAAGAAACTGTTTCATTTTGTTTATTTTATTACTCTCAGTTGCTGATATGTAATTTAGTTCAATTTTAACTTGTTGCTGATGTATTTGATGTAATTAGGTAGTATTGAGCTGATAAATCAGCTTGTCAAAGCTTACGAGCAATGTTTAACAAGTTTCAATGTAACTTAATGGTGTTAGATGATAGTTTAGGTGAAATTTGTTCATTTTGACTAGCTTATGTCTAGTATATGTATTGGCATTACGCTAACTTCAATTGTTAATGAAATCATCAGCATTTTCATTCATATATACTCTCTTTTCTGTTCAAAAATTTCTTAAGTTTCTTAAGCAAATTTAGTTGTTTACTGTGCAAGCCTCGAGCCTTGAAGCTCAAGCTTCTGTCAGCTTTGTTACTTCTTCCGAATAAGTTGCTCTCAACACCAAAAATTGGTATCTAAAGCTATATTCTCAGTGGACCTGTCTTATTTCAACTTTTAGAACAATTGCTTCATCAGACTTCTCACCAGCTGCACCACCTGTCTTCAATAGAGAGGGATATCACATATGGGTGGTCAAAATGAAGACCTACCTGTTGGCATTCGACCTATGGAAGGTGGTCAACTCAGATGTTGAACCAGCACTACTCAGAGCCAACGCAACAGTGGCTCAAATTAGGTAGCATGCTATGAAAGGACTAAGAGGCACAAGACCATGTCCTGTATTCAAAATTGTGTGTCAAATGTGATTTTCACAAGGATCATGGCATGTGAGACACCAAAACAAGCCTAGGACAGATTGAAGGAAGAGTTTCAAAAGGTAGAGAGGACAAGGCAGCAACAGTTACTGAATTTGAGAAGGGATTTTGAGAATTTGAGCAGTATTCAAATAGAATCATGGCTATGGTTAACAGTATAAGGCTCCTTGAAAAGCAATTTATTGAAGCAATGATAGTGGAGAAAGTAATTTCAACCTTACCTGAAAGGTATGAGGTAAAAATATCCTTCCTCGAAGACTCAAGGGACTTGGCGAGCATCACATTAACAGAGTTGATTAATGCTCTTTATGCACAAGAGCAAAGAAGAGCCAGTAGACTGGAGAAGCACCAAGAAGGTGCCTTCCAAGCCAAAACTAAAACTGCCTCGAGCACCACTGCTTATAAAGGCAAAAAGACTTGGAGAGACAAGTCTAAGTCAGAAGCTTCAAGATAATGGGACCAGCCTTGCAGACATTACAAAAGACCTGGTCATCCAGAAGCTAATTGCTGGTTTAAACTAGATGTACAGTGCAAACACTGTAAAAAGATGGGCCATGTTGAAAGGGTTTGCAAAAACAAAAGCAAACCAAGGCACCACCATCCACAACCGCCAAAGGCTAAGGCTCGAATAGCTGAAGAAGACAGTGATCATGAGGAGCAAGTCTTTGCAGTCTTTTGCTCAGCTGCTCAGGAGAAAGTTTTAAATGGATGGCTCCTAGACAGTGGATGCACCAACCATATGTCACCAGATGTTGCCATTTTGAAGTCATTAGATAGAAGCTATAAAACCAAAGTAAAAGAGGCAATGGGCACTTTATCAAAGCAGAAGGTAAAGGGGATGTGTTGATATGCACTTCCATAGGTAACAAGCTCATTTCAAATGTGTTGTTTGTGCCTGATATTGACAGAAACTTACTCAGCATAGCTCAGTTGCTTGAAAAGGGCTATACTGTTATGTTTAAAGGTAAGCAGTGCCAAATTAGTGATCCAAGTGGATCTATGCTTATGACAGTTACTATAGCTGATAAAAGCTTTATTGTTAATTAGAATGAAGCCTCAAACTCATCATATGCAGCTTCTCTAGATGAATCCAAGCTTTGGCACCAAAGGCTTGGTCATGCCGACAATAGATCATTGGACTAGTTAATCAAAAGCGATCTTGTTGAGAACTTCATCAACTCATTTGAGAAGGAGGATGTTTGTGAAGTATGCCAGCTAGGAAAACAAGCCAGGCTTCCATTTCCTTCAAACAAAGCCTAGAGAGTTTCAGAAAGGCTGCAGCTTTTACACACTGATATGTATGGCCCCATGAAGATTCAATCATTAAATAGCAGTAAGTATTTCATCTTCTTTATTGATGATCATTCCAGATTTTGCTGGATTTTCTTCTTGAAGCATAAATCAAAGGTGGCCTCAATGTTTTGGAAGTTTAAGGCTGCTGTTGAAACTGAGACATGCTGCAAATTTAAGACCATAAGGTTTGATAATGGAATTGAGTACACTTCAACTCAGTTTCAAGCCTTTTGTGATGAAACAAGTCTCAAACATCAGCTCACACCAACACTTACACATCTCAACAGAATGGTGTAAGTGAAAGAAAAAACAGAAGCTTGATAGATATGGCCAGATGCCCCATGTTTAAGAAGAATTTGCCAAAAACCCTGTAGGCTGAGGCAGTCAACACTACTGTGTACATTCGAAATAGGTTTCCAACGAAGGCTTTGGCTCACAAAACACCATTTGAGGCCTGGTTCAGGTTCAAGCCATCATTGGCTCACCTAAAGGTCTTTGGTTACATATGTTATGCACAAGTACCAGCTGTACAAAGAGGCAAGTTGGATAAGAAAGCTCAAGCAGGCATTCTGGTAGGCTACAACACAGTCAAGAAGGGCTATAGAATCTTGGATCCTTCAACTAACAAACTGCTTGTCAGCAGAGATGTTGTGTTCAATGAAAAAGCAAGTTGGAATTGAGAGAAGAATGAGCCAGAGGTAGTTACTGAATACCTTGTGGCAGATCAGGCTGAGGTTGATCAAAATGGTCCTGAAATGGACATTGATGATGAACCAGTCAGGGGCACAAGACCATTGGCTGATATTTATGAAAGAGCTCAGGTGGCCATAATGGAACCAAGTTGCTTTGAAGAGGCTGAGGGTCATGAAGGCTGGAAACAAGCAATGGCTAATGAAATCAGCATGATTGAGAAGAACCAAATTTAGGAATTGGTTGAAAAACCAGCCAATAGGAAGATCATTGGTGTGAAGTGGGTCTATCGAGCTAAACAGAATGCTGATGGTAGCTTGAACAAACTAAAAGCTAGGCTAGTTGTGAAGGGTTTTAGTAAAAAATATGGCGTAGATTATTTGGAAACCTTTGCACTGGTGGCCAGACTAGACACCATCAGGCTGCTGGTTGCCTTAGCAGCACAGATACAGTCGGAAATCCACCAGCTTGAGGTCAAGTCAGATTTCTTAATGGATTGCTTGAAGAAGAGATTTATGTTAAGAAACCTCAAGGCTTCAAAGTGGCAGATAAACAAGACATGGTTTACAAATTGAAGAAAGCTTTGTATGGCTTAAAACAGGCATCAAGGGCCTGGTTCAGCAGAATCGATGGCTACTTGGTCAGTTTGGGGTTTGAAAGGAGTATTAGCGAGCCAACTCTATATGTCAAGAAGGAAAGAATCGAAATTAATCTCATTGTATCCTTATATGTCGATGATCTATTGGTGATAGGAGGAGACCAAGCAATGTTGGCTAATTTTAAAGCTAAAATATGGAGCTGCAGTTTGAGATGTCTGATCTTGGAAGAATGACCTATTTTCTTGGTATGGAGGTGTCACAAATTGAAAATGGAATATTCCTAAGTCAGAAAACCTTTGCCTCCAAAATTCTAACCAAGTGCACCATGCAAAACAATAAAGCAACAAGCACTCCTATTGCTATAGGAGAAAAGCTGTCGAGCCAAGTTATTTCTGAGCAAGTTAGTGAATTTGTCTATAGGAGTCTAGTTGGTTGTTTACTATTCCTGACTGCCACTAGGCCAGACATCATGTTTGGTGTAAGCTTACTCTTAAGGTTCATGCATTGTTGCAATGAGAAGCATTTTCAAATAGAAAAAAGGGTGCTCAAGTACATCAAAGGTACCCTGAGCTATGGAATGCTATATAGCAAGGCTGAAAGCCTAAGATTGGTTGGCTATACTGACAGTGACTGGGCTGGCTCGATGGATGACATGAAGAGCACCTCAGGGTATGCTTTCACCCTTGGTTCAGTCATCTTTTGCTGGAGCTCAAAGAAGCAAAGTATAGTAGCTCAATCAACTACTGAAGCTGAATATGTTGCAGCTGCTGGAGCTGTGAATCAAGCAGCATGGTTAAGAAAGATCTTAGTTAACTTGAATCTGCATCAAGAGGGAGCAACAGAGATAATGTGTGACAACAAATCTACTGTTGCAATTGCAAAGAATCTGGTTTTTCGCAGAAGAACAAAGTGCTTCAATATTAAGCTTCATGTTGTTAGAGAGATGGAGCAAGCTAGAGAAGTGGAACTGGTTCATTGTAGTTCTGAAGAGCAACTCGCTGACATTTTAACAAAACCTCTTAATGTGTCAAGGTTCAACAATTGAGAAAACAATTAGGAGTATGCAACATGCTAGCCAATGAGGAGTGTTGAAGTTGGCCAGCATGTCGCACTAAGATCAACAAGCAGCAGGCCATACAGCCCGAGCCTAGTAGATCCAGTTGAAGAAACTGTTTCATTTTGTTTATTTTCTTACTCTAAGTTGCTGATATGTAATTTAGTTCAATTTTAACTTGTTGTTGATGTATTTGATGTAATTAGGTAGTATTGAGCTGATAATCAGCTTGTCAAAGTTTGCAAGCAATGTTCAACAAGTTTCAATGTAACTTAGTGGTGTTAGGTGATAGCTTAGGTGAAATTTGTTCATTTTGACCAGCTTATGCCTAATATATGTATTGGCATTATTCCAACTTCAATTGTTAATGAAATCATCAGCATTTTCATTCATATATACTCTCTTTTCTTGCTTCTCTTTTCTGTTCAAAAATTTCTTAAGTTTCTTAAGCAAATTTAGTTGTTTGCTGTGCAAGCCTCGAGCCTTGAAGCTCAAGCTTCTGTCAGCTTTGTTACTTCATCCGGATAAGTTGCTCTCAACACCAACAAACTTTCAAAAAACCAGCTCAGATACCATATTAGAAGACTAGAAAAGAGATGAATAGAGAAGCCAATATTGTATTTCATATTACAAACTTACACATAGATAAGCAGCCATATATTTACAGGAAGAGAATCAAGAAAGTATGACAAAGATGAATAATTGTAGCTAACTAACTAACAGTCTAACAGATCGAGCCAACTATATATTTACTGCTAACACACAGAGACATTTATTTCTTTCTTTTATCTATTTCTTTTTTCTTTTGTTTAAAATGCTGTCGAATCTTCTAACACAATATGAGATGACAACTCAAGCACCCCACCATGGTTACACAATTCAATACATCTCTAAACAACCATTTTTCTCTACTTATGACACCGTGATTAGAGTAATTTATTGACTTGAAATATCACTCGACCTTTTGACGTGAAGTGAAATGACAATCAAAGCACTCCATGCATCCCGGTTACTCAATCTGTCACAACTCACAAGTTCTTACTCATAATTTAAGCTGTCAGTGAAGTATTCTTTTTTTTTTCCTTCTGTTTTCTCTTCTTCTTGATCTTCTTTTTTTTTTTTTGTGTCGTTTTTTCAAATGAGCAATTTGTCTAAGAGAGTACAGAAATTGTCAAATTCCATGAGACATGTATTAGAACACAATTCAGTTCCAAATTTAACAAATTCCAATAGAGAATTGCAAGAGTGTGGAAGATTTAGGCAAGATTGCAAGCCTCACATTCTCTCTCGGATTGATTAGTGTCCCCAAGCCAGAATAGAGTTTTAGTTACTCAAGAAAAAGAGAAAATTTGACAGAACGGTGGTGGTGAATTCCACAACCTGCTTTGCGCAAAAAACCAAGAAAATTGATTAGATCAAGCAGCTAATTAGACCATGTTTCTGATTTCTAATAAATTTCTACATTCGCTGTTAATTTCTAAAGGAGATTTAGAAAAAAATATTTCATATCAAACAAACATTTGTTGGCAGAAGATAAAATAATTTATAAAATCAACACATCAATCACATGTAATATATAATATCAAATAAATTAAATTCAATGGTCAATATTCACACGAAAACAGAAACGCTGGGGGAGTAAACTTCCAATCTAAAATAATTAGACCAAGTTTCTGTTGAGTGATCAAGGTTTGTGTTCTTTTTAATATTACCACGGGGAAATCAATCATGTATTATATAAAATGTTTGGGACAATAAATTATTTTCATGTCTGCAGGTTTTATCACTATAAATCTTTCTGTTTTCTTAATAAAATTGAAGCAACAATTCTGTAGCTTTCATCTACATTTCGCCCCAGAAATTATAGTAAAACAGAGATAATGAAAGGAACATTGATGTTGAGTTGGATTCTGGTCATCTGCCTCTCCCAAGTAGCAGTGCTGAGCCAATACTACTCAGATACACTACCATATCATCCCAGGCCACCTAAGGTCACCAATCTTCACTTCTTTATGCACGAACATACGGGTGTTACAGCAGTCGTGGTAGCCCAAGCTAACATCACAAGCAATAATTCATCAGTGACATTTGCCACCCTAGTTTCCGTTAATGATCCCCTCAGGACTGGTCCTGAGCCTGACTCAGAGGTGATTGGAAATGTTCAGGGTATTTCGCTCTTGGCTGGATCAAATGCATCGAGCACGCAGTACATAGAATTTGGATTTAATACCGGTAAGTTTAATGGCAGCTCTCTAAGCATATTTTCAAGGGGAGAACCAGGGCTTGCGGTGGTTGGAGGAAGAGGACGATTCATGATGGCAAAAGGGATTGCACTATTTAACCCTATCCTTATAAATGCCACCAATGTCATTATGGAATTTAACGTTACTGTAATTCATTACTAAGATGTTATTTACAGACGCAATCCTTTTGAATTGTGCTCCACTTGATTAGAATAATTGTATGAGAAATATATATATATATATAATATATATATCTTTATATATATGATCTGATTAAAATTTATAATTCTCATGTTTCATCATTGTACTTTATCATTATAAGAGAAATAAAGGTTAAATTCTTAGCTACTAAAATGATACATAAATATATCTATTCAGTATTTATCTTCATCTCTGATAGGGGTTGATTTACGCAAAAATTGGGAAAGTTTGTTGATAACAAACAATTATTGTGTTGAGATGAATAAATCTTGAGACTTTATAATTGTTGGTAATGCAAAAACTATTTTCAGAATATTTTCGGTTGAAGCCTTTTTACGGGCGAAAGCCAGAATATTCTTTTAGGGGTCAAAATGAAATTTTAATTTTTAATAGTCTATATCTTTATAATTTTTAAATGATTAAATTCAATTTTTATAATTTTAGGGGGTAAAAGTAAAATTTTAGTTTTACTAATTTAAAATTTTAAAATTTTTTAAAGGGCCAAAATAATAATTTTCCATTTTAGAGGAGGCCCTGCCCATTTCGCCAAATTTCTTGGATTCGCCTCTGGGCTTGTTATTTTTGGAAATTAACACTACTATTTTATCATTTTGTCCCTTCAGAAAACAATATAAAAGTTGGTCCTTCTTCTCATTTTACACAACACAAGCAAACAACAGTTCTCCTTTTTCTCTCGTTTGTTTCTTTTAGCAATACCAGTTGTGTTTCACCTTTTTATTCGGGTGTACGAATATTGAAATTCTGCGTTAACATTGGGGGACGATGTTCACTACACAATTACACCGGTCAAAACGAATTTACTTTTAAGACAATGGTTCTTCCATAACACAATGATTATTTCATTTGTTTACACTTAGTTTATTTTCCTTATCAGTGCTAACGATTTTATTTTGTAGTAGTATATTTCCGACAAGAATAACTTCAGTTTCCAAGAAATTATTCAAATAACCAAGAGCTTTGCTGGAAAATTCTTGGCCAAAGTTCAAACAAAGTTAGAGAAAAGTTTTATTATTTTTATCTATACCAAATTTCATCCTCAAATCCATTTAAGCTTTCAATAGATATATAAATTAAGGCATAATACCAAATTTAACCTTGAGCGTGATGGCCAACCAAAGTTGTTCAAACGGCATTGTCGCCCAAAGTTGTTAGAAGGCCTCCAGAGATAATCGGCCTCCAAGTTGCCATATGACCCAAATTTGTGTAAGTTTTCAAGCTACGCCGAGAAGAGGTTAAATGACCCCTGCTCCCGATGTACCCTAACTACTATGGGTTGTCTCCAAGGGCCATTTTGGAGCACGATGGCTGGCCGAAATTTTTAGACGGGCCATCCATGTTAATTATATACTTTAAAAATAATTAAAGGTGTTGTGGCTACTTTTCAATATTTCAAAATTATATTAATTACATGACATCTGATTTTAAGATAAATATCTCTCGAGATAGTAATTACATATAACATATTTTCACCCACATAGTGGGAGTTTACTTGGTAAATAAAATACTAAAACTTATACCTAAATTTATTGATACAATTAGTTATTTATACTTATATTGTCTAAGTAATTACATTTCACCATATTTGACAGGAAAGAAGTGGAAGAACCAAAGAATTAGTAAATATTAGGAATAGCTACTGCTCCACATGATCAAGGACACTACTAGAATGAAGTTATTTGGTCTAAAGGGAATTGCAGTACATACAATTA
This sequence comes from Gossypium arboreum, assembly GCF_025698485.1. Classification (NCBI taxonomy): domain Eukaryota; kingdom Viridiplantae; phylum Streptophyta; class Magnoliopsida; order Malvales; family Malvaceae; genus Gossypium; species Gossypium arboreum. The sequence continues at coordinate 92,271,650 of NC_069074.1, forward strand.
ACAGAAAAGTTTATGAAGGTTGAGGAACACTAGAATTAATCTTCATATATCAAGAGAATATAATGTCGATTGATTGTATTCTTCTATTCTTGTTGCTTAGTTCTTATACATAGAATACTATTGTTTGATGTAGCAAATTATTTTCCTTTTCTGAACCAAATCCACAAATGGAGGTATTTGAACTTAAAACCTCAATGTTGAAAGAAAATCATATCAAGTCTATTTAATCCCTTAGACCTAGGAGGTTGGATTAGATTAGAATGTTGAAGACTTAGCTGTCAATAGTCCTTATTTACCTTAGTTGTTATTATTATATGGTATTTTAGCTTATATAGCTATTGTTTAATAGGGTTTCTGACAGATTTTCATAATGATAACATGTCAAGAAATCTTTATGTAATTGAGAGACTTTGCATAAATTGATGTGTTGATATTTTATAGCATTTAATATGTTCAAGTGAGGAACATTATTTGTAAAAGTGCATTTGATTGTAAAAATTTTGTATTGTGGTTTTACATGCAATGTTCTCAAGGGGAGAATTTAGTGGTGAGAAAATTATCTCTTGGGTGTGTTGGGATCTAGTGCCCTTAGTGTAGTATTGTCATCTATGTAGTTGTAATTTTCAAACAAATTGATTTAATAGAATATTCATCAGTTTCATTAACAACTTCATATATTATCCTTAATGATTTTTACACGCAAAGCAAAATAAAACAAATATTAACTCACTGATTATCTAACGCTTAACTAATACTAAGCAATATTACATATGGTCGACTTATAATATGAAAAGACAACTTAAATTAGTAAATAATCTAAACATGTCTTTGATTTTATCTTTGGTAGCAGAGCGGATAACTCCCAAAAGATAGGAAAATAAATGTAACTGATTGAACTGACAATACATTGTATAAGACTCAAGTTGAATAGATCTTAGATCCATTTAAATCAAATATAATTTTCCATCCTGTTCTCTTTTAGTTGAGTGGACCCAATCCAATTTAGACACAATTTTATTAACTAACCAACTTCCAATATTATATACATAGATAATTAATTACGTTAAGGTGGTGGAAAAAAAATTGTTCTAACACAGATTACTCTATAACTACCCACCTCAAACTTCATATCCTTAATTAAATTACCAATATTTAAAAAAAAAAAACCAAAATTAAACTGCATACCATAATTTATCTCCTTAGAAAAAAAACTATACAAGCCCAATTTTGGGCCCAAAACCTCTAAACCCACTAAGCCAATAACCCCAAAACCTACTAAACCCAGACCCAAACCCAAGCCCACTAAATACCCACTACACCCAAAATAAATAACCTACCCAAATCACCCCAAAGACCCAAACCTACCCATGCCCACACACACAACAAAAGAAAAAAGTTAAGGAAACCCTAGCCGTTCAGCACCTGCTCCCCATCCCATCCACCACCGACGTTTGCAAGCACTGCCACTGTGCCACCGCCCCACTTGCGCCTGCAACATTAAAAAAAGGAGAATAGACAGATATTAAAAAAGGGGCATGTAAATGGCTATTTAAAAGCCAAATCAAGGACCATTTTTACAATCGGTTCTTCTTGAAATGAAAAACATTATTAGATCTTAAAGAACACAAAACAAGTAACAGAGATTTCATCAACATCAAAAGCAGAAAAAACGAAGCCCAAGGAAGAAATCAAAACCAGAGATCGAAAGGTGTTTAAAATTTTCTAAGTTTCGAATCTGTTCTTCTTTCTTTTTTTTCTTGTTTACTTTTCTTTTCCTGATTACATGGTTGTGCATATATATATTATTAAAATAAAGAGGAAAATAAAAAAATAAAATAAAAAATACACCTTTTTCTCGCGGTGGCCGGCGACAGCGCCCGTGGCGGAGGACGGTGGCTGTTCGCCGGAGCCTAGACCGGACCAGGAGAACCTGCACAGAGAGAAAAGAAGCATTTTTTGAAAAACAAAAGGGAAGAATGAAATTTAAAAAAAAAAAAATTAGTTTATATAGAAGTATAAAACGACGTAGTTTTAAGGGGATTATGGAGACCTCAAAACGGCGCCGTTTGGCCCTCGACCAGCGCAGGCGACCCGACCCGCTAGGGGATCCGCGCGTTTTTGTCCTAATGGGATATTTTCTCAATAAGCCCCTCCGCTTTTCCCTGTTCTCGCAATTAAGTTTTTATTTATTTATTTCAATTATACCTTAAAATTTACTTTGGTTTCATTTTGGCCCCCATTCGAACGACGTCGTTTAGGAGGGCGGGGATTATTTCATTTTTGGACCCTGTATGCTATTCGCGCCTTCAAATCGGTCCCTTTCTTCTTCGTATATTTTCGAATCGGCCCCAAATTCTTTGTTTAAGTTCAATTTAGTCCCTAGTTTGGATATTTGACTCCTTTATTATTAAATTAATTAATTTTATTAATTTCTTGTATTATTATACTTTACTATTATAGTTATTATTATTTTCTTTTTACTTTCGTTACCACTTTATTATTATTACGTTATTGTTATTATTTTCCTTATTATTACCATTAAAGTTACATTTCCTTTTCACACCTCTATTCATACTTAGTTATTTGTATTATTATTTTTATATTCTTGTATCATTAATTTTATCTGTCATTATTACACTAGTTATTATTATTACTTTTATTGTTTGTTTTTGTTTTATTACTAATATTATTATTAACATTGTTACTATTAAATTTGTTCACTACCATTATCTCTATTTACATATTATTATTATTTTTACTACACTATCATCATCCCCTTTTTTTCACTAATATTATTGATAAGAACATATTTTAATGTATTATTATTCTTATTATCATCATTATTATATTCATACTTGTATTTATTCTAACGTCATTTTATTATTATTCCCACTATTATTAGTATTGCATATATATATACATATCCTTTTGTTATTATTTTTTATATACAAACATTTTGAATATTATTACCCTCTTTGTGAAAAATAAGAATTTGTGAAAAATAAAATAAAATAAAATAAAATAAATAAAGAACACACAAATTTTACGTGGAAACCCTTTCGGGAAAAAAAAACCACGGGCAGAGGAAAAGAAAATTCACTATGTCGAAAATTTGAATCAATACAAGAGGAATAGACTATGTCTATTTATAGGCTTGTAAAGCCATATTCTAGTAGGATTGAAACACCTTATCCTAATCAATATAAACTAGATGGAGTTTAATAAGGTTTAAAAACCTTATTCTAAAATAAAATAAAAGAAGTCTAATTCTATATGGATTTTACTTTTATTTTATTTTCCATCGTATTTTATTTAAATAAAATTTGGGTCACTTAATTCTAACACTCTTTTGTTAGACTAATTAATTCCACATAGTAATTATATCATCTTTTACAACTGTTCATATTATTGTTTTCGACACTATCGCACCCGTCATTATGTTATTATTCATATTAATTTGCTTTTATGTTTACTACAAATCACATTATGTTTTTACTCAATGCCTCAAAATAATTCTTTCATAAAAGTGATATTCCGTATTTGGTAATTCAAGATAATCGTGCCCTAACTTACTGGGTTTCGATTTTTCTCATTTAATCTAAATAACGGAATACTCTTTTAAATTGCTATACAAGTTTTGAAAATGCTCATTCTCGGAGGTACGAAGTGCTGTGCCCTAACTTTCCGGGTATGACATTTTGTCACCACGAAATATGAATTCATTTTAAAACAAAGGCAATATTCGGTGTTTGAGAATTCGGGAAAATGTACCCTAACTTACTGGGTTTCGATTTTTCTCGTTTACTCTAATTAATCGAATACCCTTCTAACAAATTAAAATACGTAAATTTTATATAAAAGGCAAGCTCGCTCTCAAAATTCAAGATGTCGTGTCCTAACTCACTGGATGTGACGTTTCATATTTTGAGACGAGAAGGTCTTTAACACTTGAACTTTTTTATAAAAAAGGGATCGTATTTCAAAAGTCTTTCAAGTTTTTAATCTACGACACTAAGACACTAATTAATCAACTAGGTACCAATTTTGGACGTATCAATGATGCTAATCCTTCCTCGTGCGTAACTGACTCCCGAACTCATTTTTCTGAATTTCGTAGACCAAAAGTTATCGTTTTAGTAAATCTTAACTTTTATTAAAATGATTAATTTAAGATGATCCAATCACACCTCATCAAAAAGGGATTGGTGGCGACTCCCGTTCTTTCATTTTCAAAATCCAAGTCGATTCCCGTTTTACCAAAAAAATGGGTACGACAAAAACTATTAAGTCTATTATTTTTAATATAATTATTTCTCGATATATTAATTATATACAACATTTTTCTCAACCACATTGCATGTGTTACGAATTTTAGTATTTATTGAAAAAAATTTCCAGGTAGACCAAAATATTAATTACTTTGTAGACCAAAATTTCTTATTTTTGTAAACTAATACTACTGAAGCAAGATGAGTTGATAGTTACTAAGTGACACTTGATAATGCCACTGTAGACTGCTTATGAGGTGGTTAAATACTTACCTTATTTAGTTTGATAATTTAATGAAAAAAAATCTTTGGACCTATTTAATGTAATGTGTTATTAAAGATACTATGGTTTATCTATGGAAACTAGTATATGGCTTTTGAGGATTTGATTGGATATGAGTGAATCAACCCAACCCGTGGAATGTGGAGATTCGATCAAGACTGCATTGCTATTCTGGAAATCATATCTTCGATTGATTATGTTTTGAAAGTTATAATTGTAATAGCTAGTTTCAAGGAGTTAAATTGTGTTCACTTAGATTCCATGTTAGCAAGGAGAAATTGAATATATAGGCTTGTCTAGGTTTTGTATGAGAGTTTATTAAGTATTCTAATCTTCGTGTACAAAAGTGAGATCTCTATATTTGAGGAGTGACAGAGTGTAGTTAAATATAGTGAAATTACTCACTGAGTTAGACTCTGCAGATATAAAGAAACCGATCTACGTAAAGAAACATTGATGTTCTTTATAGTTCTGTTTCCACAGTATTGGCATTTGGAAGTGCCAAGCCGTAGTGGCCACTACAATCTAGCACTACCATTTCAATTTTGTATTTTAGCAAGTAAACAATTTAAAGTAGCAACAGATACAGTTAATCATTTATACTTATATTGTGTTGGAAAATTACATTTCACCAAATTTGACAGGAAAGAAGTAGAAGGATAAACGAAATAGGAAAATATTAGAAGTAGTTCTATATGACCAAGGACACTATCGGACTGAAGTTATTATCATGACTCAATGCTCAATCCAATTAATTTTATTTCGTCCCCCCACTTATACCAAACAGTTCTCACGAAAAAGCTATAACGCAGACAGAACGTGAGCTTGCGATGATCGGAGGAAAAGCAAAATTTAGGATGTCGAAAGGATTGGCACAGCCTCAAAGTCACTTGGTAGATTTCATATTCGTCACTAAGTTTAGGATAAGGATGGCAAAAAAAAAAAAAAAAGAAAAAACCCCGAATCCAATGAGTTTCGACCCAACCAGGATCTCATTAGAAAAAAATGTATTAAATCTTTTTATTTTTAATATTATTATTTCTCGAGATATTAATTATATATAACAATCTTCCACCAACACTGCATGTGTCACATTACTGAAAATTTTATCGACGGTCATGGGAGTTTATTTGGAAAATAAAATACTAAAAATTATTTTGTAAACCGATACAATTAGTTATTTATACTTATATTGTTGAGGTAATTCACTTTTCACCAAATTTGAGAGGAAAGAAGAGGAAGGACCAAAGAAATAGGAGTAGCTGCTGCTCCATATGACCAAGGACACTATGAAAATGAAGTTATTTGAAAGCTGGGGAGTTCTAGAACTAATGGAATATAATATTGATCGATTGTATTATTGTATTCTTGTTGTTTAGTTCTTATACACAGAACATTGTTGGAATATAATAATTTAGTACGTAGATATAAAGAAAAAGAAAAGAAGACTTCATATCAAACAGACTTTTCTTAGGAGAAGATAGAATAATTTATAAAACCAACACATCGATCACATGTAATATATGATATCAAATAAATTAAAGTCAATGGAAAATATTGAGACAAAAATAAAAACGCAGGGCAGGAAGCTTCCAAACATTATATTTATGGATAGAATAGTATTTACAACCTTCACCATTCTAATTATGAAGTGAAGATATTCGTATTTATACGTATATAAATTATAAAAAAGGTATATTCCTATTCAAAAATCAAGCAGCTAATTAGACCAAGTTGCCGTTGCGTGGTCAAGATTTGTTTTCTTTTTAATATTACTAGGGAAAGATTAACCAGGAATTATATCAAATGTTTTGGGCAATAAATTATTTCCAAAGTCCACAGGATTTCTCAGTATAAATGTCTGTGTTTTGTTCATAAAAATGAAGCAACAATTGGCCACTAGCTTTCATCAACATTTCGCCTTCACCCCAGAAATTATAGTAAAGCAGAGACAATGAGAGGAACATCGGTGTTAAGTTGGATTCTGATCATCTGCGTCTGCCAAGTAGCAGTGCGGAGCCAATACTACTCGGACACCCTACCATATCAACCCAGGCCAGTTTTGGTCACCAATCTTCACTTCTATATGCACGAATTTACGGGCACTACAGCAGTCGTGCTAACCCAAGCTAACATCACAAGCAATAATTCATCAGTGCCATTTGCTACCCTAGTTGCCGTTAATGATCCCCTCAGGACTGGTCCTGAGCCTGACTCAGAGCTGATTGGAAATGTTCAGGGTATTTCCCTCCTAGCCGGATCAAATGCATCGAGCACGCAGTACATAGAATTTGGATTCAATACCGGTAAGTTTAACGGCAGCTCTCTAAGCGTATTTTCAAGGGGAGACCCAGGGCTTGCGGTGGTCGGAGGAAGAGGACAATTCGCGATGGCAACGGGGACTGCACTATTTAACCCTATCCTTATAAATGCCACCAATGTCATTATTGAGTTTAATTTTACTGTAATTCATTACTAAGATGTTATTTACAGAGTCAATCCTCTTGGATTAGTGTGAAAGTCATATGATTATGCTTCACCTGTTAGAATAAATGTATGAGAAATATATAGGTTTGTAGTATTAAAAATTAAAATTCTCATACTTGGTCATTGTACTTTATCATTATACGATAAATAAATATTAATTTCTTAGCTACAAAAATATATCTATCAACTACTTATCTTCATCTCTAATAGAGATTGCTTTATGCACAAATTTGGAAAGTTTGTTGACAACGAAACAATTATTGTCTAGTGTCAAAGTCAAATATTACAACGAAGCAACAAATTTTTTGGCCTCTTAATTTGGCGTCGACTGCAGCAAAGCCACCATGAAAACTTAAAAGAAACTAAAGTGGACATAAGGACATTGGTGTTTACTTTGCTCAATATATCATAACAAATATATTCTTGTGTTAGAGATGAATAAATCTTGAGATTCCCATGAAATGATTCAAATCACTGGAAAATCTCTCTGCCAAAATTTGGATAAAGTCAGAAATAATTATTTTGAGTCAATAAATCCGTATTCAGCAATACTTAGGCCTCTAATAGATCCATAAATCAAAGCATAGTTGTGAAGGTTTACATTTTTTTCAATCAATTTGGCTTCTATTCTCTCTCTCTCTCTCTCTCTCTCTCTCTCTCTCTCTCTTGTTAAGTTCGAGCCTCAATCTTTTAAAAGGAGACGAATTTGACAACTAATCTTTTAAAAAGAATCAAATTGGTTTTTTTTAAACTTAAATACTGACTAAAATGTTAAATTTTTTAAACATGATAGCTTTCATGAAAATCCACATATACTTCATATATACTAAATTTTTCTATGTTTTTATGAGCTTTTTATAATTTTATATAATTTAAAATTTATTTTTGAATATTTTAATTGTTAAATTATTTGTGGACATGGTATATAAAACAAAAATGTGTCATGTTAGCATAAAGTAGACGCAGATTGCTACGCCAACATCATTAAAGAAAATAAATATTAGTCATCATCACCGCTAAAAAAGGATTTCAAAGGTTAATGGCCAACTCAATTAAAAAAAGAATAAGGGTTAAATTGACAAAATTTAAACATTGAAGGCTAAATTTGACATTATGCAATAAGTCAACCTTTTGAACTTAATTCTAGATTTAGTTAAATTTTTTGGATTAAATTGAAAATTCAAATTAAATTCAGCCTTACGTTAAATTTGACAAAAGTTTAATCACAATATTGAAAAGTTAACAAAAGTTGAATTTGACTTTCTAATCTCCAACCGCAGGCCAAATGTGTTGAATTTTTCAGCTTACTACAATTTTTTTCTTTCATATGGAATAAAACATTAATAAAAATACTCTTAAACTTATAAACTCAAACATTCAACTATATTATTTTGGTGTAATATCATTTTCTTGTTTTGAAGATATAGTTTAGCAATTGACATTTATACTATTTTAAAAGAAAATTGTTCATGATCTTAAACCATTTTTTATTTTATGTTTTATGAACAAGATTATTTCTTTGATGTTGTTGAGACAAGATGTGAAGAATAAAGTTGAGTGCACTTGAAAGTGCCCACTGTAGGCTGACATTGAGGCAATTAATTACTTACCTTATTTGAGTTGGCAATCTACTAAATAAAATCTTTGGCCCTATTAATGTGTTGTTATATTGAAGATACTATGGTTCATCTATAGAAAACAATCCTTGGCTATTGATGATTGGATTGGATTCGAGTGAACCAATTCAACCCTTGGAATGTAGAGATTCGATCAAGATTGTATTGTTGATTTTGGAGAGCATGCCTTCAATTAATTGTGCTTCGATTATTGATGTTGTGATAGCTATTTTCAAGTAGTTACTTTGTATTAAATTAGACTTGATGCTAGCAAACTGAAATTGATATATACTTTGAGGCTTGTCTAGGTTATGTATGAAAGCTGATTAAGAGAACTTGAATATATTCATTAAGGAATTGTTTTGTGAGGAAGTGCAAACTAAATTGTAAACATTGTTGAGTGTTTACTTCCCAAGTTCTCAGGGGGGAGATTTGAGGTGAGTGTTCTAGTTTTTAAGTACAAAGGTGAGATCTCTATACTCGGGGAGTGATAGAGTGTGAATCACTTGTATTGTGGATTAAAGATAGTGGAATTGGTCATTGAGTTAGGCTTCACAGATGTAAGGAAATGAAACTATGGAAACAAGTTCTTTGTGTTCTTTGTTTTTTATTCCACATATTTCGTAGTGCTAAGCCATAGTGGCCACTGCATTCAAGCACTTCCATTAACTATTTTCATATTAAGCAAACAAAAACTATAGGTAGAAACTATTGGTATCAGAGTTTAATGTCTTTAGTGATGAATCCCAGTGTTTTTGTTTGCTAACAAAGGAAGGTTTTTCAATTACTCGTCGCCCTATGCTTTAGAATGGTAACTATCCCGACTAAAAGGCTAGGATGAATGTCTACATTAAGTCTATTGATGAAAAGGTAAAGGGTTCTGTACTAACAGGACGGCAAGCTCCAACTGTCGATTCTAATGTTGGAAAGGTTTTAAAACCTAAACTTGAGTGGACTACTAAACAAGAGAGAGTTATTACTACAAAATTTAAGGCCTTATATGCCATAATTTATGGTATTGATGTGAAAGAGTTCAAGCATATTTCCAAGTGCACTATTGCAAAGGAAGCTTGAGAAATTCTCCAAATAGCTTATGAGAAAACTAGTACTATCAAGCAATCCAAGATGTACATATTGACTACCAAAGTTGAAACATTGAGAATGAAAAATTCTAAGACAATTGGTGAATTTTATGCTAAGTTGTGTGACTTGCCTAATGAGGCATTCACCCTTGCTAAAGTGTAATCCAACTCTAAATTGGTAAGAAAGGTCTTGACGTCACTACCTAGAAGGTTTTCAATTAAAGTGGTTGTTGTTGAAGAGACCAAATATCTAGAGAGCTTGAAGATTGATTAGTGGGTAGGGTCCTTACAAACTTTCGAGCTGAACTTGGATGAATCCAGGAGGGTTAAATCAAAAGGAGAAAGAAACATTGGAATCCAAGTTGTTGATGAAGTGCCAATTACCAATGCCTCTGCAATAGAAGAACTTCAAGAGTAGGTTGCTCTACTTACTCAAAACTTTAATAAAGTTTTTAAGAAGCAAACTAGGAGGCTCAAGAAGTTCGAGACACCAAAAACCACTCAAAGATCAAGAGAAAAGGTGATGTTGTCAGGGAGGAAAATGAGAAAGAAAAGATGAAAGGCATCCAGTGTCATGAATGCCTTGGCTATGGTCATATTTAGGCTGAGTGTCCAACGTCGTCTTTAGTTACGTACAAGAAATTTGATAATAGAATAATATCAATTTCACACAACTCATGAAATTACAATAATTTAATATAATTTACATTTTATTTATTTTAGTCCCTATATTCAAAGTGCCCATATCTTTCGATATTTAGTATTGCATCAAAATCTAATTTCATATTCTTTCATTAGGGACCCCAAGCTTTTCGTCTATAAAATAATTTTTAACATCTTTCACTTTATTCAATTTAGTCCCTAATGTTAAAATTAACTAAATAATTTACTTAAATTTCTAATTAAATCCACCATCTTCTTACTAATTAACAAACAACACCATGCATGAACTTGAACTTTTAAAAACTAATTTTTCTCAGCTTTTTAACCATGAAATTTCACTCAAAACATCAATAATTCATTAATCTAAACATTGGATTGGTTTAAATCCAACTTATTAAAGCTTGAATCTTTAAGAAATTGTCAAAATAAATCTCATACCTTAGTTAATTTGTTGGACAACAACCAAGAAACGAAAAAGGAAAATTTTCATCCTAATGGTTTCAGTGATGAGGGAAGAAGGTTTGAAACTTTGCTCATCCACTAATATGTTTAATAACCTTTGAACTTTTAATTAACATATTTATATTAATATTTAAAAGTTCAAAGTTAACTTAAAGATTCTTAATAGTAATGGATGATAATAATCCAATGGTTAAATTACTCCAAAGTCCTTAGTTTAATTACTTATTAAGTCTTTAAGCATTTTCCGAATTAAAACTTAATAGCGATTGTACCCCTGGCAACCTCGATCAAAATGAATAAGTCTTTGAAATCCTTTCTAGCGCACATGACCAACTTTCTCATGCCACAATTCTAACTCAGAAACACTTACCTTATTACACTTCACAGATTGTAGGACCTTATAACAATTATCAACCATTGACAAATCTCCCTAAACCAAATAAAAAAAACTCATGCTTACGAGTCTCCATATACTGTTCAACCATAAATTTCCTCTTAAAAACATCGAGAAAGTAATTCTAAGTCAATCTATCAGAACAGTACCTCTTAAAAACAAGAAAATGATATTAGACCAAAATAATATAGTTGAATGTTTGAGTTTATAAGTTCAAGAGTATTTTTTATTAATGTTTTATTCCATATGAAAGAAAGAAATTGTAGTAAGCCGAAAAATTCAACACATTTGGCCTACGGTTGGAGATTAGAAAGTCAAATTTAACTTTTTGTTAGCTTTTTCAAGATTGTGATTAAACTTCCGTTAAATTTGACGTAAGGCTGAATTTAATTTGAATTTTCAAGTTAATCCAAAAAATTTAACTAAATCTAGAATTAAGTTCAAAAGGTTGACTTATAGTATAATGTCAAATTTAGCCTTCAATGTTTAAAATTTATTAATTTAGCCCTTATTCTTTTTATTAATTCAGTTGGCCATTAACCTTTGAAAAAATCTCAAATCATTTTTTAACGACGATGATGACTAATATTTATTTTCTTTAATGATGTTGGTGCAGCAATCTACGTCTATTTTATGCTAACATGACACCTTTTTGTTTTATATACCATGTCCATAAATAATTTAAAAACTAAAAATATTCAAAAAATAAATTATAAATTATATAAAATTATAAAATGTTCATAAAAATACAGAAAAATTTAGCATGAAGTATATGTGGATTTTCATGCAAGCTATTATGTTTAAAAAATCTAACATTTTAGATCAGTATATAAGTTTAAAAAAAAAACAATTCGACTCTTTTTTAAATATTAGTTGCCATATTTTTTTCCTTTTAAAAGGTTGAGGCTCGAATTTAACAAAGAAAGAAAGAGAATAGAAACCAAATTGAGTGAAAAAATATATACTTTGATAACTAAACTTGACATTATGCTTTGATTTATGGATCTATATTAGAGGCCTAAGTATTGCTGAATCCGGATTTATTGACTCATAAAAATAATAAAGCTTCTTTTTCTGACTTTATCCAAACTTTGGCAGAGAGATTGATTTTCCAGTGATTTGAAGCATTTCATGGGAATCTCAAGATTTATTCATCTCTAACACAAGAATATATTTGTTATGATATATTGAGCAAAGTAAACATGTCAAACGCGAAGGAATCAAACACACCAATGTCCAGTACTTTAGTTTCTTTTAAGTTTTCATGGTGGCTTTGCTGCAGTCGACGCCAAATTAAGAGGCCAAAAACTTTGTTGCTTCGTAGTAATATTTGACTTTGACACTAAGCAATAATTGTTTCGTTGTCAACAAACTTTCCAAATTTGTGCATAAACCAACCTCTATTAGAGATGAAGATAAGTACGGAATAGATATATTTTTGTAGCTATGAATTTAATATTTATTTATCGTATAATGATAAAGTACAATGACCAAGTATGAGAATTTTAATTTTTAATACTACAAACCTATATATTTCTCATACATTTATTCTAACAGGTGGAGCATAATCATATGACTTTCAAACTAATCCAAGAGGATTGACTCTGTAAATAACATCTCAGTAATGAATTACAGTAAAATTAAACTCAATAATGACATTGGTGGCATTTATAAGGATAGGGTTAAATAGTGCAGTCCCTGTTGCCATCGCGAATTGTCCTCTTCCTCCGACCACCGCAAGCCCAGGGTCTCCCCTGGAAAATACGCTTAGAGAGCTACCGTTAAACTTACCGGTATTGAATCCAAATTCTATGTACTGCGTGCTCGATGCATTTGATCCGGCTAGGAGGGAAATACCCTGAACATTTCCTATCAGCTCTGAGTCAGGCTCAGGACCAGTCCTGAGGGGATCATTAACGGCAACTAGGGTAGCAAATGGCACTGATGAATTATTGCTTGTGATGTTAGCTTGGGTTAGCACGACTGCTGTAGTGCCCGTAAATTCGTGCATATAGAAGTGAAGATTGGTGACCAAAACTGGCCTGGGTTGATATGGTAGGGTGTCCGAGTAGTATTGGCTCCGCACTGCTACTTGGCAGACGCAGATGATCAGAATCCAACTTAACACCGATGTTCCTCTCATTGTCTCTGCTTTACTATAATTTCTGGGGTGAAGGCGAAATGTTGATAAAAGCTAGTGGAATTGTTGCTTCATTTTTATGAACAAAACACAGACATTTATACTGAGAAATCCTGCGGAATTTGGAAATAATTTATTGCCCAAAACGTTTGATATAATACCTGGTTGATTTTTCCCTAGTAATATTAAAAAGAAAACAAATCTTGACCACGCAACGGCAACTTGGTCTAATTAGCTGCTTGATTTTTGAATAGGAATATACCTTTTTTATAATTTATATACGTATAAATACGAATATCTTCACTTCATAATTAGAATGGTGAAGGTTGTAAATACCATTCTATCCATAAATATAATGTTTGGAAGCTTCCTGCCCTGCGTTTTTATTTTTGTCTCAATATTTTCCATTGACTTTAATTTATTTGATATCATATATTACATGTGATCGATGTGTTGGTTTTATAAATTATTCTATCTTCTCCTAAGAAAAGTCTGTTTGATATGAAGTCTTCTTTTTCTTTTTCTTTATATCTACGTACTAAATTATTATATTCCAACACTGCTCTGTGTATAAGAACTAAACAACAAGAATACAATAATACAATCGATCAATATTATATTCCATTAATTCTAGAACTCCCCAATCCTTCAAATAACTTCATTTTCATAGTGTCCTTGGTCATATGGAGCAGCAGCTACTCCTATTTCTTTGGTCCTTCCTCTTCTTTCCTCTCAAATTTGGTGAAATGTTAATTACCTAAACAATATAAGTATAAATAACTAATTGTAGCGGTTTACAAAATAAATTTTTGTATTTTATTTTCCAAATAAACTCCGATAACCGTCGATAAAATTTTCAGTAATGTGACACATGCAGTGTTGGTGGAAGATTGTTATATATAATTAATATCTCGAGAAATAATAATATTAAAAATAAAAAAGACTTAATACATTTTTTCTAATGAGATCCCGGTTGGGTCGAAACTCATTCGATTCGGAGTTTTTTTTTTTTTTTTTGCCATCCTTATCCTAAACTTAGTGACGAAAAGTGAAATCTACCAAGTGACTTTGAAGCTGTGCCAACCCTTTCGACATCCTAAATTTTGCTTTTCCTCCGACCATCGCAAGCTCACGTTCTGTCAGCGTTATAGCGTTTTCGTGAGAACTGTTTGGTATACGTGGGGGGACAAAATAAAATTAAGTGGATTGAGCATTGAGTCATGATAATAACTTCAATACGATAGTGTCCTTGGTCATATAGAACTACTAATATTTTCCTATTTCATTTATCCTTCTGCTTCTTTCCTGTCAAATTTGGTGAAATGTAATTTTCCAACACAATATAAGTATAAATGACTAACTGTTTCTGTTGCTACTTTAAATTGTTTACTTGCTAAAATACAAAATTGAAATGGAAGTGTTAGATTGCAGTGGCCACTACGACTTGGCACTTCCAAATGTCAATACTGTGCAAACAAAATTATAAAGAACATCAAGGTTTTTTTACGTAGTTCAGTTTTCTTACGTCTGTAGAGTCTAATTCAGTGAGTCATTTTACTATCTTTAACTATACTCTATCACTTCTCAAGTATAGAGATACCCGAAGATTAGAACACTCTCGTACAAAACCTAGACAAGCCTATATATTTAATTTCGGCTTGCTAACATGGAATCTAAGTTAACACAATTTAACTCCTTGAAACTAGCTATTACAATTACAACTTTCAAAGCAGAATCAATTGAAGATATGATTTTCAGAATAGCAATACAATCTTGATCG
Organism: Gossypium arboreum; assembly: GCF_025698485.1. Lineage (NCBI taxonomy): Eukaryota > Viridiplantae > Streptophyta > Magnoliopsida > Malvales > Malvaceae > Gossypium > Gossypium arboreum. The sequence goes on from NC_069074.1 coordinate 92,286,825, forward strand.
AATCTCTACATTCCATAGGTTGAATTGATTCACTCATATCCAATTAAATCCTCAAAAGCCAAAGGCTAGTTTCCATAGATAGACCATAGTATCTTCAATAACACGTCACATTGAACAGGCCCAAACATTTTTTTCTTTAAATTATCAAACTAAATAAGGTAAGTATTTAACCACCTTAGAAGTAGTCTGCAGCGACATTTTCGAGTGCCAGTTAATTATAAACTCATCTTGCCTCAGTAGTATCAATTTACAGAAATAAGAAATTTTGGTCTACAAAGTAATTAATATTTTATTTTCCAAGTAAAGTCCCACGACCTGGAATTTTTTTCAATAAATACTAAAATTTTTAACACATGCAATGTGGTTGAAAAAAATGTTGTATATAATTAATATCTAGAGAAATAATTATATTAAAAACAAAAGATTTAATAGTTTTTCACTAAAGAGATAAATTATGGTATTTAATTTAATTTTGTTTTGAAACTATTAGTAATTTAATTAAGGATATGAAATTTGAGGGGGGTAGTTATAGAGTAATCGGTGTTAGAACAAATTTTTGCCACCACCTTGACGTTTTTAATTATCTATGTATACATTGGAAGTTGATTAGTTAATAAAATTGTGTCCAAATTGGATTGGGTCGACTTAACTAAAGGCCAAACACAATTAAAAATTATATTTCATTTAAATGAATATAGAATTTATTCAATTTGAGTCTTGTACGATGTACTATCAGTCTAGTCAGTTACATCTATATTCTTATCATTTGGGAGTCATCCCTTCTGATATTAAAGATATGGTATGTCACCAATTAGGCTAGATAGACAACATATTAGTATTCTAATCGATTTTCTCAATTCTGATTAGACTAATGACGTGTTTAGATTATCTACTAATATAAGTTGGTTTTTCATATTATAAGTCGACTACGTAATATCGCTTAGTATTAGTTAAGCGTTGGACAATCAGTGAGTTAATATTTGTTTTCATTTTGATTTGCATGCAAAAACCATGAAGGATAATATATGAAGATGTTAATGAAACTAATGAATATTTTATTAAACCAATTTGTTCGAAAATTACAACTACATATAGACAACAATACTACGCCAAGGGCACTAGATCTCAGCACACCCAAGAGACAATTTTCTCACCACTAAATTCTCTCCTTGAGAACATAGCATGTAAAATCACAATACAAAGTTCTTACAATCATATGCACTCTTACAAATAATGTTTCTCACTTGAATATATTAAATGCTATAAAAAATCAACACATGAACCTATACAAGTCTATCAATTACATAAAGATTTCAAGACATGCTATCATAATGAAAATATGTCACAATAGGTATATAAGCTAAAATACTATATATATAATAATAACAACCAAGGTAAATAGGGACTGTTGATAGCTAAGTCTTCAACCGTCTAATTCGATCCAACCTCCTTGTTCTAAGGGATTAGATAGACTTGATCTAATCCGATCTGATTCTCCAAATAAGCCACTCCAAGTAATATGATTTTCTTTGATATGCTAGATGGCAATAGTGAAGGAAGTAGGCACTTCCTCAATAACATCTTAGCGACTCCAAATATTTCAACAATATTTTTATAATATTTCAAGTAATATGATATTCTTTCAACATTGAGGTTTTAATTTCAATACCTCAATTTGTGGATTTGGTTCAGAAAAGCAAAATAATTTGCTACATCAAACAATAATATTCTATGTATAAGAACTAAGCAACAAGAATAGAAGAATACAATCAATCGACATTATATTCTCCCGATATGAAGTTTAATTCTAGAGTTCCTTAACGTTCATAAACTTTTCTGTTAATTGTGTGTACTACAATTCCCTTTAGACCAAATAACTTCATTCTAGTAGTGTCCTTGATCATGTGGAGCAGTAGCTACTCCTAATATTTTACTAATTCTTTGGTCCTTTCACTTCTTTCCTGTCAAATATGGTGAAATGTAATTACTTAGACAATATAAGTAAAAATAACTAATTGTATCGGTAAATTTAGTTACAAGTTTTAGTATTTTATTTACCAAGTAAACTCTGGTAAAATTTTTTTTTCAACAAATACTAAAAATTGATGACACCCACAGTGTGATGAATATAATTTTAAAATATTAAAGAGTAGCCTCAACGACTTTAATTAGTTTTAAAATATATAATTAACATGGATGGCCCTTCTAACAACTTTGGCCAGCCATCATGCTCCGAAATGGCCGTTGGAGACAACCATAGTTGTTAAGGTAGATGGGGAGCTAAGGCCATTTAGCCTCTTCTCGGCATTGCTTGACAACTTACACAAATTTGGGTCATCTGGCAACTTGGAGGCTGACAATCTCTGGTGGTCTTCTAACAACTTTGGTCAACAATTACGCTCGCAGATGCCATTTGAACAACTTTGGCTGGCCATCATGCTTAAGATTAAATTTAACATTATGCCTTGATTTATTAATCAGGCCTAAGAATAAAATTTGAACAAAAATTATTGATTTCAACAAAATTTTGTATCACTAAAAATAATAAAGCTTTTCTCTTTGACTTAGTCGAAACTTTTGTGGAGAGATTTTCGATTAAAGATCTTGGTGATTTGAATCATTTCTTGAGAATTGAAGTCATTCCAACGTCTCAAGATTTATTCATCGCAACACAAGAATATATCTGTTATGATATATTGAGCAAAGTAAACTTGCTGCTTCGTTGTAATATTTGACTTTTTCACCATATAATAATTGTTTGGTTGATATATTGAGCAAAGTATACTTTCTCATTTTTTTCGTAAACCAACCTCTATCAGAGATGAAATAAAAACTGAATAGATATATTTATGTCTTTTTTGTAGCAAACAATTTAATCTTTATTTGTAATAAAATAAGAAAGTACAATGATGAAGTATGAGATTCTCATACATTTATTGCAATCAAGTGGAGCAGAATCATATGACTTTTTCACAGTTCAAGAGAATTGAGTCAGTAGATGGCATCTTAGTGATGAATTACAGTAAAGTTAAATTCAATAATGACATTGGTGGCATTTATAAGGATAGGGTTAAATAGTGCAATCCCTTTTGCCATCATGAATCCTCCTCTTCCTCCAACCACCGCAAGCCCAGGTTCTCCCCTTGAAAATACGCTTAGAGAGCTGCCATTAAACTTACCGGTATTAAATCCAAATTCTATATACTGCGTACTCGATGCATTTGATCCAGCCAGGAGCGAAATACCCTGAACATTTCCAATCACCTCTGAGTCAGGCTCAGGACCAGTCCTGAGGGGATCATTAACGGCAACTAGGGTGGCAAATGGCACTGATGAATTATTGCTTGTGATGTTAGCTTGGGCTACCACGACTGCTGTAACACCCGTATGTTCGTGCATAAAGAAGTGAAGATTGGTGACCTTAGCTGGCCTGGGATGATATGGTCTGCTCTTCGAGTAGTATTGGCTCTGCACTGCTACTTGGGAGAGGCAGATGATCAGAATCCAGCTCAACATCAATGTTCCTCTCATTGTCTCTGCTTTACTATAATTTCTGGGGCGAAATGTAGATGAAAGCTATAGAATTGTTGCTTCATTTTTATGAAGAAAACAGAAATATTTATAGTGATAAAACCTGCAGACATGAAATAATTTATTGTCCCAAACATTTTATATAATACATGATTGATTTCTCCGTAGTAATATTAAAAGGAACACAAATCTTGATCACGCAAAAGAAACTTGGTCGCATTGTCTATGATCCACTTGTAAATTAATTTTAGATTGGAAGTTTCCTCCCCTACGTTTTTATTTTCGTGTGAATGGTGCATTGTCCATTGACTTTAATTTATTTGATATTATATATTACTTGTGATTGGTTTTATAAATTATTTTATCTTCTGAAAATAAGAGTTTGTTTGATTTTATAAATTATTTATTTGATACTTTCTTTTTGGGTATTTTAAGATTTATATATAACAAAAATAAAAAAATAGAAGTCAGCCGTCATAGAATATTTAAGAAAATTTTTGTCATATATACGTCTTAAAATACGCGCAAAACCTAAAAAAAAGTGGTTTCCTACAATTTAGGGTACAAATTTGCGAAATCGACACGACCTACCACATGGCCTTGTGGAATGTGTTAGCCTGTGTGGCTCATGTAGCTTGCTCTAATTTTTCATTCTTCGCTCATTTTGCTCCCAAATGCTCTATTAAGCATTAAAATATGAATTTAAAAGATTTGGATCATAAAATTCACCATTAACATCAAATAATCACCTAAAAACGAATTAAGAACGAGGGTAAAATATATTTCTTTTAGCACTCATCAAATATCCCCACACTTAAGCGTTTGTTTGTCCTCCACAATCAAGTGCACTTCCCTCAATTTATTGTTTTCATCGATAATGTCTCTGGATAATTCACAGATAATCAAGCATTGGAAATTCGAACTAAAATAACACTAAAGAATACAAGTAATCCAAGCAAAAAATTTCAAGACATAAAAACAAAGGCGTCTCTCCTATCTCAATAATTACATGAAATTCAAACTCAACAAGAATTGACATCTTCACTAAGGATCACTCAAAGCACTCAAAGTGTTTAAGGTTCAAATAATATGCACTCAACAGTTAAACGAGAAATGTTATTACCATAGGCTTACTTGAAAATTAGATCTCTACCACTAAAGAAATGAGATGACACACCTATTACCTCACATAAATACTAAGAGACCCTTAGTTTAATATGATCAGTAAAATGCATGTTTCACTAAGTAGAAGATCTGAAAGGACTTAGTTTAGTTTCTAAACTCATGAAAGATCAAGTGCCATGGAAAGTTTTCCGAACACTATTAAGCATGATGAAAATAAATTAAGTTGATTAATGTAATGATCCTAGTCTATACATGTTATTGATTGTTGAAGTTGTGTTTCTGTTGCTAAAATCTATTCATACATTTAGATTATTTTGCATACTTAGTTTAAAATTGCATTAGGGATCAATTTTGCATCCAGTTAAATTAATTTAGTTAAATCATCATTACTCACATTATTGTGTTTTTATACCAAATTGTGAATTTATAATTTTGCAAATAATCGATTAGCACACACAGTCCCTATGGAGATGATAACTCATTTTACTTACTTATTACTTGAACAACTGTATACCTTGCACAAAAATCCCATTACAAAGGTTCTTCATCTTCAAAAAGAGTAAGCTTTATGCATGTTATGGATGAGAAAAGTATGGCACTAGGTGTAGAGAAAAGGATAAACTTTTTAAGAGGAGCGACAACAAGAGAATCGATGTAGAGATTATAAGGTTTTGTAAATCTTCTCAAATATATAAAAATTATTTGACAAAAAAACCTTTGTCCTATAATAAATATATAGTGTGGCATACCTTAATCTTGAGTGGATGATGGACTATGTATGTGTGAATTATATACTTTGAGGTAAGTAAAAGTCTGAGTTCCAATAGGTAAGGAACCAAAAGTTGGTGAATTGGATATACAACTTCTGCAGTATATAACATCGTTCACAATAGTAGAATTCATTGCCCAACTAATGGGTAAATGATATCATTTCATCAACATTACATGATAGATGAAAATTAAACATGATCATGGATCATTTGTCTTTGTGATAAATGACTTGATTACTATTTGTCCTAGATAAATGATTGTGACCTCGTTACTCTTCTATCTATCATTTAATGCTAATGAGAGAATACCATTTACCCTTTAATGGGTTATGAATTCCATTATTGTGAATGTCATGCAAAAGTCGTATAACCAACATAACAACTTTTGGATTTTTAGTTGTTTTGAACTCATTCTTTCAATACATCAAAGTGTACGAGTCATGCACACATAATTAGTCACTTACTCAAGTTTGAGGTAAGTTACTATGAACATCACAAGTAAATTAATCAACAAACAAATCTAAGATTAATTTGAATTGAGTCTTTCTTTATGTATTATCAATCCAAACAATAAAATCTACGTCTCTATCTTTTGGAAGTCATCCGTTTCGATACTCAAGACAAGATATCTATCTAATAGAACTTGATAGACTGCATAATAATCCTTTAATTGATTTGCTCAATTTCGATCCAATGGACCTTTTAGATTATCTACTAATATAAGTTATCTTCTCGAATCGATCCAACCATGAAATGCAACTTAGTATCGGTTAAACATTAGGTAATCAATGACCAATATTTGTTGACATTTTACTTCTTTTGTGCTTGTTTTTATATTCAAAATTTACCATTTTCTTTTGCGAATTCATTTTATTCTATTTTAATTAGTTTATAGTTAACTACACTTAGACTCCCTTTGGATAGGTGACGAGATTAGCTCCGATGAGATTAAAACTAGTAGTAGCGATGATATTATTTACGATTGATGTACTAAAACAACTCTGTATAACCAAAAATAAATTAAAATTAATAAATTTTATTTGTTAACAACAGAATACCGCCAAACTCAAGAGGACGGCTCAATAAATGAAACCATTTTTGGCATTCAACGAGAGAAACGCCACTAATATATACAAATTAAAATTAAAAAATTAATTATATTTCTTAATTGTATAATTTACGGTATCTGAGACTTGGTCGCCACCATGTGCACTAATGTGTTACCCGCTGAAATGTTGAAATTCGCTGGCTGACGTGAGTGAATTAGCCGCGTTTTCTGGGTAAACTCCACTTATCATGCGCATAAGCCACTACAGGAGTACCTATGTGACACTTTTCTCTGTAAACGCCACAAGGTATTGCCGCGGTGAGTGGTGAGATGCAACATGATATGATCGTGGCTTTCTTCAAGTCAACTGGATGAGGTCGCATATAGGCAATCTTGCTCCTTTCTGTCATCCGCTGTGAGTGAGCTTTGTTCAACAAAGTGATCTGAGAGGATAGGTGCGTTTTCCTTGTCGTAAGGGTGGTGCGGCAATGTCTAACAACTATAAATTTTAAAATCAGCCAAAGTGTAAAAGACAGCACATAATTCATCAACTAAAATAATCTTATTCATAATACATAAAATAAAATAATTATTTTAAAATCATGCAAATTTTCTTTAAAATAATATAAATGTCAAATGCTAAATAATATCTTCAAAACAAGAAAATTATATTACACTAAAATAATACAGTTGAATGTTTGAGTTTATAAGTTAAGAGTACTTTTATTAATTTATTCCCATTCGAGTTAAGATTTTTATCAAACTAAAAGTGAAAATTTATATCAAACAAAGAAATTGTAGTAAGTTGAGTGTCAAATGGGTTTTTATAGAAAATATTGACAAAAATATTAATTTTTTAATGATGTTGACGTGGTAACTTACCCATACTTTATATAAACATGAACAATTAGTTTTTTGTATGTCACCTCATCAAATGATTTAAATATATAATATTTTCAAAGTATAAAAAATTATAAATTACAAAAAGAGTTCATAAAAATTCATAAAATTAGCATGAACTATGTATAGATTGCTAAGCAGATTGTTATGTTTAAAAGTTTAATGTTTTAATAAGTATTTCTATTAAAAAACAACAATCCGACTCTTTTTAAATATTAATGAATAAAAATTAAACATTAAGAGTTATATTTGACATTATACCTGGATTTATGAATCAATTAAAGGCTTTAAGTATAGTTAAATCCGAATTTATTGTTTCAAACAAAATTTTGTATCAATAAAATAATAAAAGTTTTCTTTTTTTCTTTGTTCAAACTTTGGTGGAGAGATTTTCTCGTAATGGTCTTGGTGATTTGAATCAATTCTTGGGAATCAAAGTGATTCCAACGTCTCAAGATTTATTTATCTCAACTCATGAGCTAAGTAAACTTGCTGCTTCCTTGTAATATTTGACTTTGACACCATTTTATAATTGTTTGGTTGATATATTGAGCAAAGTAGAGTTTTCTCATCTTTTGCGTAAACCAACCTCTATCAGAGATGAAGCTAAATACTGAATAAATATATTTGTATGTCTCTTTTTGTAGCTAAGAATTTAATCTTTATTTGTAATAAAATAATAAAGTACAATGATGAAGTATGAGAATTTTAATCTCATACATTTATTCTAACCAAGTGGAGCAGAATCACATGACTTTTTCACAATCCAAGAGAATTGAGTCTGTAAATAACATCCTAGTAATGAACTACAGTAAAGTTAAATTCCATAATAACATTGGTGGCATTTATAAGGATAGGGTTAAATAGTGCAGTCCCTGTTGCCATCATGAATCGTCCTCTTCCTCCGACCACCGCAAGCCCTTGTTCTCCCCTTGAAAATACGCTTAGAGAGCTGCCGTTAAACTTACCGGTATTAAATCCAAATTCTATGTACTGCGTGCTCGATGCATTTGATCCGGCTAAGAGGGAAATACCCTGAACATTTCCAATCACCTCTGAGTCAGGCTCAGGACCAGTCCTGAGGGGATCATTAACGGCAACTAGGGTGGCAAATGTCACTGATGAATTATTGCTTGTGACGTTAGCTTGGGTTAGCACGACAGCTGTAACACCCGTATGTTCGTGCATAAAGAAGTGAAGATTGGTGACCTTAGGTGGCTTGGGATGATATGGTAGGGTATCTGAGTAGTATTGGCTCCGCACTGCTACTTGGGAGAGGCAGATGATCAGAATCCAACTCAACATCAATGTTCCTTTCATTGTCTCTGCTTTACTATAATTTCAGAGGCGAAATGTAGATGAAAACTATAGAATTGTTGCTTCAATTTTATTAAGAAAACAGAAAGATTTATAGTGATAAAACCCACAGACATGAAATTAATTTATTGTCCCAAACATTTTATATAATACATGATTGATTTGTCCATGGTAATATTAAAAAGAACACAAATCTTGATCACGCAAAAGAAACTTGACAGCGTTTCTGTTTTCGTGTGGATATTGTCCATTGACTTTAATTTATTTAATATTATACATGTGATTGATGTGGCGATTTTATAAATTATTTTATCTTCTGCAAACAAATGTTTGTTTGATATATGAAATCTTTTCTTTCTTTTTTTTCTAATTCTCCTTCAGAAATTAACAGCTAATCTAGAAATTTATTAGAAATCAGAAACATGGTCTCTAATGAACTTTCTTTATTTTTTGCGCAGAGCAGTAGATTGTCATCTCACTTTGCGTCAAAAGGTCGAGTGATATTTCAAGTCAATAAATTACACTAATCACGGTGTCATAAATAGAGAAAAATAATTGTTTAGAGATATATTGAATTGTGTAACCATAATGGAATGTTTGAGTTGTGATCTCATTTTGCCTTAGAAGATTCGACAATATCTTAAACAAAAGAAAAAAGAAAAAGATAAAAGAAAGAAAGAAATGTGTGTGCGAGTCTAACTGAATGTTAGTTTTCATGAGAATAAATTCTTTGAGTAAGTCAAACATGATGATTCCTACACTTATTTTTTGAGTTAATGTCAGTTGAGATGTTATTGATATTACATCCCTTTACTTAAATTGAATAAGTCCATGGAATGAAAACTTTATCCGGGTTATTGTTAGATGACTCGAATGATTGAACAAAAGGTGTGCTTGAGAACAAGCATCAACTAAGTAGAGCTCAGTTGACAGATTTGCTTAATTTCCATTTAACTGCTCTTGTGCCCAAAATATTTGCCCAAAATATGATCGTGGCATTCTTCAAGTCAGCCGGAGGAGGTAGCATATAGGCAACTTTCCTCCTTTCTGTCATCCGGTGTGAGTGAGCATTGTTCAACAAAGTGATCTTAGAGGGTAGCTAGATTTTACTTGTAAGAGTGGAGTGACCATGTCTAAAAGTTATAAATTTTATAACCATATAAGCAAATGTGTAAGAAAAGCACATAATACATCAAATAAATAATCTTAAACGTGATACATAAAATAAATAAAAAATGATTTAAGGCATACACAAGAATTCTTTTAAATACTTTTAAATTTCAATTTAATCCCAAAAATTCAACAGAGTCTAGATTGGAAGTTTCCTCCCCCTGCGTTTTGATTTTCGTGTGGATATTGTCCATTGACTTTAATTTATTATTTATTAACATGATTGATGTATTGATATTATAAATTATTTTATCTTCTGCTAAGAAAAGTTTTTTGATATGTGGTCTTTTTTTTAATATAATCAACACCAAGAAATTTATTAGAAATCAGAAACATGATCTAATTCACAGCGAATTGAGAAATTTATTAGAAAAGATTGTTTGATATGAAGGTTTTTTATATCAATTTTCTTTGTTTTTTGCGGCAAGCAGGTGGTGGCCCATTTTTCAATTATTGTTTAATTAATTATAATTAAATAACTTGCGAGAAATAAAATCAATTAATTATTATGAATTTTTTAAATAAAGTAATTAAATATATTTTAATACAGAACAACTGTTTTAATTAATTGATATATTTGAGAAATAAAAATAATATTGAACTAGATAAATATAAGTGTTGAATAAAATTTCAAAATATATATATAATAATAGTACCCAATAATGCCCAAATTAGGCTTAGTTAAAGGAAGCGATGGTAAACACTATTATATTCTAAGCCAAGCCACTGCCCCCACCTATTCTACTTCAAGTAGAATTTTTATTTTTTTATTAAAATATTATCATTTGATTACATCTTATTTGAATAGATATTTTGTACTGTTTCTTTATAAATAGGGACTACAAGTTAAATTATTTATACAATTTTGAGAGTATTGTTAATCTATATGATAAACCTTAAAAGTAACATATTTTAATCCTATACTTGGCATATTTTTGGATGATTTATCATAAGATTTAGTGAATTTGATGCTCCTAATCCGTAAATTTCATGTTTTATATCTAGATGAGCATAGGAAAGCGAAAAGTGCAAGAAAAAGGCCGAAAACGGACAAAATATAGGTTTATTTCAGTGTTGCACACGGCCTAGACACTTCCACACTGGTAATCCACACGCCCGTGTGAGACACATGGGCAGACCACATGCCTGTGTGTAATGGCCGTGTCGACTTAAAACCATATCAGAATTGCACACGGCTTGAGAACCACTATACGGGCATGCCACATGGCCATGTCCCTGTCGAGACCTATTTTAATTCTACTCGAAAAAGGCTAATTTTGGGCAATTTTGGGCATTCCAAAGTCTATTTAAACACGCGAGAAGAGGATCAAGGGGGACACAGAGAGTGAAAGGTAGAAAATACTCAAAGACAGCCATTGGAATCAGCTCGGAAGCAGGAATTACTTCAAGACTAAAGATCTACATTCAATTTCTACCAAAGTTTTTCGGTTTCTTATGTTTTGTTATTTTCCCAATTTTGAGATGTTTTCCCCTATCGTTATGAACTAAACTCCCTAAATACCTAAGAGAGATGAAACCTAAGATAGATCTTATTATTATTTGAATTATATGATAAATACTTGTCTTATTCTTAATTATGAGTTTTAATCATTGCTTTAATATTCCAAGATATTAATTCAGGTTTTGATGTGCTTATTCAGTGGAGCAAAAGTCCCTGTTTAAGAGTAGATATTCTATAATTAAGCAGAGTTGCATGCAATCCTAGAGATAGGATGACATAAATCTGTCGGATTAGAGTCAAATCTAATAAGGGAGTCCACAGATCGAGTTAATGCGACAATAGGGGTTTTAATTAGAAAGAGATTTCGATTAATCAACCTAGAGTTAGTTGTTTTTAGTCTCGAAAGAGATATTAACATAAGCTAGGGATTCCTACGGATTAAGTCAAGTGAATAAAATTCAGAATTAATAAATGAAGTCTAGGTGGATTCTTTCTTGGGTATTGTCTTCTCCATCGGTTTTCCAAAAGTATTTTCCAACTTTAATCTCTGTCGTGTTCTTAGTTAATTAGATAGTTAATCTTAGTTTAAAAACATCCATTTAATTCTTAGGCTAGATAATAAAAAGATAGTAATTACTAATACTTTTAGTCATTGTGGATACGATATTTCCGGTCTCACCATAACTATACTACTGTTCGATAGGTGCGCTTGCCTTAGTCAAATTTTTAGTTAGTGGCCTTCCTCGCGGTCAGGCAACTCTTTCCTCGTCGGCAATCCCAATCACTTGCTGAGACAAGCTCTCCTCAGTGCCGCAGAAAACATTATGTCTCGCGATCTGGAAATATCTGCGGAGATGGATACTGAAACCCTCCGCGGATGGGTGGAGGAGAAAAAGGAGAACCCTAATGAATCCCCTAAAATCCCTCATTAGGGAACACCAGGCTTGAGTTTAAGTAAAATTTTAAACTTCCATTTTGCCTAAAAACTTTGTTTCTATATAGTTGGAAGAATCAAAACAATTCGTAATTGCCATATTCAGTGTGTTGAAGAACAAATTGACGTGACCAATTAAGTGAATAATTGTATTTGTCAAGGGAATTATTGATAGGTTTTAAACGACCGGCACAATAGAGTCTTCCAAAATAAAATCTCTTCTATTTGCTTTTAAGTCCTTGTGCCTTCCATGTTCGCACTTTTGGCACCATATTTGTCCCACGTTGCGTATTGGCTCATTTGATCTCCAAATTGATGCTTTTTCCCTTGAATTTACTTTTCACCTCCAATTTAGTCCCTAAAAGATAAATAGACATAAATAGCTCAAATTAGTAGGCTCAAGCTCAAAATAAACACATGATTAATATATAAAAACACGTCATTTTAGAGTATTATCAAATTCCCCCTACTTAGCCCATGCTTGCCCTCAAGTATCGTTCCTATCGACTGTGAAAGCTAGATTTTGCCATAAAAGAAATACCACTCCAAAGTTTCATAAAAATTAGTTAAAAATGCATATGAAAAATAAAGAGACCTCTAAGCTTGCTTTAAGTAAAACAGAAAAAGTATTCCAATTAATTCACACAAAAATTAAGATCGACTTGAGTTATGCTATTTAGGTAAATTACCAAACCTACTAAGACACCTTAATTATTTCCTCCTTTAGTCCCCGAAGTGCAACTTTATTAGTACTTATTTTTTTCTTCTTCTTTTTTTCTTTTTTTTTCTTTTTTTCTTTTTTTCTTTTTTTTAAAATTTTATTATTATTTATTTACTTAGGAATATATTAAACCTTTTGACTCGAAGAGAGATGACAACCCAAGCACCCCACCCCGGTTACCCAACATACTCCTAAAATTATTTATTTCCGGTTAGCAGAGTTTTACCCAATACGTCACACAACCTTTTGACGCGAAGTAGAATGACAACCCAAGCACCCTACGCCGATTACTCAGTCAGTCACGATTTAAGCCATACTCATAACCTCGGCTAGCGGAGTTTTACTTGTCACGTCACACAACCTTTTGATGCGAAGTAGAATGACAACCCAAGCACCCTACCCCGGTTACTCAGTTAGTCACGATCTAAGCAGTACTCATAACCATGGAAAACTTTTATTAAAAATTAAACGATATTTAAAATTCTTGAGAACTCAGGAAAGAAAAAAAATTTAAGTGTCAAAAATAAGTTTCATAATCACCTAATAGCCATGAACATTAATTAAGCATGCAATCATTTTAAATGTTCACTTTATATTAAACTTGATCAATTTTACGAAAAGCAATATAGAATTAACCCTATTAATCACAATTATTTTTAGCTTAATAAAAATAAAACAGTGGAGATGGCATCAATTATGGGAAAAATCATAACTTCCTTAGAAGGTAAGAATCATGCTTGTAGGTCAAATAGTAGGCAATTCCTGGTAAAATCTTGGGCATGAAAAGAGGCAAGATATTCCAAAAAAAAAAAATAGAGAGCCAGCAACAATAGCAACAATCAAACCAGCAGCAATAACAAAAATTCAGCAGTTAAAACAAAATGAATAACTTCCTCCCCCTACTTAAAACATATAGTCCTCGATGTGAAAGTAAAAGGAAAACAAATAGGTGGAGAAAAAAAAGTTTAGAAAAACTCCCCATGTAGTTACCGTCGGTTGGCGCACACGGTGGAGAAGAAGATGGCGAAGCAGCAAGAGGTGGAGACGGGGTGGGTGACGTGTGCAATGGCGGTTTGGCTTCGGGTTCTCACCATGGAGGCTAAGAAATCAGTAGTGGGTGGTGGAGGAGAGAGGAGCCGGTGGTTATGGAGAAATTTGGGAAAAAAATGTAAGGTTTGGGGGTTTTATTTGCTGAAAAGGGGTGTTTGGCTGCAGATTTTGGGGATTCTAGGGCTGGAATAAGATTGTTTAGCTGCAGAGATATGGCATTCTAGGCTGGAATAGAACTGTTTGGTACCATGGATAGGGTTATTTTGGTGCACACTTTCTGTCTTTTTTTTCTTCGTATTTTCGCTCCATTTCACCTAGATGGAAGAAGAGAAATTTATTAATATTTAACTAAAATAAAATAAAAAATAAAAAATAAAAAAGGAAAATAATAAATAAAAAGAAAAAGAAAAAGAAAAAGAAAGATTGGGTTACCTCCCAACAAGCGCTTGTTTAATGTCGGTAGCTTGGCGCCTCAACTAGAATTGGAATTGTTCCAAATGAATTCTTTCATTTGTATAGGCTTGGAAATTCTCATTTTTTAACACGTCCACCATATTTGGGTTTAATCATCCTTGCGCCTCTTTCTTTGGTTTCGTATTTTCCTCTAAGGGTTTGATCCTTTTTAAGTCGGCAATGGTCTCATCATTCTCTAAAAATGTGCATTTGATATGTTAGGGAAGTGGTTTTAATTTCAGATCTGGTGCCTGCACAACAGGAGGTAGAAGTTTAGTATTCATGGGAGCCAATAATTTATTAACAGATTCAAAATCATCAAACATCATTTTAGGTTTATCTCCATAAGTTGACTCAAAAGTTTTTTCTATTGATGAGTCAATTATGTTGACACGGTTTACGTCCAAGACTTCACTTGGGTGACTAATAGTGCCATAAACGTTAAACTTCACAAACTCCTCGTCAAACTCCATCGTGAGGGTTCCGCTTCGTACATCAATCTTAGTATTCGCAGTACTAAGGAAAGGTCACCCCAACAAGATGTCTGAAGACCCAGGAGTGTTATCCTCCTCCATTTTTATCACATAAAAATCTGCAGGGAAGATAAGCCCATTGAATTTGACTAATACATCCTCGAGGACCCCTTCGGGATGCACAATGGACATGTCTGCCAACTGAATGGTAACACCTGTCTTTGTCAAAAAACCCGCGTTAAGTGATTCATAAATAGAATAAGGCATTACATTTATGGACGCCCCTAAATCGTACATAGC
Source organism: Gossypium arboreum (assembly GCF_025698485.1). NCBI lineage: Eukaryota > Viridiplantae > Streptophyta > Magnoliopsida > Malvales > Malvaceae > Gossypium > Gossypium arboreum. The sequence continues at coordinate 92,302,079 of NC_069074.1, forward strand.
CTTTTTAATTCCTAAATGGCCAATTTTGCATGGAATAACGAACATACCCCTATCTTTGCATTTAACCGGCATTTTTTGCTGTAGCACTGTGGAAACATTCTGACCAACACTTACCTTTTCATTACCTGTTAGTTTTCGTTTGTTGGTGCAAAGCTTTTTGAGGAACTTGGCATACCGCGGAATCTGTCTAATGGCATCTAACAGTGGTAAGTTGATCTCAACATTCCTGAATGTTTCGAGTATCTCCTTATCTTCCTTACGTTTTCGACACTGATTTAATCGTCCTGGGAATGGAGGTTGGATTTTCGGTAGTGGGGGTTTCGCTCGGATCTGTTCGTCGTTTTCTAGAGTTTCCTGGGCAAGTTCTTGACCAAGATTCTTGCCAAAAATTGGTTCGAGGACCTTTCTGCTTCGCAACGTTACTGCATTCGCATTCTGCCTCGGGTTTGGTTCTTTTTATGATGGTAGTTTTCCTTGAAAGTTTAATTTTTCAATTGATGTGGTCAACTCCCTTATGGATGCTTCAGTTTTCTGCTGAAAACCCTTCATTTCTCTTTGGAAATTGAGAGTTTGCTATTGAAAATCAAGGACATTAGTTGCTAATTTATTGACCAAAGTTTCTAGAGAATTACCTAAATCTTGCAACTGCTGTTGGGCCCGATTTTGGTATGGCTGGTTATATCGTGGATTAGCCCCATAATTAAAATTAGGGTGGTCCCTCCACCCTGGGTTGTAGGTATTGGTGTAAGGGTCGTATCGTCTTTGTGGTGGCCCAGGAAAATTTCCCACAGCATCTAAATGGGCCATAGAATCGTCATACAAACTAGGGTACGCATCAGTCGTATGTTCAGGTGTAGCACATATTCCACATACTCGGGCTGGTTTTGATTTTTCTGTAACAAGGGAATTCACAATATTAGTAAGTCTATCAAGTCTATCCTCAATGGTAGAATTACTTAGCTGGTGAACCCTTCTAGGGGGTTCAGGATTGGCTCAAAATTGCTGGGAATTCGCAGCCATTGTGGAGATTAAGTCTCTTGCTTGTTATGGAGTCATGTTGACTAACGCTCCTCTACTCGCGGCATCTACCATATTCATCTCCATGGGTTTTAAGCCTTCATAAAAGTACTAGAGCAAAGACTGTTCCATTATACCGTGTTGTGGGCAACTTGCACACAACTTCTTAAATCGCTCCTAATAATCGTATAGAGTCTCTGCGTCTTTTTGCCTTATGCCCATGATTTCTCTTCTTAACTCAGCCGCTCGTGATGCAGGGAAAAACCTGTTAAGAAATAAACGAGATAGATCAGCCCAAGTTGTAATGGATCCAAGAGGTAAATAAAATAACCATTCCCTAGATGAATCTGCTAGGGAAAAAGGGAAAGTGCGCAATTTAATTTGATCCTCAGTTATCCCCTGAGGTTTCATACTCAAACAAACCATATGGAATTCTTTTAAATGCTTGTGGGGGTTTTCATTTTGTAACCCACGAAAAGTTGGCAGTAGCTGAATCAAGCCTGGCTTTAATTCAAAATCAGTATCCATAGTAGGATAAGCGATGCATAGTGGCGGTTGTTCTGTCGGCGCTTCGGCCAGTTACCGAATTGTCTGAGCCATTTGCTACTGCGCTAAATTAAGGTTTTCGTCAACCCTAGCGTCAAGGACCTCTTCAGGTGAATCGACTTCTTCTTCTTTACTTTCTAACATTCGAGTAGGGTTTTCGTTAACCCTAGACTCTACTTCGTCGGTGATTCTAATTTCTGGCGGTGGATTGCTTTGAGTTCCAACCACCCCTGACTGCTTTTTCCTTAGTTTTGTTTCCTTTCGATTAGCTTTAGTAGTCTTTATGATTTCTGAGTCGAATGCAAGAGTACCTGGAGCAGATCTGGTCATAGAAAACAAAGAAAAACAAGATTAGTATGTTGCTGGTCCCCGGCAACGACGCCAAAATTTGATGGGGTCTTTGAGAGCACCAAAAATATCCTATTCCCTGTAAAATAACGAAAGAGAAATCGTAAAGGGCAAGTAGGGTCGAATCCTCAGGGACCGGATTATACGAATGCTTGTTTCTCGAAATCATAGGCAGAATAGTGCCCAAGAAAACCTGCGTTCCTGGAAAAAATAAAAAAATAGAATTTAAGAATTGATTTTGGAAGCAAAAAAATAAAATAAAAACAGAATTTAAAATTTACTGAAATTATGATTACGAAAATAATAAAAATAATAAAGAGAGTTTTAAGAGAAAAGAAATTCTTATGGGAAAGTTCCAACCTCCGGTTGTCTCATTCCGCCTTGGGCTCAATCCTTGGCTTTTGGATGATCCTTCTCGACTCAAGTAACCCAGTTATAGCGGAAGAGGACGCCTACGACCACCAGCTCCAAAGATTAGACTTACGATTTTTAGGGAACTTGACTCTAGCCAGTAATCTATGCTAGATCAATGCTTCTCAATGGTGAATCCCACGCCATTTTGTCTCTTTGGCTCGCCAACCTCTGACGTAGTAAGTTAACGAACCGACTATGCAATCCTTCCAAAACATAAAAAGTGGTCGCCTTTGCATATGCTGAAAAGCTTACTTAAGGGCCATGGACTAAGCGTCGGCCGGGTCTTGAGAAACGATGAATACTTGGTGAGAAGGCTAATCACGGATTCTAGGCCTCAAGAACCCTTTTGAGGGAAATATTGACAACTTTTGGCTAGAAGGGTTTTAGTGGCTCATGATAATGGTGGAAAAGAAAATAAATATAAAAATGGAAATGAGAATTTTATTGAAAGAAAATATGAAGAAACAAAAGCCTAGACTTTCAGGGGGAGAGTGTTTACAGAAAAAGATGATCCCAAATAAAGTCACTTCACCCCCTATTTATAGTGCTAGGGAGATAGTCTAATTGAACTTAAATTCTAAAAAGATAAATACATTTAATTAAAGATAAACAAAGATAATTAAAATAAAATCCTAAATTTGAATAATCCTAATAATTATCTTAATATTAATTATCCTAATAAAATAAAATAAAATAGAGTCTTCCAAAATAAAATCTCTTCTATTTGCTTTTAAGTCCTTGTGCCTTCCATGTTCGCACTTTTGGCACCATATTTGTCCCACGTTGCATATTGGCCCATTTGATCTCCAAATTGATGCTTTTTCCCTTGAATTTACTTTTCGCCTCCAATTTAGTCCCTAAAAGATAAATAGACATAAATAGCTCAAATTAATAGGCTCAAGCTCAAAATAAACACATTATTAATGTATAAAAACACGTCATTTTAGAGTATTATCAGAATTATTGATAGGTTTTAAACGACCGGCACAATAGAGACCTTTGATTCAAGTCGATTCCATCTTGTTTGCATGGTTAACGAGGAACTAAATCGTGGAAGTCAATTTTATGGTTGATTACTTCATAAGTGTTACATGTCGAATTGTTCTCGCATTTAATTTACATACAAAAAGGCAAGTGGTTAGAGGTTTTTCCTCAATCATTATAATTGACTTATCGGTTGGAGGTGAAAATCTATTGCCGTGGATCAACTTGAAACCAGGGCCAAAACTATTCCTAAAGTTAGAGCGTTGTCTCATCAGTTTACTCAATTTTGTTTTCATAATGTTTGTTTTACTATATAGTTATTTATTTATGTTATTTTATTATAGTCAGATTTAATCCCTCTCTTCTATTTTTCATATAGCTCGACACACGTCATGGGCATGAAAGTTGCCTACCACACGTTTTGGTTAAAATGGACAACAATTTTAGATATCTCAACCCCTGTAGGATCAACCCTACTCTTTGTATTGTTGATTTACATTTTGTTTAGGCATGAAAAGTTATATTTTATGGATTCGACACCCATCAAGCGATGTATTCTCCACGTAAGCAACCACATTATTTACTCTAAGTAGGACTTATTCTCTCAGTCGAACTCTGATTATTTTAGGGATATTTTAGTATGATTAGAACTCTAATCTTCACCTATTTAAAGGGTCCATTGTATCCCTATTTTGAGTGACCAAAAAACTAACAAGCCAATCAACAAGTGCTTTTCTTTAAAGGCGACAAGATGTAGTCGCATATGATTTTTTGTGAGAATTTCGTAGTAACTATGTAAAGAATTTAGTTTCCAAGTTAGGACTTTATTTTTGGGGTTTGGGTTTGTACGTTTAGTACACTTAGGTTTATTTTCTCGATATTGTCCTCTCGTTTGTTTACACATTTAGTGGAAACTTGAAGCCTCATTTGTCCATGGTTTTTATCCTCTTCGAAGGAGTTTTCCATGTAAAATATTTGTGTGTTCGTTCTTCCCTATTTTCTATAATTGACTTAATATTAATTTCTCCAATATGCAATCCCTTAGGTACGATTTTCAAAATACTTATCGATGTTTCGTTATAACACATACTTTATTAAAATTTGACCCATAAGCTTACCGACACCGTCAGATTTTTTTATTATATTTTTGATGTGTTATTTATACTATAAACGGTAACACGTTTATAGGCGGTCAAGAATGTTTTATGTATTGAATCGTAAAATAGATTGAATGTTGGTACCCTATTAGTTGTTCGAGTTGTATCAAATATAATTGGCATGCTATAGGATTGGTTTGTGTACTGGATTATGAGCTTATGCGTCAGGATGCACCTCATGTGCCAAGATACACTTCGTGTGCCAGTATGTACTTGCACTTTTTACACCAAAATGCACTTTATGTGCCCGGTTTGCCCTGCTTCGATTTATCCAATGATGCTCTTCGATGCCAGTTTAGTATGCTGGTTGGACATTTTGTGTATCTGTTCGAGTCCGAGTCATGTTAATAGGGTTATAAATGGTAAACATGACAAATGATATCATAAAATGAAATGGTTTAATAATATGGTCTCACTTATTTTCCTATGTGAATTTTGATAAAAAGATCATTTAAGTATTGAGCAAACCATTCGAAAATGAGCCCTAAAGGCTGAAACTATTGTGAATGAGCAAATTGACTTAGGAAAAAGGATTGAATGGTAGATGTTAAATAAATATGAAATTGAATGGCATGTTGTTTAAGTATATAATTGTATTTTTCATTCATAATTGATGTTTTGCTAGAGAATAAGTTAATGAATGATGATTGATTAATGAATTGGCTTATCATTGCGATAGGTATGTATATATGTATTGGAAGATGATGAAAAATGATTTGTATTTGTAGGACATGAAATGTTTAAATATAGATTGTTATGCATATGCAATTGTATTAAATCATGGTATTAATGTTATGTTATACTATCTTGAAGCATGAAAATACCACTGAGCCCTATCGCTTAGGATACGGTTTAGTTGTTACAGGCACAGGTTCAGGTTTTCCTCAAAGCCCTAGGAAGTTAAGTTAGCATCTGGGCTATTGTATTCAACTCAACTGAGTTTGTATAGTTCATTTCATTTTGGTTAAATGGCATGTACCTAAGGCTATCTTGATAAATGTTGAAAATGGTCAAACTAATGTACATGAATGGTGAAGATATGAAAATGATTTTGGTCATGTATTAATTTTATATTAATTACTTAAAATGGCATATTAATCATATCTATATGTATTGGAAGGATGGATGGGGCCTTAGGGTCAAACTGTACCTGCATATGCTAGGTTGGTATCTTTCTCAACTTGAATGTCACGACCTCAGGCCATCTCATTGTGACGTCCCTTGCTTGAGGTCGTGATGTCAACCCTATTTTATTTTGGAAGTTTTGCAATTTGGTTATCAGGTTTGGAAGTTTGGCTACTATCTTTAATGAGGAGATACCCACCAGATATATTTTGAAAACTTTTCAGTTCAATCCTAGTTCAACCTTGGGATGGTATTGAGCTTTCATAAGCTCATATATGACCCGAAATGATTATATATTGTGTTTTAAGCTTTTAATACTTGTAAATAAATGATTAACAATGAAATTTGTATGTAATAGATCGAAGTTGCTCCGACAACGAATGTGGCATTCTATATCTCAGACTCGATTTTCGGGTCAGGTATGGGTGTTATAGATAACTTGGTCGACTTCCAGTCGAAAAGTTAATTTCTCTCTATGAAAAACTGAAAAACTCTGAGATTTGTTGAAAATAGGATTTATTCTTATAAATATCTCTTTTTTAACGAAAATGATGACAAAAAGAATAAATTTTTAATGATGTCGGTATGACAATCCACATGTACTTTATATTGTTATGATATTTTTTATTTTATATGTCACTTCAACAAATAATTTAAAAATAATAAATTATAAAAAGTAAAATTATAAAAATTTCATAAAAATTAAAAGAAAATTAATATAAAGTACATGTGGATTGCCATGAGGGCTATGATGTTTAAAAGTTTAACATTTTAGTTAGCATTTCCAATAACAAAACTACAATTTGACTCTTTTTGAAAGGTTTGAAGTCAAATTCGATTCCTTTTAAAAGGTTGCAGCTCAAATTTAGCTAGAAAAAGAGATAAGAGCTAAATTGAGTAAAACATGTAAATATTGAGAGCTAAATTTAATATTATGCCTTAATTTATCGATCTATTAAAGGCCTAAGTATTGTCGAATATGAGTTTATCGAATCCGACCAAATTTGGTGTCAATAAAAACAATAAAGCTTTTCTCTCTAACTTTGTTCAAACTTTGGCCGAGAGATTCTCTCGTAAAGATCTTAGTGATCTGAATCATTTCTTGGAAGTTAAAGTCATTCCAACATCTCAAGATTTATTCATCTCTACACAAGTATATACTTGTTATGATATATTGAGCAAAATAAACAAATAATTGTCAAGTGCCAAGGAATCAAATACATCAATGCCCACTTTAGTTTGTTTAAGTTTTCATGATGGTCAAGTTTTGCATAAAGCAACCTCTATAAGAGATGAAGATAAATACTCTATAGATATATTTATATGCCTTTTTGTAGCTAAGAAATTAATCTTTATTTGTAATATAACAATAAAGTAAAATGATCAAGTATGAGAATTTTAATTTTAATCAAATCAACATATATATATATATATATATAAACATACACTTATTCTAATCAAGTGGAGCAAAATCATATGACTTTTTCACAATCCAAGAGAATTGAGTCTGTAAATAACACCTTAGTAATGAATTACAGTAACGTTAAATTCAGCAATGATATTGGTGGCATTTACAAGGATAGGATTAAATTGTGCAACCCCTCTTGCCATCATGAATTGTCCTCTTCCTCCGACCACGGCAAGATCAGGTTCTCCCCTTGAAAATACGCTTAGAGAGCTACCGTTAAACTTACCAGTATTAAATCCAAAATCTAGGTATTCCGTGCTCGATGCATTCATTCCGGCCACTGACGCAATACCCTGAATATTTCCAATCAACTCTGAGTCAGGCTCAGGACCAGTCCTGAGGGGATCATTAATGGCAAATAAGGAGGCAAATGGCACTGATGAATTATTGTCGTTGCTTGTGCTGTTAGCTTGGGCTACCACGACTATTGTAACACCCGTAGTTCTGTGCATAAAGAAGTGAAGATTGGTGACCTTAACTGGCCTGGGATGATATGGTAGGGTCTCCGAGTAGTATTGGCTCTGCACTGCTACTTGGGAGAGGCAGATGATCAGAATCCAACTCAACATCCATGTTCCTCTCATTGTCTCTGATTTACTATAATTTCTGGTTCGAAATGTAGATTAAAGCTATAGAATTGCTGCTTCATTTATACTGATAAAACCCGCAGATATGAAAATAATTTACTGTCCAAAACATTTTATATAATACCTGCATGAGTTCTCACTAGTAATATTAAAGACAACAAATTTTGACCAGGCAACACAAACTTGGTCTAATTGGCTGCTACATTTTTAAATAAGGATAACTTCACGTAAACACCATTCTGCCTATAAAATTAAATGATCCACTTGCTTTAAACCAATTTTTAGATTGGAAGTCTCCTACCCTGCTTTTTTTATTTTCGTTTGAATGGTTTGTATTGTCCATACATCTGCTTGATCTGCTGATGTTATAAATTATTCTATTTTATGATTGATATGTGGATTGGGTCCACTTAAATATAGGTTGAAGATAACCAAAAATAATATTATTTTTATAATCTCAGTACTGTTACTAGGAGGGCAACAATACTCCCTCTCGAACCTTGGGTGTTGCCCATCACACATTGGATAAGCTTATTGGGCCTATCTCATATATCGTACATATATCTGAATATTTAATCAACCCATATATTTTAGTTAATATTTTTTACTTTCAAAATATTATTTACTTAACTAAAATAAATTTAATTCATCTATTTAATTAAATTATTTTTAAACCTAATTAAATATTTGAGGTTAAATTTGTTATTATACTAATAAAAATTGTCACCGTTAATGATTTAATGGAGTCGTGACTAAAATATTAAATTTCGATAATGTAACTAAAATAGAAAATTTTAAACCTGAATGATCATAATTGAAACAGGCTAATAATTAGGCGACTATTTTTTGAGTTTACCCTTGTTGTACTATGATAAGAACAATCGAATTTGGCAAGGCATATAGTTAAAATTGTCACATTGCCTACATAAATTTTCTATACAATGCTTAAAATACTCATAAACCTCATAAATTGGAGATAAAAGCACTTAAAGGTGTTGAAACCCACATCCTACTTATTGTTACAACAACAATAGTAACAATTGAGTTAAAGATCAATTAGCAATGTTTCTTTTTCTTTTAAAGTTGCATAACAAATGGTTAAAATCTAAACAATGAATCAAGCCCCAAATTGTGGTCTATTGATCGAGTATCTATTTTCTATAAAAATAGCATAAAATCGAGTCATCAATGCACCTATAACAAATTATTAAAATTTAAATAATGAAGCAATCGCAAGTTGTGATCCATTGATTGAGTGTTTATTTTCTATAAAAATAGCCTAGATTCAAGTCACCAATGTACCTAAAGAAAAAGTGTAAGCAAAGAACCAAAGTTTTGTATTTTTCAAAAATATTAGAACCTGACCACCAGCTATAGAAGATTAGACTTACGATTTTTAGGGGACCTGACTCTAGTAATCTATGCTAGATCAACGCTTCTCAATGGCGAATCCCACGCCATTTTGTCTCTTTGGCTCACCAACCTCTAATGCAGTAAGTTAACTAACCGACTATGCAATCCTTCCAAAACATACAAAGCAGCCACCTTTGCATATGCTGAAAAGCTTACTTCTTAAGGGCCATGGACTGAAGCGTCAACCCGTAGTGCGAAGAAATGATGAATACTTGGCGAGTAGGCTAAGTACAGATTCTAGGCCTCAAGAACCCTTTTTGGAGAATATTGACAACTTCCGGCTAGATAGGTTTTAGTGGCTCATGATAATGGTGGAAAAGAAAATAAATATAAAATTGGAAAAAAAAAATTATTGAAAGAAAATATAAAGAAACAAAAGCCTAGACTTTCAGGGGAGAGTGTTTACAGAAAAAGATGAACACCCCAAATAGAGTCACCTCACCCCCTATTTATAGTGCTAGGGAGATAGTCTAACTTAAATTCTAAAAAGATAAATACATTTAATTAAAGATAAATAAAGATAATTGAAATAAAATCCTAAAATTAAATAATCCTAATAATTACCTTAATATTAATTATCCTAATCTAAATAAAATGGAGTCTTATAAAATAAAATCTCTTCTTTTTAAATTTTTAGTCCTTGTGTCTTCCATGCTCGCACTTTTGGCACAATCTTTTTCCTGTGTCGCATATCAGCCCATTGTATCTCTAAATTCGCACTTTTGTCTCTTAATTTTGCTTTTGCCTCCAAATCAATCCCGAAAAGATAAAAAGACATAAATAGCTCAAATTAGTAGGATCAAGCTCAGAATAAACACATGATTAATACATAAAAATACGTTATTTTAGAGCATTATCAATCTTACATACAAAAATATATTTATATCAAAATATAAGTTTTAAAATTACTAATTAGGTTCAATAACTTAATTTAATAATTGTATTTTAAGTTTAAATATAAAATTTAAAATATTTAACATAAAATAAAATAAAATTTAGGTTTAAAGTATTAAAATTTTATATTGATGTCCACTAAATTAACTAATAAATTTAATAAATTAACTAAAATAATTATACATATCAATTAATAGTATAATTATATCGAGTAATTTGTTGTGGCAAGTTAGAGTATTCTCGGCCAGCTTGTTTTGTTATTCTTTATTTGTAATATAATAATAAACTACAATGATGAAGTATGAGAATTTTAATTTATTCTCGTACATTTATTCTAATCAAGTGGACAAGAATCATGTCATTGTCACAATCGATGAGAATTGAGTCTGTAAATAGCACCTTAGTAATGAAGTACAGTAACGTTTAATTCAATAATGGCATTGGTGGCATTTTTAAGGATAGGGTTTTCGTGTTTTTCACATGTTATTGATGTGGTCATTATAAATTATTGTATCTTCTGCAATTCCCTTTAGACCAAATAACTTCATTCTGGTACTGTCCTTCGTCATATATTAATCCACATTTAATAAAATAAAAAAATTTAATCCAACAAATGTTTATGATAGTTTTCTATTTTTCAAAATATTAATTAATTAATTAATTCAATTATTTTTTCAATCGAGTTAGATATTTGAGGTCTAAATTTGTTATTATGTAAATTAAAAAATGTCACCATTAGTAATTTAACGGAAACGTGACTAAAATATTAAAATTTGGTAACATGACTAAAATAGACATCACCATTAGTGATTTAACGGAGGCGTGGCTAAAATATTAAATTTCAATAACATGACTAAGATAAACATTTTTAAATATGAGTGACCAAAATTGAAAAACAGTAATAATTAGATAATCATTTTTAGCGTTTACCCTTGTTGTACTATGAAAAGGACTTTTGAATTTGGCGGGGCATATAGAGTTAATAATTGTCACATTGCGTACGTAATCTTTTTTATACAGTGCCGAAATTATTCATAAACCTCCCACACTCATAAAATGAATGATAAAAACATTTATATGCATGCTTAAACCTATATCCTCTTTATTGTTGCTATAATAATATGTTAACAATTGAGTTAAAACTCAATCAACGATATTTAAAAAAAAAAGAGTCGCATACCCAAATGGTTAAAATCTAAACAATGATCGAATCCCATGTTGTGACCAATTGACCGGATGTTTATTTTCTCGAGAAATAATCAGGATTTAAATAATTGATGTACCACAAAAAAGTTATAAATAGGAAACCAAAGTTGTATAGTTTTCAAAAATATTTGTCTGCGCATATCCTTATTATACTTTATGGTTAAAGTATTTATGGAGTATAATAGTTAAAATTAAAATTTTAATAAAATTTGTATATTATATTAAAAATAATTTCAAATATATATTTTGCTAGGATAGTTTAGTTAATCATTTTAATTAATCAGTATTTATAAAGTTAGTATGAAAAATATATTAACAGTAGGTTGGGTAATAAAATCCGGAAAATCATTAAATATAGTACAGGAATTAAATTGTAAAACTTCAATCGTAATTTAATTTTAATTTAGAAAACGCTCAAAGACCCAATTAGCAATTATGCAAATGGCCTAAAATGGATAATAAACTATTGTTATTATATGGAAGTTTATGATGACATCCACTTAATTTCATTAATAAAGGTTAATTAATAAAGGAAGCATGTTTAATTGTTAATAATGTAAGTCAATTAAGATTAATATTAGTAGGATATTTTGGTCTTTCATTTTTAATAGCTAATTTAGAAGTTATTCTAGAAACAGATAAAAGGTGTGTTAAGGAAGAAACAAAGTAATAGTAAGACATGTTATATCCTCAAACATGAAAAGGTGTGTTAAGGAAGAAATATGCTAGATCATACCTTAGAGGTGATATTGTTGTGAAGGTAAACAACGAACCTCAAATGTGAACAGAAAAGCAAACAAAAAGAATACCAAGAAAGAAGAAAAAAGGGATCATGGTACAGGTAAATATTGATACCAGTATATTTTAGTGTACCATTTTGGATATATCAATTTTTTTACATATTTAATTTTATTGTTTAAATTTTAATTTTATTGTTGTAAATTATATGTTATATATTCAAAAAAATTACTTTAATTACATCAATTGAAAAATATTTATATTCAAATAGCTTAACCATGGATCTTTATTTGTAATATAATAATAAAGTACGATGATGAAGTATGAGAAATTTAATTTTCACATTCGATGAGAATTGAGTCTGTAAATAGCACCTTAGTAATGAATTACAGTAACGTTTAATTCAATAATGACATTGGTGGCATTTATAAGGATAGGGTTAAATAGTGCAACCCCTGCTGCCATCATGAATCGTCCTCTTCCTCCGACCACCGCAAGCCCAGGTTCTCCCCTTGAAAATACGCTTAGAGAGCTGCCGTTAAACTTACCGGTATTAAATGCAAAATCTATGTATTGTGTGCTCGATGCATTCATTCCAGCCATTAGCGCAATACCCTGAACATTTCCAATCACCTCCGAGTCAGGCTCAGGACCAGTCCTCAGGGGATCATTAACGGCAACTAGGGTGCCAAATGGCACTGATGAATTATTGCTTGTGATGTTAGCTTGGGCTACCACGACTGCTGTAACACCCGTATGTTCGTGCATAAAGAAGTGAAGATTGGTGACCTTAGCTGGCCTGGGATGATATGGTCGGCTCTTCGAGTAGTATTGGCTCTGCACTGCTACTTGGGAGAGGCAGATGATCAGAATCCAACTCAACATCCATGTTCCTCTCATTGTCTTTGCTTTACTATAATTTCTGGGGCGAAATGTAGATTAAAGCTATAGAACTGTTGCTTCATTTTTATTAACAAAAAGGAAACTTTTATACTGAGAAAACCCGCAGACATAAAAATATTTGATTGCCCAAAACATTTTACATATTATAAAGAATTCTTTTCTTTACCACGCGACAGAAACTTGGTCTAATTAGCTGCTTGATATTTAACTAGGAATAATACATGAAAACATAAGAATAACTAGACGTAATAATTAGAATGGTCAGCGTTGTACAATCATCCATTTGCTTTAAATTAATTGTAGTTTGGAAGTTTTCTTCAAAACAAATTTTTAATTTGGCAGTTTCCTCCCCTGCGTTTTTCTTATGGTTTGAATGGTGTGCATATCATTTATATAATTTTATGCATACAATTCTATTTCATGTGGCTAATAATATTGAAGGGTAGCACAATATCTTTGATTATTTTTAATGCATATGTATTAAGTATTCTTAAATTACGTATTTGTATAATAAATCTTATTAAAATTTGATAAAGTAACAACAGTTAGCAAATTGTCTCTTTGACCTAGTTCATTATCTCTATTTATAGAAAAAATATTAAGAGTCATAGTTGAACAAGAGGTAGTAAAATAATATTTTTTAAATAAAAAAATATGTAACACTCCAAATTTGACCGGAACAACCTGACTCGGAGGTTGGTGGGTGCTAATCGGACCTCCAACACACGACACATAAATAGGTTTATGTGTTAACTGTTGAAAAGTCAACAAAGGTAGGAAGCAACTTGTTAAAAAGGTGAAGCAAGTTGCATCGAATGTTGAAAAGTTGAATGGGATAATTGCAATTTTGGTCCCTAATTTTTTAGGCCATTTGCAAGTTAGTCCCTGAACTTCAACTATAAATAGACCTTCTCATTTTTCATTTCAACCATCCCAACCAATCTTTCTCTCTTAGTTTTCTCTCTTCTCCCATTTGAGAATTCTTAAGGAATTCTATTTGTTTGTAATATTTTGGAGATAGTAAAGTTATCATCTGGTGTTAGTGCCTGAGGACGTAGGTATAATTTACCGAACCTCGTTAAAACTCTTTTGTTTTTCCTTGTCCTATTTTTCTTTCAATATTTGAGGATATAATAGTAGTATTTAATTGTGCTATTAAATTACTATAGAAGGGATATTCTGACTAAGGAAAAACTTGGTATTTAAGAGATCCTTGTGATCCACCTCTCTTCCCTGGGAATTGAACTTTGTGTGATTTTTTAGTACAATAATTTACACACTTTCGACCCTATTGGAACAACAAGTGGTATCAAGAGCCGAAGGTTAATCGTAGTATGCTTTGTGGTTGCAGTTTAAACTGATCTTCCACATCAGAAAAGATTTCCTTAGGTATATTGAAAGATTATGGAGAAAATGGTCGGTGTAGGAGCTTTAACATCGTCTATGTGGACAAGACCGACAGTTGCAAATGCAAGATTGGCCGTGGAGATCTTTGATGGCACAGGCCATTTTGGTATGTGGCAAAGCGAGGTTCTAGATGCTCTTTTTCAGCAGGGTCTAGACATTGCCCTTGATGAAGAGAAACCAGATGATGTACAGGAGAAAGATTGGAAGGCGATCAATCGGTTGGCATGTGGCACAATTCGATCATGCCTTTCTTGAGAGCAGAGGTATGCTTTTTCAAAGGAGACTTCTGCAAATAAGTTGTGGGTGGCACTTAAAGAAAAATTTTTGAAGAAAAATAGTCAAAATAAGCTCCACTTGAAGAAAAGACTGTTTCGCTTCACTTACGTCCCAAGCACCACAATGAATGATCACATCACCAAATTTAATCAGTTAGTCACTGATTTTGCTAAATATGGATGAGACATTCAAAGATGAAGATTTGGATTTGATGCTGTTGGGGTCACTTCCTGAGGAGTTTGAGTTCCTAGAAACTACTCTACTTCATGGCGGAGTGATATATCTCGGCGAAGTGCATGCGGCCTTATCTGATTATGAGCAGAGAAAGAAGGACAAACAGAAAAACTTAATCAGAGATACAGAAGCTTTAGTAGTCCGAGGTCGTTCATACACTCGGAAGAAAACTCAAAAAGGGAGATCAAAGTCAAAGTCCAGACTCGGGAAAGATGAATATGCCTTTTGTCATGAGAAAGGCCACTGGAAGAAAAATTGTCCAAAGCTGAAGAATAAGGGAAAAGCTGCTGCAGATGCTTATGTTGCAAAGCATGATACCAGTGACTCTGAACTATCACTGGTTGCATCATCATTGTCGTTCCATTCAGATGAGTGGATATTGGATTCGGGTTGTACCTATCATATGTCCCCTAATTGGGAGTGGTTCTCTGATTTAGTAGAACTAAATGGAGGAGTTGTTTATATGGGCAATGACAATGCCTGTAAAACTGTTGGGATAGGTTCAATCCAATTAAAGAATCAAGATGGATCAACCGAGTTCGATCGATGTTGATGCGTGCCGGTTTGAAGAAAAATCTCATCTCATTGGGAGCCTTGGAATCCAATGGTTCAGTTGTTACTATGAGAGATGGGATTTTGAAAGTGACATCTGGCGCACTTGTGATATTGATGGGCATCAGGAAAAATAACTTGTATTAATACCAAGGTAGTATAGTTATTGGAGCAGTCGCTGTAGCTTTTGGTAACAAAGAATTGGACTCAATGTAATACCCCGAAAATATTTATAGTAAAATATTATCCGTGATATAGTAAAATAAGGAAATAAAGTGACAAAAAGAGAAATTTTGAGTTATGTCAATATTGGGAAGTATATTATGACATATTGATTCAAGAAAGGATTAAATTATAAAAGTGAGAAAAGTTTTGTGGCCCAAGAGTAAATACTCAAAATTTGAAGGATTAAAGTGTAAATATGAAAAGTTGAAAGACTAATAGTGCAAATATTTTAAGGGTGGAATGATCTAGAAACCAAGGAAAATTGATGAATTAGGACCAAATTGAATAGGTGAAGAATTATGAGGGACTAAATTATAATTTTACCAAAATAAGTGATGACTCAGGATTGGAATTTTAAAAGATCACAAAGGGCAAAATGGTCAATTGGAAGAGAGATTAATCTAGAGCAATGATGATGTTGGAGATATTTTAGATAAATTAAATAAATAAATATTAGTTTATTAATACTTTAAATTAATTTTTAAATGATATTTTATTATTTTAATATTATTTTATTTAATATATATATGTAAGGAAAGAAAGGGGAGGATGATCACCTTTCTCATGCAACTAACGTGAGAAGAAGAAGAAGAAAGAAAGTTTTCCTTTTCTTACAATTTAGTCCTTCCTCCAAAAATTCATTATTTTCACCTAAAAATTGAAAGAATTTCCATAGCCATCAAGAGAGAAAGATAGCAAGGAGATGATGGGGAGCAAGAATATCAAGTTGGATTCAAGAAATAGAAGCTGGAGGAGAGAGAAAAATAAAGTTAAAGATTGAAGTCAATAAGAAAACGTAAGTACATTAAGATTTCAATATGTTTTTAAGTTTGTTATTATTAACAAAGCATAGAAATAATGTTATAGTAGAGTTTTCTTACATAATGTCCTATGTTCTTGATATGTTAGTGAAGAGAAAATAAGAAAAAGTGATGAGAAATGGTGTAGAAAAAGAAAATAAGGGTGTTATAACATGGAAATTAATATCTTGCACTAAAACAGTTATGGACAGCAGCAGCAGTCTAAATTTGAAAAATCACCAAAAATTGTAGAAATCTAATTATAGGATGAATAAAGTATGATATTAAATCTTATTGAGTCTAGTTTCTTATATAAGAAACAGTGCAAGTAATGTATTTTTAAATCATGAAATATAATGAATTTTGTGAGACAAGGTCAGAATGAATTCGGGTTCCCCTATTCTGACTTTGGAAAATCATAAAAAATTGGATAGAAATAATTAGGGGCTTAAATTTATATGTTTAGAATCTTGAATGAGCCTATTTTCAATAGAAATAAACGTGAATACCATTCAAATTATGTACGAGGAGATAATTAATTTTTAGTAAAGAAGGGTCAGAACTGTCACACAACAGAACATGGGTAAATTTAAAGAATAAACTGTACTTATTGGCTAAACCAAAAATTCTGAAAATTTTATGGAAAAAATATATATGAGTCTAGTTTTAGGGAAAATTTTTTATCTTAATTTGGAGCTCTATATCTCCAGATATTAATAATTTAGTGACTATGACACACATGGATAGCTTGAATATTCATAAAAGTAAATTAAAAAATATATAGATAATGTTACTTACAAGTGTGTATATACATTAAGGATGTGGAATGGAGAGGAGGAGGAGGAAAAACATATATGAATATTTATTTAGCATGGCTAATTTGCATATTTTAGGCTCAGGGACTAAATTGAATAAAAGTAAAACTTTATGGGCAATTTTGTAAAAATGTCAGAAATGACCAAATTGCATGAAATGGATTATTTTATTATTTAAATTACAAAATTGAATAAAATTATTAATTTAGTTCAAGATAAGGGGAAAACATGTTTTAGGGATTAAATTGAAAAGTGTTGAAATTTTGGAAAATTATGATATTTTATAGAATTCATGGACTGTTATCAATATGTATGAGAATAATAGTTGAAAATAAGGATTAAATTGCAAGAATTTTATTTTCCTGACCCTAAGGATGAAATCGTCATTAATTAAAAGTTTAGGGGCAAAATGGTAATTTTGCCTAGATCATTAATTAAATGCATTAGAATATGAAATGAATGAAAATGATGATCAAATTTATTTATAAAGATCCGGACGACTCAAATATGAGACTTGATCGTGGAAAAGAAAATATATCGGATTAATGAAATTATAAACATAAACAAGCAATGAAGTAAGTTGGTGTAACTTGAATTGTATTTTAAATACTTGAAATACGTGGTTATGTGATGAAAATATGATTTGAATGTTCAATTCATGATATTTGATGAAATATTGATAATACTCGATATAAATTGAAAATAAATCCCGGTTGAATGAAAGGAAAATTCGATGGATCTCTGAAAATGAATTGACGGTAAAAAGGATCTAGCCAGGACGGGTGATGCTATTCGATATAGCCCTCCCAAAGAATACGTGTAAAATGGATTTAGCCGGACGGGTAATCCAAATTAGGTCTGAATTTAGCTTTGGTGGTAATTGGATCCAAGCTCATTAGAGTAATTGTCGTTTGAGGATTTAGCTTTGGGTAGTAATTCAGATCCAAGCTTATTAGAGTAATTGTCGTTGCGAGGATTTAGCCCGGGTGGTAATCCCTTGTAAGGATGAGGTTCATGAGTGTGCTCTCGAAATGAAATGTGTAAGACCATGGTTGAAAGATACCATGGCGACTGATATGAAATGTGTAAGACCATGGTTGAAAGATACCATGGCAACTCGATATGAAATGTGTAAGACCATGGTTGAAAGATACCATGGCGACTGATATGAAATGTGTAAGACCATGGTTGAAAGATACCATGGCGACTGATATGAAATGTGTAAGACCATGGTTGAAAGATACCATGGCGACTGATATGAAATGTGTAAGACCATGGTTGAAAGATACCATGGCAACCTAATATGAAATGTGTAAGACCATGGTTGAAAGATACCATGGCAACATGACAGAAAATGAGTAAGACCATAGTTGAAAGACACTATGGCATCATGTCAAAGATAAATAAGACCGTGGATGGGAGACGCTATGGCATCTGTTGAACAATTGATATTCAGGTAATATGTATCAGATGACGAATGGTTATATGAAATAATTATGAAGATAGATAAACGAAATAAGTATAAGTACATGGAATATAATTTACGTTAAGTTTGATATAAGCTATTACCGGAATAAATATACATAAAATATATGGAAATGATGGAGCATGAAATATTGATATAATGAAATGAATGATATATGCTTATGAAGAAATGGTAAGAGAATGATATGTTTCATGAGATGTACATATATGATTATCTTTGATATGTTGATACAAGGAAATTATGTAAGTAAAGACAATTATTAAACTCAAGTGTGACATGTCGAGAAAATAAGTATATCAATGTTGAATTTATATGAAATATGTGCAAGTATACTAACAATGATGTGGCTTGACGTTTAGGCAAAGGTCAAGCTATTGATTGAATGGTAACATGTTTAATTATAAGAAGCATTGAAATGGTAAGTACTTAGATGAAAATAAAATTTAAAATTTTGCGAAATTTTTTATGATCCTGATTTAATTCTGGTTGGTTTTTAATGTATTTTTAGGGCTTCGAGGGCCCAATAAAGAGACGTTATGATTATTTTCAAAATATGAATAATAAATGACTCAGAATTATCTAAAAATGTTCAGTAAACTCCGGTAATGCCTCGTACGTATTCTGGCAATGGGTACGGGTAGGGGTGTTACACTCAATGCAGTTGTGGCATATAAAGTTGGGACATGCCAGCGAAAAATCCTTGCAAATTCTGGCAAAGCAAGAATTGTTGAAAGGTGCAAAGGCTTGCAAATTAAAATTTTACGAGCATTGTGTTCGGGAAAGCAAAGAGAGTGAAATTAAACACGCTATCCATAATACAAAAGGTATTTTGGAATATGTTCACTCACATGTGTGGGGGCCTTCCAAAACACCTTCGTTGGGAGGAAAACACTACTTTGTTACTTTTGTTGATGACTTTACCAGAAGATTTTGGGTGTATACCATGAGAACTAAGGATGAAGTGCTTGGAGTTTTTCTTAAATGGAAAACTATGATCGAAAACCAGACTGGAAAGAAAATCAAGCGACTTAGGACGGACAATGGAGGGGAATATAAAAGTGATCCGTTCTTCAATGTGTGCCAAGAGTATGGTATTGTTCGACACTTCACAGTTAGGGATACACCACAATGAGAATAGAGTGGCGAGCGTATGAATTGAACATTCTTTGGAGAAAGTTCGATGTATGTTGTCCAATCTTTGGGTTGGGCAAGCAATTTTGGGTTTGAGGTGTGTCATCTGCTGGCCATCTTGTTAATCGTTGCCATCATCTGCATTAGAAAGAAAAACTCCTATGGAGGTATGGTCTGGAAAACCGGCTACAGATTATGATTTCTTACATGTGTTTGGATCCACTGCATATTACCATGTGAAAGAATCAAAGTTAGATCCGAGGGCAAAGAAAGCTCTCTTTATGGGAATCACTTCTGGAGTGAAGGGATTTCATCTTTGGTGCTTACACACAAAGAAAATGATCTGTAGCAGAGATGTTACCTTTGATGAATTTGCCACATTGAAAAAGGTAGCAGATGAAGATAGTCAGACAAGCGATACTCCACAGCAGGTGGAGTGTACTCCAAAACAGGTGGAGTTTGAGCAGATGGGGATTTGCCCAGTTAATAAGTCTAATTCTCTAGCCACAATGGAGGAATTAGAGGTTGAAGAGGTTCTGACCCAAGAACCATTAAGTACACCAGAACCAATTGCAGTTGCAAGGCCACGGAGAGAAATTCGTAGACCTGCTCGATTTACTGATATGATAGCCTACGCCCTTCCCGTTGTTGATGATGATATTCCTGTCACTTATCAAAAAGCAATACAAAGCTTAGAAAGTGACAAATGGAAAAGCGCCATGGATGAAGAAATGCAGTCTCTCCGAAAGAACAATACTTGGGAGTTGGCGCAATTACCGAGAGGTAAAAGGGCAATCGGATGCAAGTGTGTATTCGCAAAGAAAGATGGATCTCCTAGTAAGAAAGATGTTCGCTACAAGGCAAGATTGGTAGCTAAAGACTACGCTCAGAAGGAGGGAATTGACTACAATGATGTATTTTCCCCTGTTGTGAAGCATTCCTCCATCAAAATTTTGTTGGCCTTGGTAGCATAGTTGAATTTGGAGCTAGCTCAACTTGATGTTAAGATGGCTTTCTTGCATGGTGAGTTAGAAGATGAGATCTATATGACTCAGCCTAAAGGATACATAGATGCTGGTGGTAGAAATTGGGTTCGTAAGTTGAACAAATCGCTATATGGATTGAAGCAATCCCCGAGGCAGTGGTACAAGCGATTTGATAGCTTTATAAGTACACAAGAAGCAAATATGACAATTGTGTTATTTGTAGAAGCTGCATGACAGATCTTTCATTTATCTACTCTTGTATGTTGATGATATGTTAATCACTTCGAAAAGCCAAAAGGAGATAGATAAGCTGAAGGCTCAGTTGAATCAAGAGTTTGCAATGAAATATCTAGGTGAAGCCAAGAAGATTCTCGGCATGGAGATAAGTAAAGATAGACAGAGAGGCCAGCTTTGTTTGAATCAGAAGCAATATCTGAAAAAGGTATTACAATGTTTTGGTGTAAATGAAAACACAAAACATGTAAGTACCCCACTTACTTCTCATTTGAAACTTAGTGCTCAATTATCTCCGAAAACTGAAGAAGAAAGAGAATATATGGCAAAAGTCCCATATGCTAATGCAGTTGGGAGTTTGATATATGCGATGGTGTGTCTGTGACCGACATTTCACAAGTTGTTGGAGTTGTGAGCGGTATATGCATGATCCTAGAAAAGGACATTGGCAAGTGTGAAATGGATTCTACGGTATCTTGAAAACCGTAGATGTTGGTTTAATTTTGAGCAGGATGAAGCACTTGGTGGGTTTGTAGTTGGATATGTTGATTCCGACTTTGCTGGTGATTTAGATAAACGTCGTTCAACTACGGGTATCTGTTTACTCTTGAAAGCCCTAGTGAGTTGAAGTCTACCTTATATCTCTGATGGCGAGTGTCTACTACAGAGGCAGAATATATGGCAGTTACAAAAGCTATTAAGGAGACTATTTGGCTCAATGGATTGTTGAAAGACTTGGGAGTTGTTCAAAGTCACATTAATCTATATTGTGACAGTCAGAGCGCTATTCATTTAGCGAAAAATCAAGTCTATCATTCAAGAACCAAGCATAACGACGTAAGATATCACTTTGTGCGGGAAGTCTTTGAAAAAGGAAAAATTCTACTTCAGAAGATTCCGACAGCAGATAATCCCGCAGATATGATGACCAAGGTGGTAACAACAATCAAGTTTAATCATTGTTTGAATTTGATTAACATCCTGAGAATTTGAGCACCTTCAGGTGTATTGAGAGCGCATTTGGAGGCACTACAAAAGATAGCTTTATCGAATTTAGGGAGTTGAAGGAAATGTGTGAAGATGTGACTATCCTAATCAAATCTTCAAGGTGGAGATTGTTGAAAAGTCAACAAAGGTAGCAAGCAACTTGTTAAAAAGGTGAAGCAAGTTGCACCGAATGTTGAAAAGTTGAATGGGATAATTGCAATTTTGGTCCCTAATTTTTTAGGCCATTTGCAAGTTAGTCCTTGAACTTCAACTATAAATATACCTTCTCATTTTTCATTTCAACCATCCCAACCAATCTTTCTCTCTTAGTTTTCTCTCTTCTCCCATTTGAGAATTCTTAAGGAATTCTATTTGTTTGTAATATTTTGGAGATAGTAAAGTTATCATCTGGTGTTAGTGCCCAAGGACGTAGGTATAATTTACCGAACCTCGTTAAAACTCTTTTATTTTTTCTTGTCCTATTTTTCTTTCAATATTTGAGGGTATAATAGTAGTATTTAATTGTGCTATTAAATTACTATAGAAGGGATATTCTGACTAAGGAAAGACTTAGTATTTAAGAGATCCTTATGATCCACCTCTCTTCCCTAGGAATTGAACTTTATGTGATTTTTTAGTACAATAATTTACACGCTTCCGACCCTATTGGAACAACATTAACATGCAGCGGAGATGTCACACAATGGTCTAAGGGATGAAAACTCAAAGGTTTTGTTCCTAGGGTTCGCGCCCTAAGAGGCTCGCAGTTTGTTACTTCATACCAATGTTTCGCACTAAAGCAGATAGCTAAGAATAGAACTCGCTAATCACATGGGAGTTCTCAGTTTAGCACTTAGGTAACTTTATTGTGTACTACTTCCAGTGAGTAATTTAAAAGCTCGGAGGACTTTCTACTACGATCTATCCGGTCTTGGAGGGGTTCTCGCGAACCCTTTAGAGACGCAAGCTGGTACAGATGAAGGAAAAATTTTAGTTTAAAGTAAAATTCAGTCTGCAAGTTGGTGCGATTGTGAGCTATGGATTAACATATAAAACAACTTATAATGTTAAAAGTCTTTTAGGGTTAATAAAACATGGGAAATTTTTTTTTTGAAGAAAGAAGATCATAACATTAGTATTTTTATGTAATTTAAACTTTTAAAGCTCAGGGAAATATACCGAATCTTTGGCTTCGCCACATGCCCTCACCCAACGCTACCTATCTAAAATGTCATAGCACGCACAAAGACTTAAGTTAAGCAAGAGCTTACAGAAGTTACTATTCTACGAACTAGATTTGCAAAAATTATGGGAAGTCTAGTTTGCAGATACAAAATCAGTAGAACGTTCTATTTTGGAAAAGATACATTCACCTATTTTGCGAACTGGGTTAGCCAAATTTACGATGAAGTCTAGTTCGCAGTAACACACTGTCAGTTAATATAAAACATAAAAACATAATATTCTGGAGAACTAAGTCTTATTCACATATTCTTTTCAGTTGAATAAACGGATTTCCTTATAACACCTTACTTTGACTCAATGAGTCTAACACATCCCATAAGTGTAGCATTAAGCTAACACTTTCTATCACATTAAATGGAACTTTACTCATCATTCCCTTATTACTCCTAACTTGTCCCAAGGCCTCTCACCCAAATCACAAAACACAATCACAAAACAAATTTTAGAGAAGACTTACTCCCAAAATAAAGCCCTAAGCTCCTGATTAACACTATGGTTTGCACATACAAGTGGCAATCCCTGCACACTCACCAGTTAGCTGAAAGCTTTAAATAAGCTTCGTCTTTCCATTGTTTTTGCTTGTAGACAGCTCTGTCAAGTTCGGAACTTCACAAATATAAGGAAGTCACTAACAGTCAAAGCACATTAAAACTCATTGATAAACACAAGCGAGCCTAGGTTCGCACATACTAGTCTTTTGACGAGCCAAGTTTCTTGTGTTGCGAACTTACTTAAAGGCCCTAAAATTACTTCTAGTTATCTAATGCAATGTAGAAACAGAGTCTTACCATGAATCTTTTAAGGAAAACAAACTTGGTTTCTGATTTGTAGGAACTTGACAGAAAACAAAAAGAGAGAAAGAGTTCAATAAAGATTTGGCTAATAAAGGGGCTTTGGTATTTATGGAGGTTTAAAACCTTCATTGGCGGAGTTTTAATTCATATGTAACTAGGGTAGTATGCGACGTAAGGGTCTCCTAATGACAGAAGAGGTCCTACATGCATGACTCTGTTTCAATTAAGGAGTGAAACTATTTCTACAACTCTTTGGTCAAATAACTATCCAACTACTCTTGCTTTTACCCTTTTCGCAATTCATTCCCTAATTGTTAATCAACTGATCTTTTCCCTTAATAGACAATAACGGTTTGTTGTACCAAACTCCTAGGCGCTACTACGGGTTGGTACAAAATAAGTGTAACCCTACCAAATAGGGTTACTTGGTGGGCAACGCACACTCCCTTTGGGAACCCTGAATGTTGCCTATCACACATGGGATGGCCATATTAAGTCTGTCTCATTTATTATAAACAATTATATGTATTATCTAAACATTAAACCAACTCGAATAATTTAACCAACCAATAAATAATTTTCTATTTCCCAAATTTTATTTATTTAAAATAAATGTAATTTATTCACTCAAATAAATTATTTTCTCAACCTAGTTAAATATTTGCACTAAATTTGTTATTATTCCAATAAAAAAGGTCACCATTGGAGGTGTGCATGGGTCGGGCCGGGCCGGGCCCAACTAAAAATTTAGGCCAGTTTGCTAGGTCCAGGCGACGGCCCAAAAAATGAGCCTAAAATTTTGCCCAAACCTGGCCTGAATAAAAATGTTAAAACCCGAGCCCGACTCGGCCCGCCCATATTAATTTTTATATTATTTTATATAATTTTAAAATATATATAAGCCATCAAAAATACTAAAAACATCAAAATAAATATTTTTCAACAAATTGAAAATAAATTTTAAAAAATATGTATACTTAAAAACACTAAAATAAATACAACTTAACAAGTAAATTCCTCTAAAATAATAACAAAATTAGCAAATGTCTTTAAAATAATAAAAATTAACAATAAAATAAGTTTTATACAATATCCAAACAATAACAACAAAATAGTAGCAACATAATAGTAAAATAATAGCAAAATAGGGAAAAAATAATATTAAAAAAATAGATTTTTTTTGTCATTTAGTGGATTCAGGCCGAGCCCGGGCCAAAAATGCCTTACCCAAGGCCCGACCCATTTTTTAAACGGGCCTTATTTTTGTGCTGAAGCGTATTTTTCGAGCCTATATTTTGCCTAAACCCTCCCACATTTCGATGCACACCTCTAGTCACCACTAGTGAACTAACAGATGCATGACCAAAATATTAAATTTCGATAACATGACCAATAGACTGCCAAGACCCATAAAAGTAAAATCTACTTGAAAAGTATGAGATTAGTAGAATGCTTAAAAAGCTTAAAAATTGGATTTTTCCGTGTATCTGGAAAGCAGGTTGCGAAATGGACATGGGCTGGCATAAGGGCGTGTGGCCAGCCCGTGTGGCTCATACGGGCGTGTGCCCAACCCATGTGGAAATGCCCAAACCGTGTGCATCATTAAAACAACTCTTTTTGTCTGATTTTGGCTAATTTTTTGCTCCTTTCACTCCTCTATGCTTACCTAAGTATAGAAACATGAATTTAAAGGATTAGAAGCATCAAATTCACTAATTTTCATAATAAATCATCCAAAAACACATCAAGAATGAGATTAAAATTATGTTACTTTTACGACTTATCACTGGTATTAAATCCAAAATCTATGTATTGCGTGCTCGATGCATTCCTTTTGCACAAAAGCGCAATACCCTGAACATTTCCAATCACCTTCGAGTCAGGCTCAGGACCAGTCCTGAGGGGATCATTAACGGAAACTAGGGTGGCAAGTGGCACTGATGAATTATTGCTTGTGATGTTAGCTTGGGCTACCTGGACTGCTGTAACCCGTATGTTCGTGCATAAAGAAGTGAAGTTTGGTGACCTTAACTGGCCTGGGATGATATGGTAGGGTCTTCGAGTAGTATTGGCTCTGCACTGCTACGAGGGAGAGGCAGATGATCAGAATCCAACTCAACATCAATGTTCCTCTCATTGTCTATGCTTTACTATAATTTCTTGGGCGAAATGTAGATGAAAGCTAGTAGAATTGTTGCTTGATTTTTATTAAGAAAACAGAAATATTTATACTGAAAATAGCCGCAGACATGAAAACAATTTACTGTCCAAATCATTTTATGTAATACGTGCTTGATTTCTCACTAGTAATATTACAAGACAAAACAAATTTTGACCAGGCAACACAAACTTGTTCTAATTGGCTGCTTGATTTTTAAATAGGAAGAGTTGCATAAATAAGAATTTCTTCACTAAATAATTAGAATGGTTTAAAGAGCATTCTGTCTACAAAAATAAATGATCCAAGTGTTTTAACTTATTTTTAGATTGGAAGTTTCCTCCCCAGCGTTTTTATTTTCCTTGTCGGTTTTCGTGTTTTTCACATGTTATTGATGTGTTGGTCATTATAAATTATTGTATCTTCTGCAATTCCCTTTAGACCAAATAACTTCATTCTAGTACTGTCCGTCGTCATATATTAATCCACATTTAATAAAATAAAAAAATTAATCCTACAAATGTTTATACATAATTAAATAAAATACATGTTAAAGGATGGTATCTGAATATTTAATCAACTCATATATTTTCATCAACCTGTAAATAGTTTTCTATTTTTTAAAATATTAATTAATTAATTAATTAATTCAATTATTTTTCAATCGAGTTAAATATTTCAGGTCTGAATTTATTATAATGCAAATTAAAAAAGGTTACCATTAGTGATTTAACGGAAGCATGACCAAAATATTAAAATTTGGTAACGTGACTAAAATAGACATCACCATTAGTGATTTAACGGAGGTGTGGCCAAAATATTAAATTTCGATAACATGACTAAGATAGATATTTTTAAACATGGGTGACCAAAATTGAAAAACGGTAATAATTAGATGATCATTTTTAATGTTTACCCTTGTTGTACTATGATAAGGACTTTCGAATTTGGCAGGGCATATAGAGTTAAAAATTGTCACATTGCGTACGCAATCTTTTTTATATAATGCCGAAATTATTCATAAACCTCCCACACTCATAAAATGGAGGATAAAAACATTTATATGCATGTTTAAACCCGCGTCCCCTTTATTGTTGCTACAATAATGTTAACGATTGAGTTTAAAAAAAAGTTGCATATACAAATGGTTAAAGTCTAAACAATGGATCAAACCTTACATTATGACTAATTGACGGAATATTCATTTTCTCTAGAAATAATCTAGATTTAAATAATCGATGTATCACAAAAAATTATAAATACTAAACCAAAGTTCTATATTTTTCAAAAATATTTGTCTGGCATATCCTTATTATACTTCATGGTTAAAGTATTTAGGAGTATAATAATTAAAATTTGTATATAATACTAAAAATAATTTCAAATATATATTTTGCTAGGATAGTTTAGTTAATCATTTTAATTAATCAGTATTTATAAAGTTAGGTTGGGTAATAAAATCCAGAAAATCATTAAACATAATACAGAAAATATTTGAAGACCCAATTAGCAATTATGCAAATGGCCTAAAATGGCTATTAAACCATTGTTATTATATAGAAGTTTATGGTAACATGTTTAATAGTTAATAATCTAACTCAATTAAAATTAATATAAGAGGGATACTTTGGTCTATCATTTTTAATAGGTAATTTAGAGGTTATATATTCGATAAACAGATGAAAAGGTGTGTTAAAAGAAGAAACAAATGAAACGGTGTCATGGTAAGACACGTTATATTCACAAGGGTAGATGTTAGATTAAACCTTAGAGGTAATATCGTTGTGAAGAACAACAACGAACCCCAAACATGAACTGAAAAACAAACAAAAAGAATACCAAGAAAGAAGAAAAAAAGGATCATGGTACTGATAACTATTGATACCAGTATATTTTAGTGTACCATTTTGGATTTATCGATTGTTTTTACATATTTAATTTTATTGTTTAAATTTTAATTTTTTGTTGTAAATTATATGTTATATATTCAAGAAAATTTACTTTAATTACATCATTCAAATAGCTCAACCATGGGTCTTTATTTGTAATATAATGACAAAATTCAATGATGAAGTATGAGAATTTTAATTTATAATCAGATGAGAACATATATCTCATACATTTATTCTAATCAAGTGGAACAGAATGATATGACTCTTTCAAAATCCAAGAGGATTGAGTCAGGAGATAACATCCTAGTGATGAATAACCGTAACGTTAAATTCCATAATGACAGTGGTGGCATTTATAAGGATAGGGTTAAATAGTGCAACCCCTTTTGCCATCATGAATCGTCCTCTTCCTCCGACTACCGCAAGCCCAGGTTCTCCCCTTGAAAATACGCTTAGAGAGCTGCCGTTAAACTTACCGGTATTAAATCCAAAATCTATGTATTGTGTGCTCGATGCATTCATGCCGGACAGGAGCCCAATACCCTGAACATTTCCAATCACCTCCGAGTCAGGCTCAGGACCAGTCCTGAGGGGATCATTAAAGGCAACTAGGGTGGCAAATGGCAGTGATGAATTATTGCGTGTGATGTTAGCTTGGGTTAGCACGACTGCTGTAACACCCGTATGTTCGTGCATAAAGAAGTGAAGATTGGTGACCTTAGCTGGCCTGGGATGATATGCTCGGCTCTTCGAGTAGTATTGGCTCTGCACTGCTACTAGGGAGAGGAAGATGATCAGAATCCAACTCAACATCAATGTTCCTCTCATTGTCTCTGCTTTACTATACTTTCTGGGGCGAAATGTAGACGAAAGCTAGTAGAATTGTTGCTTGATTTTTATTAAGAAAACAGAAATATTTATACTGAAAATAGCCGCAGACATGAAAAGAATTTACTGTCCAAAACATTTGATGTATTACGTACTTGATTTCTCAAACTAGTAATATTAAAGACAAGACAAATTTTGACCAGGCAACACAAACTTGCTTTAATTGGCTGCTTGATTTTTCCATAGGAATATTTTTGTCTTTGGATACATCTAAATACGAATAATTGCGTAAATAAGAATTTCTTCCCTTAGTTAGAATGGTTTAAAGAGCATTCTGTCTATAAAATTGATGAAGTTTCCTCCCCTGCATTTTTATTTTCGTTGTCTGTTTTCGTGCTCTTCACATGTTATTGATGTGTTGATTTTATAAATTATTTTATCTTCTGCAATTCCCTTTAGACCAAATAACTTCATTCTAATATTCTCCTTCATCATATATTAATCCACATTTAATAAACTAAAAAAAATTAATCCAACAAACGTTTATGCATAAGTAAATAAAACACATATTGAAGGATGGTATCTGAATATTTAATCAAAACTCATATAAACCTAATAAACAATTTTCTATTTTTAAAATATTAATTAATTAATTATTTATTTATTTTCTCAATTGAGTTAAATATTTGAGGTCTAAATCTGTTATTATGCAAATAAAAAAAGGTCACCATTAGTGATTTAATGGAAACATGACCAAAATATTAAAATTTGGTAACATGACTAAAATAAACATCACCATTAGTGATTTAATGGAGGCACAACCAAAATATTAAATTTTGATAACATGCCTAAGATAGACATTTTTGAACATAGGTGACCAAAATTGAACAACGGTCATTATTAGATGATGATTTTTAGAGTTTACCCTTGTTGTACGATTACAAGTACTTTTGAATTTGGCTGAGCATATAGAGTTAAAAATCGTACACAATCTTTTTTATATAATGTCGAAATTATTCATAAATCTCCCACACTCATAAAATAGAGGATAAAAATATTTATACGCATGCTTAAACCTAGGTCCCTTTTATTGTTACTACAATAATGTTAAAATTGAATTAAAGCTCAATTAATTATATTTAAAAAAAAAGTTGCATACACAAATAGTTAAAGTCTAAAAAATGGATCAAATCTCACGTTGCCACCATTTGCATAATTATATTTTTCAAAAATATTTGTCTGCGCATATCCTTATTATACTTCATGGTTAAAGTATTTAAGGAGTATAATAATTAAAATTAAAATTTTAATAAAATTTGTATTAATATTAAAAATAATTTCAAATATATATTTTGTTAGGATAGTTTAGTTAATCAGTATTTATAAAGTTAATATGAAAAATATATTAGCAGTAGGTTGGGTAACTAAATCCAGAAAATCATTAATATAGTACAGGAATTAAATTGTAAAAATTTAATTGTTATTTAATTTTAATTTGGAAAAGCGTTTGAGGACCCAATTAGCAATTATGCACATGGCCTAAAATGGTTATTAAACCATTGTTATTATATGGAAGTTTATGATAACATTCACTTAATTTCATTAATAAAGGTTAATTAGTAAAGTAAGCATGTTTAATAATTAATAATCTAAGTCAATTAATATTTAATTATAACCTTAATTATGTATTAATAGGAAGGTGAGTTGAGAGATGAAACATTCATCATCCTCACCAAACTGTGTCGTCCAAGTAGGAAGAAAAAGGAAAGGAAAACTCTTTTGCTTCTTTTACATTTTGGTCAAAAATCCCTAAGGTCTTTAAGTCCTTTCTTTGAAACTTTTATGTTTTCATGATTATCTAAATTTGATTAAGTTTACCCATGCTTTAGATTTTTCAATTGTTAAATATTTATCAAATAGTCATTAATGGGTATTTGATGAAACTGAGTTTGATTTTGATGAGAAATTGATATGACTTTTTTCACAATCCAAGAGGACTGACTCTGTAAATAACATGTTAGTAATGAATTACCGTAACTTTAAATTCAATAATGACTTTGGTGGCATTTATAAGGACAGGGTTAAATAGTGCAACCCCTTTTGCCATCATGAATCGTCCTCTTCCTCCGATTATCGCAAGCCCAGGTTCTCCCCTTGAAAATACGCTTAGAGAGCTGCCGTTAAACTTACCGGTATTAAATCCAAAATCTATGTATTGCGTGCTCGATGCATTCATTCCGGCCAGGAGCGTAATACCCTGAACATTTCCAATCACCTCCGAGTCAGGCTCAGTACCAGCCCTGAGGGGATCATTAACGGCAACTAGGGAGGCAAATGGCACTGATGAATTATTGTCGTTGCTTGTGATGTTAACTTGGGCTACCTGGACTGCTGTAACACCAGCATGTTCGTGCATAAAGAAGTGAAGTTTGGTGACCTTAACTGGCCTGGGATGATATGGTAGGGTCTTCGAGTAGTATTGGCTCTGCACTGCTACTAGGGAGAGGCAGATGATCAGAATCCAACTCAACATCAATGTTCCTCTCATTGTCTATGCTTTACTATAATTTCTGGGGCGAAATGTAGATGAAAGTTAGTGGAACTGTTGCTTGATTTTTATTAAGAAAACAGAAATATTTATACTGAAAATACCAGAAGACATGAAAATAATTTACTGTTCAAAACATTATATGTACTAAGTGCTTGATTTCTCCCTAGTAATATTAAAAAAAAATGGAAATTTTGACCAGGCAACACAAACTTGATCTAATTGGCTGCTTGATTTTTAAATAGGAAGAGTTGCATAAATAAGAATTTCTTCACTTAATAATTAGAATGGTTTAAAGAGCATTCTGTCTATAAAAACAAATGATCCAAGTGCTTTAACTTAATTTTAGATTGGAAGTTTCCTCCCCTGCGTTTTTTATTTTACTTGTCGGTTTTCATGTTTTTCACATGTTATTGATGTGTTGATTTTATAAATTATTTTATCTTCTTCAGTTCCTTTAGACCAAATAACTTCATTCTAATACTGTCATATATTAGTCCACATTTAATAAAGTAAAAAAAAATTAATCCAACAAATGTTTATGCATAATTAAATAAAAGTGTCTGAATATTTAATCAACTCATATATTTTAATCAGCCTGTAAATAGTTTTCTATTTTTTAAAATATTAATTAATTAATTCAATTATTTTCTCAATTTATTATTACACAAATTAAAAAGGTCACCATTAGTGATTTAACGGAAGTGTGACCAAAATATTAAAATTTGGTAACGTGACTAAAATAGACATCAATGGAGGCGTGACCAAAATATTAAATTTCGATAACATGACTAAGATAGACATTTTTAAACATGGATGACCAATAAAATTGAAACACAGTAATTATTAGATGATATTTTTAGAGTTTACCCTTCTTGTACTATGATAAGAACTTTTGAATTTGGCAGGGCAAATAGAGTTAAAAATTGTTGCATTGTGTACATAAATTTTTTTTTATATAATACCTAAATTATTCATAAACCTCCCACACTCATAAATTAGAGAATAAAAGTATATATATGCATGCTTAAACCCACATTCCCTTTATTGTTGCTACAATAATGCTAACAATTGAGTTAAATCTTAATCACCGATTTTTTTTTTAAAAAAAAAGTTGCATACACAAATGGTTAAAGTCTAAACAATGGATCAAACCCCATGTTGTGACCAATTGACCGTATGTTCATTTTCTCGAGAAATAGTTTTGGTGTCTTAAGTGCAGATGTTCATTTTCATAAAATTATGAAATGTTGGATTTGGTGCCTTAAGTGCAGTATATTCGTTTGGTATACTCGTATTTTTTGAACAAATTGGTTTAATAATAATATCCATTAATTACTTTAACACCCTTTGTATATTGTCCTCAATGGTTTTTGTACACAAAGCAAATTGGAAGAAAATATTGGATCACTGATCATCGAACGTTTAACTAATACTAAACAGTATTATGTGGTCGAATCGTAATGTGGAAAGATGGCTTGTATTAGTTGATGAACCTAAACATGCCCTTAGTCTAATCGGAAATGCGAAAACCAATTGAAAGATTTATATGTCATCTATCAAGTCTAATTAGGGCTAATCAATGACTAATTAATTTAATTATCACTTTGAACTTCAATTATTTAATTTCAATAAATTAAATAATAATTCAAAACAATTAATTCAATTTTTACATGCAATCTTTTTGGGTTATATTGAATTAGCAAAGGAACCAATTAAACGTATATAATTAGGACTTAAATAATTTTTAATAAAGTTTTGTCTCTTTACCTATTAATTACAACATTATTTAATCATAAAATTATTCCACTAAAGTATCATGATTGAACCCTTTCTTATTATATAGCATCATGAAAGTAGCTTAATAAATGCTTGTACAATGACTTGTCATGAGTGTGTTACCCGTAGGTTATCTTTTATCTTTTTGGGTTAATTTCCTTCACCTAATATGATTCTGTTTTATCTCATCGTAATTACTATTATATCATCTGTTGTGCGGAAGCGTGTGAAAGAGTAAAATTATTGGACTAAAAAATCACACTAAGTTCAATTCCCAAGAAAGAGAGGTGGATCACGAGGATCACTTAAGTATCAAGTCTTTCCTAGCCAGAATATCCCTCTATCGTAATTTAATAGCACAATAAATTACTACAATCACAATCACAAAATATGAACAACAAATAGTAAAGAACACCAGAATTTTAACGAGGTTCAGCAAATCTTGCTTACGTCCTCGGGCACTACCAAATATATTTCACTCCAAAACACAAGTGAAACTTTACAAATAGGGAGAGAGAACAATGCCTTAAATAGAGAATGGCAAATGTGGGATGATTAGAATGAGCAAAGGTTAGACCTATTTATAGTTGAGGTTCAAGGGCCACCTTGCAAAGTCCCTATTCACTTAGGGACCAAAAATTGCTATTATTCCATGCCCAACACTAAATAAATATTTGGTACCCATAACTTTGACCTTTCCAAGGTATGGGTAGGTATGAGAAAGGTATGGGCAAGGTATGGGCAAGGGATGGGTATATTCTAATAATCTCCACCTTGAAGATTTGATTAGGATAATCTTATCTTCACACAATTCTTTCTGCCTTTGACAACAATACTTGATAGTGCCTTCTTCAACTGTTAAACTTGGTTGCTGTTACCACCTTGGTCATCATATATGCGGGATTATCTGCAGTCTTGATCTTCTGAAGACAAATTTTCCTCTCTTCAATAATTTCCCGCACAACATGGAATCGTACGTCGATATGCTTTGTACTTTAACATGGTTGATTCATCAAAAGTCACATCTCTACTGAAAACAATCTTCCTTGTATCAGGACACCAGAGATGGTATCCTTTTACTCCATCAGTTATACCCAAGAATAATGCTTTCTTTGCTCTTGGGTCTAACTTAGATTCTTTTATATGATAATATGCAGTGGAATCAAATACATGTAAAGAATCATAATCAGTAGCAGATTTACCAATCCACATCTCCATAGGAGTTTTTCCATTTATTGCAGCTGATGGCAAACGGTTAATTAGATGGCACGCATATATAACTGCCTCAGCCCAAAATTCCTTGCCCAATCCAGCATTAGACAAGATACATCGAACTTTCTCCAGTATAGTTCGATTCATGCGTTCTGCCACCCCATTCTACTGTGGTGTATCCCGAACAGTGAAGTGTCACACAATGCCCTCATCTTGGCATACTTGTAGAAATTGATCGTTTTTGTACTCAGTACCATTATCTGATCGAAGTCGTTTGACCTTTCGACTAGTCTGAGTCTCCACCATCTTCTTCCATTTTAGAAATGCATCCAAAACTTCACTTTTTCTTTTCATTAGATACACCCATACTTTTCTTGAATAATCATCAACAAAAGTAACAAAATAGTGCATACCTCCCAAAGAAGCCACTTTGGTAGGTCCCCACACATCACTGTGAACGTAGTCCAGAATTCCTTTCGTATTGTGAATTGCTAGACCAAATTTTACCCTCTTCTGCTTGCCCAGAACACAATGTTCACAGAATTCCATTTTGCAAGAATTTGCACCTTTCAACAAGCCTTGCTTCGCCAATGTCTGCAAAGCGTTTTCACCAGCATGTCCCAATCGCATATGCCATAATCTGGTAGCCTCTGAATCTACATCTTTTGTAGAAACTGTTGATGTTGATCCAATAACTGTACTCACATTTAAAAAGTACAAGTTATTTCTTATTGTGCCTTTCATCACCGTCAATTGCCCAGCTACTACCTTTAGTAATCCATCTCTCAAAGTGATTGTGAGCCCTTTAGATTCTAGGGCCCCTAATGAGATGAGATTTTTCTTCAGGCTAGGTACATAGCGAATATCTGTCAAGACTTGGATTGAGCAATCATGATTCTTCAATTGAACTATACCCACTCCCATTGTCTTACAAGCACTATCATTTCCCATAAGAACAATTCCACCTTCTAGCTCTTTAAGACTAGAAAACCAGTCCTTATTAGGACACATATGGTAAGTACATCCTGAATCCAAAATCCACTCATCCCTTTGACATGCCATTGCCATGCCAACCAAGCTAAAGTCTGACTCCTCATCATGTTTTGCTACATATGCATTAGAAATAGCCTTACCCTTTTGTAGCTTAGGACAATTCTTTTTTCAATGCCCTTTTTCACGGCAAAAGGCACATTCATCTTTGGCGGGTCTCCCTTTGGACTTTCCGCTTCTACCAGATTTACTGCTGTGTGAACGACCTCTTACTGTTAAGACTTCTGCAGTTGTATCTCTGTAATCTCTTTTATCTTTCTTTCGAGTCTCAGATCTATACAACGCACTACAGACTACATCAAATGTGGTCGTGTCCTTCCCATGAAGCAATGTGGTGGTAAGATGATCATATTCATCAGGAAGGGAATTCAACAACAATAATGCCTTGTCTTCATCTTCAAATTTCTCATCCAAATTTAGCAAGTCTGCTAAAATTTTATTGAATGAGTTCACATGGTCATTCATCGACATACCAGGTGCATACGTGAATCGATAAAGTTTCTTTTTCATATAAAGCCTATTTTCAAGACTTTTCGTTAGAAACTTTTCTTCCAAAGTGTATCCCATAACTTCTTCACGATGTCTCCCTCATGATGAGTATTTACGCTCTTTGGCCAAACATAGGCGGATTGTACCACACTTTGTCTATTGATCTTGGCCCACTCATTGTCATCCATCTTGTTAGGTTTTTCTTCAAGGGCTATATCTAGCTCTTGCGACATAAGACATCCAGGATCTCACATTGCCACATACCAAAATTATTGGTACCATCAAATTTCTCTACTTCAAATTTTGCATTTGTCACATGAGTCCTTGCGATGACGATCTTTCTGCCATTTTCTCCTCAATCCCAACTATCGATACATGAACAAGATCAGTATATGTGAATAATCTGATATGTAAATAGTACCGTAAACGGTCATATTCCTTAAGTACGAATTTGGCTCTGATACCAATTGTTTGCGGAAGCGTGTGAAAGAGTAAAATTATTGGACTAAAAAATCTCACTAAGTTCAATTCCCAAGAAAGAGAGGTGGATCCCGAGGATCACTTAAGTACCAAGTCTTTCCTAGCCAGAATATCCCTCTATCGTAATTTAATAGCACAATAAATCACTACAATCACACTCACAAAATATGAACAATAAGTAGTAAAGAACACCAGAATTTTAACGAGGTTCAGCAAATCTTGCTTACGTCCTCGGGCACTACCAAATATATTTCACTCCAAAACACAAGTGAAACTTTACAAATAGGGAGAGAGAACAATGCCTTAAGTAGAGAATGGCAAATGTGGGATGATTAGAATGAGCAAAGGTTAGGCCTATTTATAGTTGAGGTTCAAGGGCCACCTTGCAAAGTCCCTATTCACTTAGGGACCAAAAATTGCTATTATTCCATGCCCAACACTAAATAAATATTTGGTGCCCATAACTTTGACCTTTCCAAGGTATAGGTAGGTATGGGAAAGGTATGGGCAAGGTATGGGCAAGGGATGGGTATATTCTAATATCATCCTTCATGAAACAGTCAATTAAATCATTTGTTCTAGACAAATGATCTGAGTCCATGTTACATTTTCATCTATCATGTAATAAGGTCAAAGAGAAGATATCATTTACCTTTTATAGGATTATGAATTCCACTATTATAAATGAAGCTATGTCATGCAGAAGTCGTATACGCTACATACCAACTTTCGGTTCTCTAATTGTTTTGAACTCAGACATTCAATACATTAAAGCATACGATTCACGCATACATAGACACTTACTCAGGGTTAATGTAAGTCACACTATGAACACTACAAGTAAATTAATCTTCAAACAAATCTACAATTAATTCGACTTGGACCTTGTCTAATATATTATCAATCCAGACAATAACATCTATGTTTGTATCTTTTGGGAGTCATTTGCTTTGATACGCAAGACAATGTATCTCTCTAATTGGACCTAATAGATGACAAAATAGTTTTTTAATCAATTTGCTCAATTCCGATACAGTAAATGATGGATCTTTTAGATCGCTTACTAATATAAGTTGTTTTCTCACATTATGATCTGATCACTTAATGCAACTTAGTATTAGTTAAACGCTATGTAATTAATAAGTCAATATTTACTATATGCAAAATTTACCATTTTCTTTTGGGAAATCATTTTAGTCTATTTCAGTCTATTTTAATTAGTTTATAATTAACATTTATCTCTCTCTCCCCGTGGCAGAACAATAAAATATATAATAAGAGCTTAATATCGTTTTGAAGAGAAGGTTGGTGCATGGTTAAATCGACACCTTTTGATTAAAAAGTTGGACGCTCAAATTTAGTTAAAAAAAGAAGAATAAAAATTAAATTGAGTTAAAAATTATAAACGTTGATAGCTAAATTTGATATTATACTTAAATTTATCGATATATTAGAGGCTTAAGTATCTCCGAACCCAGGTTTATCGAATCAGAAAATATTTGGTATCAATAAAAATAATAAAGCTTTTCTCTCTAACTTTATTCAAACTTTGGCCGAGAGAATTTCCAGTTTAGATGTTGGTGATCTAAATCATTTCTTGGGAATTGAAGTCATTCCAACATCTCAAGTTTTATTCATCTGAATATATTAGTTATGATATATTGAGCAAAGTAAACATGTCGAATACTCAAATGCGAAGGAATCAAACACACCAATTTCCGCTTTAGTTTCTTTAAGTTTTCATGATGGCTTTGCTGTAGTCGAGGCCAAAGAGTCCTGAAAACTTGTTGCTTCGTTATAATATTTGACATTGACACCATATGATAATTGTTTCCTCGTAAACGAACTTTTCAAATTTTTGCATAAACCAATCTCTATTAGAGATGAAGGCAAATTTTTGTAGCTAAGAATTTAATCTTTATTTGTAATATAATGATAAAGTACAATGATCACGTATGAGAATTTTAACTTTTAATCAGATGAAGATATATATCTCATACATTTATTCTAATCAAGCGTAACAAAATGATATGACTTTTTCACAATCTGTAGATAACATCTTAGTAATGAATTACAGTAACGTTAAATTCAATGATGACATTGGTTGCATTTATAAGGATAGGGTTAAATTGTGCGACCCCTGTTGCCATCATGAATCGTCCTCTTCCTCCGACTATCGCAAGCCCAGGTTCTCCCCTTGAAAATACGCTTAGTGAGCTGCCGTTAAACTTACCGGTATTGAATCCAAAATCTATGTATTGCGTGCTTGATGCATTCATTCCAGCCAGGAGCGCAATACCCTGAACATTTCCAATCAACTCCGAGTCAGGCTCAGGACCAGTCCTGAGGGGATCATTAACGGCAACGAGGGAGGCAAATGGCACTGATGAATTATTGTCGTTGCTTGTGATGTTAACTTGGGCTACCTGGACTGCTGTAATACCCGTAAATTCGTGCATGAAGAAGTGAAGATTGGTGACCTTAACTGGCCTGGGACGATATGGTAGGGTCTCCGAGTAGTATTGGCTCTGCACTCCTACTAGGGAGAGGCAGATGATCAGAACCCAACTCAACATCAATGTTCCACTTCCTCTCATTGTCTCTGCTTTACTATAATTTCTGGGGCGAAATGTAGATGAAAGGTATAGAATTGTTGCTTCATTTTCATTAACAAAACAGACATATTTATACTGAAAGTACCCGCAGACATGAAAATAATTTATTGTCCAAAACATTTTATATAATACCAACTTGATTTCTGACTAGTAATATAAATAAACAAAACAAAATTTGACAAGGCAACACAAACTTGGTCTACGAATACTTGGATAAATACGAATAACTTCACGTAATAACTAGAATGGTCAGCGTTGTAAACACCATTCTGTCTATAAAATTAAATGATCCAATTGCTTTAAATTAATTTTGGATTGGAAGTTTTCCTCCCCTGCGTTTTTCTTTTTCGTTTTTATGTATCTACCAAACAAAATTAAGTGGATTGAGAATAAGTCTTGAGTCATGATAACAGTATACATGAATTTCAATTTGTATATACTGCAATCTCCCTATATATGAAAATCAATACTATAGGGATCTCCCTACATATGAAGATCAATTCTAGAATTTGCTAACCTTCAAAAACTCTTCTGCTAATTGAATATACTGCAATTCCCTTCAGACCAATTAACTTCATTCTAATATTGTCCTTGATCAAATGGAGCAGCTACTCCTAATATTAGCCTAAGTCTTTGGTCCTTCCACTTCTTTCCTATCAAATTTGGTGAAATGTAAATTACCTACACGATATAAGTATATATGAGTAATTGTATCGGTTTACAAAAAGTGAAATTTAATTCTACAAAATAATTGAAAAAAATAAGAATTTCTTCACATAAAAACTAGAATATTGGTCAAGGTTTTTAAACACAATTCTGTCTATAATTAAATGTTCCATTTGCTGTAAATTAATTCTAGATTGGAAATTCCACTTGAGTTTTTATTTTCTTCTGAATGGGGCATTCTCCATTGACTTTAATTTATTTGATGTTTTCTATTACATCTGATTGATGTGTTTGATAAATTATTTTATCTTCTTTTAACAAATGTTTGTTTGATATGAATTTTCTTTTTACCCTTCTTGCGATCACAACAAGCTCAGGTTCTGTCTGCATTATAGGATTGTTTTGAGAATCGAGGACGAAGTTATAAGTTTATTTTTGAGGGATCAAAATTAAATTATAAAATTTTAAAAGGATTAAAATATAATTTTCTCTTTGTATATGATTGCTAGTTTAGAATTTTAAAAAGATTAAATTGAATTTTTTTCAACTTTGGGGGGCTAAAACAAAATTTTACCATTAAATTAACTTATAATTTTAAAAAATTTAAAGAACTAAATTGATAATTTATCACGAGGGGGCCAGGCCCTTGCCTATCCCCGTTTGCTTTGTGGCTGTTGAGAACTATTAGGTGGATTGAGAGCTAGTATATATGAATTTCAAAACTTTATACTCAATTTTAATATAGAATTTAAGTTTTCCAAAATTACTTAGAATAATTTTATTTAATTCACATGGTCTTACTATAAAATAAAAAAATTATTCCAATAATATTTATTTTATTAAATTTAATATATACTTTTTATAATTTATATTTAAAAAAATTTAAATACCATTTGTGAAAAAATTGAAGTTTTTGATTCAAATACCACCATGTGTGGATTTAGTTCTGAAAAGGAAAATTATCCCTACATAAAAATTGGCCTATGTAAAATGTTTAAATAACATCATTTGTGAATTTGGTTTTATAATAGGGATTGTGATACATTTTCATATGTTAGCAAATATCAAAATTCTTTATATAATTGAGAGACTTGTATAAGTTGATAAATTAATTTTAAGATCACTTATTTATTCGAGTGAGGAACATTATTTGTAAGAGTACACTTGATTGTAAAATATTTTGTGTTGTGGTTTTACAAACTAAGTTCTCAAGGGGAAAAGTTAGTGATGAAAGGTATAATCTTCGAAAGTCCCCCATTTGACTTTGTGTTATCATAATGCTTGCCGAAGTGCCCACTACTATAGTTATTTTGGCTCGTACTTTTCTTGTTACTTAGCAACTGTTTCAGGTCAACAATTGGTATCACAACCTCCTGCTTAACATTTCTAGTGGAGATTCCTGGTGTTGATAGTTGCAAGCTATGGAAGGATCATCAATCACTCGACCACCGTTGTTGGAGATTGGCCATTATGGTTACTGGAAAGCACACATGGAGTCTACAACAAAAGGACTAAAAATGTAATGGTATAACATCCCTAACCCGGTCATCGAACTCGAGTTATAGGATGCTAGGATAGATAACAACGCTTGTCACATATAGATTCAACTTTAAACATTGAATTAAACAATAGAACATTCCATAGTCAAAGTATAACATGATTTACAAACAAAACCGGAATGGCTTATGAATAGGAATTATAGACTGTGGTCATTACGGAAATTGTTTGGAGATATCGACTATGGCACTAACTAGTTGGTTCAATTTCAGTTCGAAGATATTCACAGGCAAGTTAATGGTATGGAGGATGCTTTGGTGAAAGCTGGTATATCGAGTTCTTTTTTTTTTTTAAAGCTTGGTGGTGAATTTTGTTTAATGCACTATAGCTCTAGTTGTCCGGAGGATTTTGTCTTTGGTTGCCAGTAGTAATACTACTGTAATCATGTTATCCTTGAAAGATGTTGGTAGTTCCAACGTCTTTCTCGGTTTTACATTATTTTTCTCGATTGAGAAAAAAAAACCAATGGTAACCCACAAGCATTGTGGAAATTTTCAGAATGCCAAATCATTTTCCATGCAAAGAAGAAAATTTTATAGTTTTGACTATGTTTAGCTCGAGAAAAAGATGATGAGATGAGCAAGAAGACATAAATAGTTGCACCATACAAAATGCTACGTTTAAAACAAACCCTTACAGATAGTACGTAATGCAATAAAATACAGATTAATTGTTACAAAAATAAGGACAGATGCATGCCAGTGCAACCCTTCACCATAGGAAAAAAACATTTCAACGGACTTCAAAACAAGAAATTATGAAGATACAACATAAACGCTTGAACATCATTTCCATCAACTAGATCCTTCTTTGTCCATTGCTGCAATTGCCATTCTTTGACTTTCTTCTTCGCCTCTTCTCATGTTGGTTTTCAACCAAATTCACCAACCATTTCGGCTTACCAATTTGGAAAGCAACATATCCCACGGTCATTCCGAACACTACTCCGCATCCATAACCTATCAACACCACTTTCCAACCAAAAGCAATGTTTGATTTTGAACCATCTTTTTCGAGCACATTTGGAGGTGGTAGCTCAATGATGTTGCAATCTTTTGAGACCGGAAATCCACATAGACCCTTGTTTCCTTCATATGAATCTTTTCCAAATGTGTTGAACTATTTGCCTTGAGGAATCTGACCATGGAGTTGATTTTCAGAAACACTTAAGGACGAAGAAATGCCAGATCTGCCAATCTATTTGAAATTGTCCCAGACAACCTGTTTGAAGATAAGTCCAACCATTCAAGATTTGTTAAATTCCCTATTGAAGTGGGGATACCACCATTAAGGTTATTGTGAGAAAGGTTGAGCCCTTTCAGTAAGTTAAGCTTCCCAATAACCTTTGGAATCTCTCCTTCAAACTGATTGTTTGATAGATCAATGATCATCCACATGGTGAAAATTTTTACCAATTCCATTTATTATCCTTTCACAATAATTCCAATGGAATAGGCATAGAAGCCACTAGTATAAACTTGCACACCTCATCTGAAATGGAAGTTTCTAATGAATTTTCAGCTATTTTCAAGTATTCCAGCTGTGTTAGGTTTAGAATTGACAATGGAATTTGTCCCCTCAATTTGTTCCATCCCAAGTCTAAATGAGTAAGTTGTAAGAGGTTTCCCAACGTTCTTGGTCCTGAGAAGTAGGAATGGGAGAGATCTAAGTACTTTAAGGCCTGCAGATTATCAATTGAATTAATCAATTCTGTAAAGAAGGACATCCTCGACAGATCTAAATGTTCAAGATTGCTGCTCCGGTTGAACTTCAAAAGATCAAGATTGAGGTTTTGGTTGCCTCGCAAGTTGAGAAAATTGAGGTTTGGGAAATCTAAAATGTTTTTTTGGGAATTTTCCTTGCAAATCACAACTATCAAGACTGAGAGACCTTAGAGAAGAGGATATATTCATAAAGACATGAGGATTAATAGAAGACATGTTAATTCCATCCAAGAAAAGATGTCTGACCACGGTTAGGTTGTGAACAAGTCCCTCCAGAGCATATTTGTCAATTGTTAATTGTTCATCAATCCAAGAGAGATCAAGCGAGACCAATTTCGACAGGTGGGAGACTTGCGATGGGACTACTCCTACAAACCCTATATAAGAAAGGTTGAGGTAGAGTAGGCCTGTAAATCGACCAAACTCAGATGAAATTTTGGAATGATTAAAATTATTGAAGGCAAGATTGAGTTTTTGAAGGCGAGGAAGAAGGAGGAGACTGGTATTGGAAGGGAAGTTGCCAAAAAGCCAACTGCAGCTCAAGTCAAGGGCAATAACATGAGCATTAAGGTGATCACAACTATTGGAGTTTGAGTATCACAACTATTGGAGTTTGAGTGTACTTTAACCGGGTAAAGTAAGAGTTGCAAACAGAGCACCAACAACAACATAATATACCCGGGTAAAGAATGAAGAAAAAATACTTGAAGTTCAGGCTTTAAGAGCAGAAATTGGAAGGAAAACAAGAACAGAACT
Source organism: Gossypium arboreum (assembly GCF_025698485.1). NCBI lineage: Eukaryota > Viridiplantae > Streptophyta > Magnoliopsida > Malvales > Malvaceae > Gossypium > Gossypium arboreum. The sequence continues at coordinate 92,345,805 of NC_069074.1, forward strand.
AAAGCAAAGAAAGAAGGAGCATGAAGAATAGTTGAGAGTATTGATGGAAAAATGAATTGTATTTTTTCATACATTCATCATAGGCAGATTGCCATTACATATATCAAAAAAAAAAACTTACAAGTCAAATTTCTACCTAAACATACACCTACTTCCACTAAGCTTTCCAAATAACAAAAACTTAACTTGTACATTAACACAAAGTGGTTAATGACTCCATCAACATCAAATTACATCAATCAAAAGCTTATAGCAAACTAGACTTAAAAATAAACAAAATATTAGTTCAAATCTAACAAACAACACAAAACCAAGGTTCTTTGCATGCTTGTCACGAGCTGCATGGCGACTTCCAGTACACTTGCTTCATACCATTGCATGTAGATCACTTCAACACTCCTCCTTGAGCTTCATCTCGCAAACTCCCATGAGCTTTCTTAACTTGTTAAATCTCGACACACCAAGACTCTTGGTCAAGATATCAGCAATTTGATCCTCCGAATTGCAATGAACCAGATTTATTTCACAAGCTTGCTCCATCTCCCTTATTACATGCAGCTTTATGTCAAAGTGCTTAGTTCTACCATGGAAGACAGGGTTCTTTGCAATTGCAACAGCAGATTTGTTATCACAAAGTATCTCTGTTGCTTCTACTTGAGATAAGTTCAAATCAGCTAAGATTTTCTTCAACCAAATAGCTTGGTTTACTGCACTAGCAACAGCTACATATTCAGCCTCAGCAGTCGATTGAGCCACCAGAGACTGTTTTTTGGAACTCCAGCATACCATTCCTGACCCCAATGTGTAAGCATACCCTGATGTGCTCTTCATATTGTCTTTAGAACCAGCCCAGTCACTATCTGTAGCCTTTCAATTTAAGTTCTGCAGCCTTGCTAAACAAGAGACCATGATTTAGAGTACCTTTAATGTATCTCAGTACTCGTTTTGCAGCTTGAAAATGTTGTACATTGCAGCAGTGCATGAATCTAGAAAGTAGACTTACAGCAAACATGATGTCTGGTCTCGTTACAGTCAAGTATAGAAGACAACCAATTAAGCTTCTGTAGGTAGTTTCACAGACTTCTTCATGGCCCTCATGGCTTGATGGTTTCAACCCAGTTACAACAGGTGTAGGAGTTGGCTTGCAGTTCAGCATTGAAAACTTTGTCAACACCTTCAAGGCAAATGATTCCTGTTTCAAGAAGATGCCTTCTTGTGTCTGGCTTACTTCCATTCCTAGGAAGTATGTCATCAGCCCCAGGTCAGTCATTTCGAACATTTGCATCATCTTTGTCTTAAATTCTGCCATATCAACTTCATCTCCTCCTGTCACCAATAGGTCATCAACATACAATGACACCACAAACTGAGTTTCAGTTTTATTCTTCTTGACATACAACGTTGGCTTACTAGCACTTCTCTCAAACTTCAAACTAAGCAGATAAGAGTCAATTCTAGCATACCATGCTCTGGGTGCTTGTTTTAGGCCATATAAGGCCTTTCTTAGTTTGTAAACCAAGTCTTCCTTGCCAGGTACTTCAAATCCCTCTGGTTGCTCGACATAAATTTCCTCTTCAAGGATTCCATTTAGAAGGCCGATTTCACATCTAGTTGATAGACATTCCACTGCATATGAGCAGCCAATCCAACAATCAGCCTAATCGTATCCAATCTTGCAACAGGAGCATATGTTTCAAAGTAATCCAGTCCATATTTTTTACTGAATCCTTTTACCACAAGTCTAGCCTTCAGTTTATTCAGACTTCCATCAGCATTCTGCTTGGCCTTGTAGACCCATTTTACTCCAATAATCTTCTGTTAGCGAGCTTCTCAACCGTTTCCAAGTGCGGTTCTTCTCGATCATGGCAATTTCATCTGCCATTGCCTGTTTCCAGCCTTCATGCTTCACAGCCTCTTCAAAACAGGTTGGCTCTACTAAGGCTATATGTGCCCTCTCATAAATTTCAACCAAGAATCTGGTACCTCTGATTGGCACATCATCAAAGTCCATATCAGGAATATTTTCTTCTGACTCTGTTTGATCAACCACAAGTTCTTCAGAGACAGCTTCAGGTTCATTCTTGTCCCAATTCTAACAAGCCTTCTCATCAAACACTACATCTCTGCTCACTTGTATTTTGTTGGTTAAAGGATCCAGGATCCTATAACCCTTTTTTTCCATACTATACCCAGTTAAAATACCAGGAACAGCCCTTTTTGACAACTTGTCCCTCTTAACAGCTGGTACTTGGCTGTAACATAGGCAACCAAAGACTTTCATATGAGCCAATGATGGCTTGAACCCGAACCAGGCTTCAAAAGATGTCTTGTGAGCAAGTGCTTTGGTTGGAAGCCTATTCGAATGTAGAGGCAGAAGGTGTTGATGACTTCAAACCCACATGGTCTTGGGCAAATTCTTCTCAAACAATAAACATCTGGCCATATCCATCAAACTCCTGTTTTTCCTTTCACTAACCCCATTTTGTTGGGGTGTGTAGACATTGGTTAGCTGGTGTTTGATACCAGCGTCTTTGCACAAAGCTTGGAACCGAGTGAAGTGTATTCGGTTCCATTATCGACCTAATGGTCTTTATCTTGCACCTACTGCTTTCTCTGCACTTTGAACTTCATAAACACTTGAGCAACCTCGGACTTATGCTTCAAAAAATAAACCCAAAGAAGATCTGGTAAAATCATCAATGAAGAGAATAAAGTACCTGTTGCCACTAAGTGACTCAGTTCTCATGGGGCCACAAACATCAGTGTGCACTAGTTCCAGCTTGCTTGATGCTCTCCAGGTGGTGTTTGGAGGAAATGGAAGCCTAGCTTGCTTTCCCATTTGATGAGACTTCACAAACATCTTCATTCGAAGAATGTCTTGGTGAAGTTTTCAACCATTTCCTTACTGACCATCCGAGCCATAGACTTAAAGTTGGCATGCCCAAGCCTTTGGTGCCAAAGCTTGGATTCTTCTATGAAAGCAGCATAGGCACTATCAAGGTCCTTATTCCAGTCTACAACAAAACTCTTGTCGGACATGGCCACTGTCATGAGTATGGACCCTTTTTGGTCACTGATTTGGCACTCATTTCCTTTAAAGACCACAGTATATCCTTTTTCCAGCAACTGAGCTATGCTCAACAAATTTCTATCAATTTCAGGTACAAACAGTACATTTGGGATGAGTTTGTTACCTGATGGAGTGCATATTATCACATCACCTATGCCTTCTGCCTGAATACAGTGTCCATCTTCAATTTTTACTCTAGTCTTACAGCTTCTATCTAGAGTTTTGAAGATAGTTGCATCTGGTGACATGTGGTTGGTGCAGCCACTGTCAAGGAGCCATCCCTTTTTAACCTTGCATTTTGCAGCTAAACATGAGACTGCAAACACTTGTTCTTCACTGTCACTGCCTTGTTCAGCTACTCGAGCCTCTTCATTCTTGTGTTGAGGTTGGTTTTGGCCGGGTCTGCCTTTTTCTTTACAGACTCTTTCAACATGGCCCTTCTTCTTGCAATGTTGACATATGGCATCTGGTCTGAACCAGCATCTGGCCTCTGGATGACCGGGCCTTTTGCAGTGTCTGCATGGTCTGTCCCATTTTTTTGAGGCATCAGCTTTGGATTTATCCCTCCAGTTTTTCTTGCCTTTGTAGGCAGCATTACTCGAGCTAGGCTTGCTCTTGGCCTGAAATGCACCCTCCTGGTGCTCATCGAACCTGCTGGCTCTTCTCTGCTCCTGAGCATAAAGAGCATTGATAAGCTCAGTCAGGGAGATCCTTGTCAAGTCTCTCGAGTCCTCTAAGGAGGATATCTTTGCCTCATATCTCTCTGGTAAAGTAGAGAGAACCTTCTCAACTATCCTTACTTCATCAAACTGCTCACCAAGGAGCCTTATACTGTTTACAACAGCCATTATCCTGTCAGAATATTGTTTGACAGTTTCCTCTTCTTTCATTTTCAGATTCTCAAAATCCCTTCTCAGATTTAGAAGCTGCTGTTGCCTGGTCCTCTCAGTTCCCTGGAACTCCTCCTTAAGCTTGTCCCAAGCCTGCTTTGGGGTCTCACAGGTCATGATCCTGGTGAAGATCACATCAGAAACACAGTTCTGAATACAGGACATGGCCTTGTGCCTTTTGGTCCTCTCATCTGCATGTTGTCTAATTTGAGCCACTGTTGGGTTGGCTCTCAGTGGAGCTGGCTCGATGTCTGTGTCAACAACTTCCCACAGATCAAAGGCCTGCAGGTAAGTCCTCATCTTAACCTGCCATATGTGGAACCCTTCACCATTAAAGACTGGTGGTGCAGCAGGAGAAAAGCCTGATGAAGCCATTTAACAGGTCCTCTAAGATGAAAGCTCTTGATACCAATTGTTGGAGTTTGAGTGTACTTTAACCGGGTAAAGTAAGAGTTGCAAAAAGAGCACCAACAACAACGTAATATACCCGGGTAAAGAATGAAGAAAAAATGCTTGAAGTCCAGGCTTTAAGAGCAGAAATTGGAAGGAAAACAAGAACAGAACTAAAGCAAAGAAAGAAGGAGCATGAAGAATAGTTGAGAGTATTGATGGAAAAATGAATTGTATTTTTTCATACATTCATCATAGGCAGATTTCCATTACATATATCAAAAAAAAAAAACTTACAAGTCAAATTTCTACCTAAACATACACCTACTTCCACTAAGCTTTCCAAATAACAAAAACTTAACTTGTACATTAACACAAAGTGGTTAATGACTCCATCAACATCAAATTACATCAATCAAAAAGCTTATAGCAAACTAGACTTCAAAATGAACAAAATATTAGTTCAAATCTAACAAACAACACAAAACCAAGGTTGTTGCATGCTTGTCACAAGCTTTGCATGGCGACTTCATTTGACTTGCTTCATACCAGCTACATGGAGATCAGCTTCAACAACAACTGACCCCATCCCATGAGCAGCAATCTGTACGCTCCTTCCATGAATTTGTCTTGGGATAAGATTTAAGGCCAGCAACCTCATCGCAATACCAAGCAGGAAGCACTGTCTGAGTGATGGAAAAAGAATTCTTGAACTGGATTAAGGAAGCAGCTTCAGGGTGAGAGTAGGAGTGAGATCCTGAAGAAGAAGCATAAAGATGGGGAAAGAAGAGAAATAGGCAGAGAAAGAGTAAGGAGGCCATGTTATGTTTTTAGAGTAAGATGACGGAGAATGGTATTTATAGGCAACAATAACAGCAGTTGAAAAGTGAAACAAATAATATCCAATACTAAACAAAAGATTTGTTTAAATAATTTTAGATGTATATTTTCATACTTTAAATAATTTATTTATCATTTAAATAGTAATCTGAGTCAATTGAACCATTAAAAATGGAGCCAAAAGTTGAAGTGGCTGGAAATTGTCTTGTAATGCTTGCTTGCAGATTTTGGTATGTTTGAAATGTATGGAGATGTGCCAAGTGGAACTATTTTGGGGCTTATCACTACCTCTATGTCACACAACAGAACACAAAATAAAATAATCAAATCAAATCTTTGAATATTGAAATACCAAAAGTTAAAAGAGTACATGCACTAAAACCAAAAATTTCGATCGATATATGAGGGTACTGGCACATGTATGCTTGTGACCAGTTGGGTAGAATTACAAGTCTGAAATGTGGAGAATATGTGGATGTAATTTTGCCGATAGATAAAAGAATAAATCGATTCTTTATATTAAAATTTTCTTTCATTTTTACCATTAAAAACTGGATAGTTGTATGTACGTGCCACATGTACTTCATACTGACCTACAAAACTTGATTTTAACGATAAAAATAAAAGAAATTTGACTACTTTTCTCATTTTTACCATTGACTAAGCTACCTAAAAGCCAGTAAATAGTTTTGCATGATGCAACTTCTAGACAAATTAGCCTTAGTCTGATCTGTTAAAACTAGCTGAAAGTTGGTATACACGATCATGTTAACAAAGTTAACTTGATATAAACATGGATTAATTAATTAATCCACAAGCAATGTTGGACATTTGCATAATGCAGAATTCCACACAAACATGAAAATTCTGCAGTATCGAGTATATACGTTTACTCGAGAAAAAGGCGATTAGGTGAAGAAGTTGTCTATTCACATCACTTAAACTCTTGCTTCCACTTATCACTATCACCTAAACCTAGTCTACAAGCAATGAGGAAAGTTCGAACAATTGCAGAAGAATGTCCAGTAATTCCACACAAATTAACAACAGTATGCAGTATCCACTAACTTGTTTGTACCGTCGACTAAAAGCCGCTAAGGATATCAATTCCTCTTCAAATCTGAGACCAATTAGGTTTAGTCTTTAAATTTTGAGTCCCATGACACCACCATGCTTACAATCAAATGGTTTATGATGAAGTTTGCAGTGTGGAAAGGAGCTACCTGAATGTATAATTGAAGAAGTGGGATAATTATAGACATCCATTCTAATTTTAAAAGAATTTTCACATTTTAAGTTGTTACTGAGAAATTTGTGTAAACTACTTGATCTATCCTGTGAAACTGAGGTACTTGTAAACATATTTGATTATGTTTCGTAATCAAGTGATTGAAAGAAAAGGTAGAATGTAATAACAAAATATATAGGTGATGATGTGTATCCAATGATTGCCATAATGACTTATTTGGTCCTCTAAACTTTACTAAAAAAAATCATTTTAGTTCTCAATTTTTTTCATCTTTTTTAGCCCTTAAACTTGCGTTATTTGTCAAATCACCCAAAATATAAAAAAAGTTGACATATAATATCGTTAGGTCAACAACTTCATTTAAATCTAAAAATATAAAAATAATTAAATATGTATAAATCTAAAAATTCTTAAAATTAAAACTAAAATTTTTTGTAATTTTTATTATTTAAAAAATCTTAAAATTTTCAAATTGTATTGAAGTATCAAACTATCCCATTGATATGATTACCCAATTTGGGTCTAAAGTTGTATAAGAAATTTTAAGTGTTGACTCGATTAGCTTTATTAGCACTTTCAAGGCAAGCTCACGCTACCTACCTAGTTCAGTAAGCTTGACCAATACGGACTAGACCGTGGACAATATTTTTCAAAAATTTTAGACAACTTGTCTTGAATTTTTATTTAAATATGGATTCTTTAATATAAACATATTTTATATTTTCTAAATAGTTAGTTGAGCCAATAGGTCGGCTCGGGATGAAAATGTTGCTAGTCGAAATCTTTTTTACTATTTTGTTGAAATTGAGAAAGATCCCATTACTCAACCCTTCATTATTTCGTTAACTAGAGGTCACATTCTTTAAATTCGTTTTGTTGTAGTTTCTAATGTTATGCCAATTTCCTAGTAGATACCCTATATGAATAAGTTAGATAAAATTCACTACGAGCAAGTTAAAGCCAAGGGGAAGCTAGGGCTTCGGCCTTATCGGTTAAATGTTACAATTTCATTTTTAGCCTCTCCCCAAAATTTATAATTAAATTTAATCCCCTTTAGCCCCTTCAAATGGAAACATTATCACTTTTTACCCTCGTTAGAAAGTAATGATTCAATTTAGGCCATTTCCATGCAAAGGTTTTAGGTTTATGTCCATCCCTAACACTAAATTTATAGCCTTAATCAGACTATGATTTTTTAACTCGTCTAAAAAGCTATACCTTTAAACATATACTAAATATTGGTCATATTAGACTAGTCATTATATTAGATCAAATCATTACTCTATTTTTCTAACTTTACTTAAGCCTAGCTGACAAGTTTGTTTGATTAATCACATATAATAATTTTTTTTTTGTAATACTATTCAGGACCTAGGTGTTCTTTAGTTGAAAATACCTTTGGAAGTGTTGGTCCTTTCATTGTTAAGATCTAAATAATAATCCTAACAATAATTCTAACAAACTTAAATAGAATTTTATGTTTATAAATCTATTCTTTGAATTTTTTTGCCACCAAGTCTTTCACACTTTGTATTTTCAACACCACTTTTTTCTTATTTCACATGCTGGCCCATTTTGTCTTTAAATTCACGCTTTTCACCCTAAATTTCCTTTTGCCTTTAATTTAGTCCCTACAAGATAAGAAACCATAAAAAGCCCAAATTGATAGGATTATACTCAAAATATATATGCAATTAACACATAAAAGTATGTCATTTTAGAGTACTATAGACATTTATGGAGAGTAGTAGCAAAGATTTTGAGACAAAAAAATTACTTTATTTAATCGATTATAAGCTTAAGAATAACAATTATGAGATTGTTTTCTCTATTTTATGGCGAGTAGTACGAAAGATTATTAAGACTAAAAATGGAAAGTCATGATAAATAGATGCATCATACAAAATGTTACACTCAAAACAAGCCCTTACAGACAGTAGAAAATTTAATCAAATACTGAGGAATTGATACAATAGTAAAGACAGATGCATGGCAATGCAACCCTTCACTATAGGAAAAAAACATTTTGAGAGACTACAAAATAAGAAATTATGAAGATACAACATAAACGCTAGAACATCATTTCCACCAACTAGATCTTTCTTTGACCATTCCTGCGATTGCCATTCTTTGACTTTCTTCTTCTCCTCTTCTCATGTTGGTTTTCAACCAAGTTCACGAGCCACTTCGGCTTACCAATTTGGAAAACAACATATCCCATGGCCATTCCGAACACTACTCCACATCCATAACCTATCAACACCACTTTCCAACCGAAAGCAATGTTTGATTTTGAACCATCTTTTTCAAGCACATTTGGAGGGGGTGGCTCAATAATGTTGCAACCTTTCAAGACCGGAAACCCACATAATCCCTTGTTTCCTTCATATGAATCATTTCCAAATGTGTTGAACTATTTTCCTTGAGGAATCTGACCATGGAGTTGATTTTCAGAAACATTTAAGGACGTAAGAAATGCCAAATCTGCCAATCTATTTGGAATCATCCCAGACAACCTGTTTGAAGATAGGTCCAACCATTCAAGACTTGTCAAATCCCCTATTCAAGTAGGGATACCACCATTAAGGTTATTATGAGACAGGTTGAGCCCTTTCAGTAAGCTAAGCTTCCCAACAACCTTTGGAATCTCCCCTTCAAACTGATTGTTTGACAGATCAATGATCATCCACATGGTGAATATTTTAACCAATTCCATATCTTGTCCTTTCATAACAATTCCAATGGAATAGGTATAGAAGGCACTACCTCTATGACCATACCCCCCCATGTACGACACTGTACTACCAATCTTGTCTAGATTTATGATAGCCTTGAAGCTGTTGATGTATCTCACAGGTAGAGGTTCAGAAAAATAATTACTTGAGAGGTCAAAAATTTGAATTTTAGAGAAAAAAGGGCTAGACTTGGAGCTATTGACACACAAGGAGCCATGCATATGATTTGACTTCAATACAAGAACTTGTAGCTGTGGAAGACTTCCCAGCCAATGAGGAAATGTATCATTGATCTTGTTGTTACAAAGATCTAGCACTTCCAGACCTTTACAATTAAGGATGGATGCTGTCAAAGGCCCTTCTAACAGATTTCCATTTAAGTTGAAATTCCTAAATTGGCATCCCTTTGCAAATGTTTGAGGAATTATCCCATAAAACTTGTTCCTCTTCAGACATAAACAACACCACCATACAAAATTTTACACTCAAACAAACCATTACAGATAGTACGAAATGCAATGAAAGACAGAGGAATTGGTACTGTTGTGCGGAAGCGTGTGAAAGAGTAAAGTTATTGTACTGAAAAATCACACTAAGTTCAATTCCCAGGAAGAGAGGTAGATCACGAAGATCACTTAAATACCAAGTCTTTCCTAGCCAGAATATCCCTCTATCATAATTTAATAGCACAATAAATCACTACAATCATATTCACAAAATATGCAAAATAAATAATAAAGAACACCAGAATTTTAATGAGGTTCAGCAAATTTTGCCTACGTCCTCGGGCACTACCAAATATATTTCACTCTAAAAATTACAAGTGAAATTTACAAATAGAGAGAGAGAATAATGCCTTAAGTAGAGAATGGCAATTATGGGATGAAGAAAGTAAGAAATGGTTAGGCCTATTTATAGTTGAGGTTCAAGGATCAACTTGCAATGTCCCTATACAATTAGGGACCAAAATTGCAATTATCCCATGCCAACTTTTAAGCCAACTTGCCAACCAATTTTACTTTCTACTTTCGGTGCCCACCCTTTTTGACTTTTCAAATAATGGGTGGGTTCCAATAATCTCCACCTTGAAGATTTGATTAGGATAATCTTATCTTCACACAATTTTTTCTGCCTTTGACAACAATACTTGATAGTGCCTTCTTCAACTGTTAAACTTGTAGGATATTGATCAAGTTCAAACAATGTTCGAACTTGGTTGCTGTTACCACCTTGGTCATCATATCTGCGGGATTATCTGCAGTCTTGATCTTCTGAAGACAAATTTTCCCCTCTTCAATAATTTCCCGCACAAAATGGAATCGTACGTCGATATGCTTTGTACGTGCATGATAGACTTGATTCTTTGCTAAATGAATAGTACTTTGACTATTACAATACACGTTAATATGCTCTGAACCAACCCCAAGGTTTTAGCCATACCTTGTAACCAAATAGCCTCCTTACTGACCTCTGTTATAGCCATGTACTCGACTTACGTGGTTGACAACGAATCAGAACCGTAGTGTAGACTTCCAACTTATTGGTCCTCCAGCAAGTGTAAACACATAACCGTAGTTGATCTTCGCTTGTCCAAATCAAGCATAGTCGAATCAACGTACCCAATAACACCTTTACCAAGTGTATTATCCCGCTTGAACAAGAATCCAACATCTACGGTCTTACGAATATACCGTAGAATCCATTTCACTGACTTGCCAATGTCCTTTTCCGTGATTATGCATATACCGCTCACTATACTAACCACTTTGTGAAATGTCGGGTCTTGTACATATCATTGCATACATCAAGCTACCCTTTGCATTAGAATACGGAACTTGCAACATGTATTCTCTTTCCGTATTAAATCAAAGGAGATAGTTGTGCGAAAGCTTGAAATGAGAAGCCAACGGGTACTTACAGTGTTTTGTCTCGCTTCGTTCATGCCAAACTAACTGTAGTACCTTCTTCAAATCGCTTCGAGACAAGCTAACTCTATCATGAGCTCTATCTCTCCATATTTCCATGCCGAGAATCTTTTTAGCTTCTCCTAGATCTTTCATCTCAAACTTGAGATTGAGTTGAGTCTTCAATCTTTCAATCTCAATTTTGCTCTTAGATGCTATTAGCATATCATCAACATATAAGAGCAAGTATATGAAAGTTCCTTCTTGTAGCTTCTGAAAATACACGTAATGATAAAATTTACTTCTTGTGTACCTTTGCCCTTTTATGAACTGATCAAATCGCTTGTACCACTGCCTCAGAGATTGCTTCAATCCAAAAAGCGACTTTGTCAGTTTGCAAACCCAATTTTCTTTTCCAACAACCTTGAATCCATCTGGCTGAGTCATATAGATTTTCTCTTCCAAATCACTGTGTAAAAACGCGGTCTTCACATCAAGCTGAACTAGTTCAAGATCATATTGCGCAACTAAGGCTAGCAAAATCCGAATAGACGAATGCTTCACAACTGGAGAAAACACTTCATTGTAGTCTATTCCTTCTTTCTGAGCGTAACTCTTTGCTACCAATCTAGCCTTGTATCGAATTTCATTTTTATCAGGAAATCCTTACTTCTTTGCATATACCCATTTGCATCCAATTGCCTTCTTTCCCTTGGGTAGTGTCACCAACTCCCAGGTCTTATTTTTATGAAGAGACTATATTTCTTCATTCATTGCTTGCTTCCACTTTACACCATCAGGGTTACTTATTGCTTCTGTGTAAGTAGAAGGAACATCATCATCTGCAATTGGAAGTACATAGGCCACTATATCATTAAAGCGAGCAGGCTTACGAATCTCTCTTCTTGGCCTTCTATATGCAATTGAATCTTGTTGCTGTAGAGGTTCTTAGGTGGGAACCTCTTCATCATTTGTCCCTTCAATATTAGCTGGATCATCGTTAACCTTTTCAAGCTCCCCCCCGCGCAAAGTACTCTGGTTTTGTCATCCTTTTGTGAATCCTTGTACTTCAACATGGTTGATTCATCAAAAGTCACATCTCATCGAAAACAATTTTCCTTGTATCAGACACCGAGACGGTATCCTTTTACACCATCGTTATACCCAAGAATAATGCTTTCTTTACTCTTGGGTCTAACTTAGATTCTTTACATGATAATATGCAAGTGGAACCAAATACATATAAAGAATCATAATCGATAGCAGTTACAGTCCACATCTCCATAGGAGTTTTTCCATTTATTGCGGTGATGGCAAGCGGTTAATTAGATGGCACGCATATGTAATCGCCTCACCCAAAATTCTTTGCCCAATCAAGCATTAGACAATATACATCGAACTTTCTCGGTATAGTTCGATTCATGCGTCTCGCCACCCCATTCTCATTGTGGTGTATCCCGAGCGGTGAAGTGTCGCACAATGCCCTCATCTTGGCATACTTGTAGAAATGGATCGTTTTGTACTCGGTACCATTATCGATCGAAGTCGTTTGACCTTTCAACCATCCGAGTCTCCACCATCTTCTTCCATTTCGAAATGCATCCAAAACTTCACTTTTCTTTTCATTAGATACACCCATACTTTTCTTGAATAATCATCAACAAAAGTAACAAAATAGTGCATACCTCCCAAAGAAGCTACTTTGGTATGTCCCCACACATCCTTTGTGAACGTAGTCCGAATTCCTTTCAGATTGTGAATTGTGGACCAAATTTTACCATTTTCGCTTGCCCGAACACAATGTTCACGTAATTCCATTTTGCAAGAATTTTCACCTTTCAACAAGCCTTGCTTCGCTAATGTCGCAAAGCTTTTTCACCAAGATGTCCCAATCGCATATGCCACAATCGGTAGCCTCTGAATCTACATCTTTTGTAGAAAGCTGTTGATGTTGATCCAATAACTGTACTTCCATTTAAAAAGTACAAGTTATTTCTTCTTGTGCCTTTCATCACCGTCAATTGCCCAGCTACTACTTTTAGTAATCCATCTCTCAAAGTGATTGTGAGCCCTTTAGATTCTAGGCCCCTAACGAGATGAGATTTTTCTTCAGGCTAGGTACGTAGCGAACATCTGTCAAGACTTGGATTGAGCCGTCGTGATTCTTCAATTGGACTGTACCTACTCCCATTGTCTTACAAGCACTATCATTGCCCATAAGAACAATTCCACCTTCTAGCTCTTTAAGACTAGAAAACTAGTCCTTATTAGGACACATATGGTAAGTACATCCTGAGTCCAAAATCCACTCATCCGTTTGACATGCCATTGCCATGCCAACCAAGCTAAAGTTTGACTCCTCATCATGCTCCACTACACATGCATTAGAAATAGCCTTGCCCTTTTGTAGCTTAGGACAATTCTTTTTCCAATGCCCTTTTTCACGGCAAAAGGCACATTCATCTTTGGCGGGTCACCCTTTGGACTTTCCCTTCTACCGATTTTCATTGTAAACGACCTCTTCTTGTTAAGACTTCGCAGCTTGTATCTCGTGATCTCTTTTATCTTTCTTTCGAGTCTCGAGATCTATACAACGCACTACAAACTGCATCAAATGTGATCGTGTCCTTCCCATGAAGCAATGTGGTGGTAAGATGATCATATTCATCAGCAAGTCTGCTAAAATTTTATTGAATGAGTTCACATGGTCATTCATCGACATACCGGGTGCATACGTGAATCGATAAAGTTTCTTTTCATATAAAGCCTATTTTCAAGACTTTTCATTAGAAACTTTTCTTCCAGTGTATCCCATAACTTCTTCGCTGATGTCTCCCTCATGATAGAGTACTTCTGCTCTTTGGCCAAACATAGGCGGATTGCACCACACGCCTGTCTATTGATCTTGACCCACTCCTTGTATCCATATTGTCAGGTTTTTCTTCAAGGGCTATATCTAGCTCTTGCTGACATAAGACATCCAGGATCTCACATTGCCACATACCAAAATTATTGGTACCGTCAAATTTCTCTACTTCAAATTTTGCATTTGTCACAGTAGTCCTTGTCGATGGCGATCGTGCCGCCATTTTCTCCTCAATCCCAACTCATCGATATCGTGAATAAAGATCAGATATCGTGAATAGTATCGTATACGTGAATAGTGCTGTATACGTGAATAGTGCCATATACGTGAATAGTACCATATACGTGAATAGTACCATATATGTGAATAGTACTATATACGTGAATAGTGCCGTATACGTGAATAGTACCGTAAACGGTCGTATTCCCCAAGTACGAATCTGGCTCTGGTACCAATTGTTGTGCGGAAGCGTGTGAAAAGTAAAATTATTGTACTGAAAAATCACACTAAGTTCAATTCCCAGGAAAGAGAGGTAGATTACGAAGATCACTTAAATACCAAGTCTTTCCTAGCCAGAATATCCCTCTATCGTAATTTAATAGCACAATAAATCACTACAATCACATTCACAAAATATGCAAAATAAATAATAAATAACACGAATTTTAACGAGGTCCAAAAATTTTGCCTACGCCCCGAAGCACTACCAAATATATTTCACTCCAAAATTACAAGTGAAATTTACAAATAGAGAGAGAGAATAATGCCTTAAGTAGAGAATGGCAATTATGAGATGAAGAAAGTAAGAAATGGTTAGGCCTATTTATAGTTGAGGTTCAAGGATCAACTTGCAATGTCCCTATACAATTAGGGACCAAAATTGCAATTATCCCATGCCAACTTTTAACCCAACTTGCCAACCAATTTTACTTTCTACTTTCGGTGCCCACCCTTTTTGACTTTTCAAACAATGGGTGGGTTCCAATAGGTACAATACTAAAGGCAGACAGATACCAATGCAACCCTTTACCATAGGTAAAACGGTCTACAAAACAAGAAATTATGAAAATACAACACTAATTCATCAACATCATTTGCAATAATTAGATCCTTCTTCGTCTATTGTTGCGATCGCCTTTCTTTGACTTTCTTCTTTGCCTCTTCTTATGTTGGTTTTCAACCAAATTCATCAACCATTTCGGCTTACCAGTTTGGAAAACAACATATCCCACGGACATTCCGAACACTACTCCGCATCCATAACCTATCAACACCACTTTCCAACCAAAGGCAATGTTTGATTTTGAGCCATCTTTTTCAAGCACATTTCGAGGTGCTGGCTCAATGATGTTGCAACCTTTCGAGACAGGAAACCCACATAGTCCCTTATTACCTTCATATGAATCATTTCCAAATGTGTTGAATTGTTTTCCCTGAGGAATCTGACCATGGAGTTGATTTTCAGAAACATTTAAGGACGAAAGAAATGGCAGATCTGCCAATCTATTTGGAATCGTCCCAGACAACTGGTTTGAAGATAGGTCCAACCATTCAAGACTTGTTAAATTCCCTATTGAGGTGGGGATACCACCATTAAGGTTATTATGAGAAAGGTTGAGCCCTTTTAGTAAGTTAAGCTTCCCAATAACCTTTGGAATCTCCCCTTCAAACTGATTGTTTGATAGATCAATGATCATCCACATGGTGAAAATTTTCACCAATTCCATATATTGTCCCCTCATAACAATTCCAATGGAATCGGTATAGAAGGAACCATCTCTACCACCATACACCCCCATGTACGACACTATACTACCAATCTTCTCTCTATTTATGATAGCCTTGAAGCTGTTGATGTATCTCACTGGTAGGGGTCCAGAAAAATAATTACTTGAGAGATTAAAAATTTGGATTTTAGAGAAAAAAGGGCTAGACTTGGAGCTATTGACACACAAGGAACCATGCATATGATTTGACTTCAATACAAGAACTTGTAGCTGTGGAAGACTTCCCAACCAATGAGGAAATGTATCATTGATCTTGTTGTTACCAAGATCTAGCACTTCCAGACCTTTACAATTAAGGATGGATGGTGTCAAAGGCCCTTCTAACAGATTTCCATTTAAGTTTAAATTACTTAATTGGCATCCCTTTGCAAATGTTGGAGGAATCATCCCATAAAACTTGTTCATCTTCAGATTCAAGAATTCAAGTCTGTCGCTCAAATTTCCAAAACATTGCAGAATTGTTCCGCTGAAGTTATTGTGGGACAAATCAAGAATTTGAAGAGAAGTGACATTGCAGATTAAGGAAGAGACCTCTCCATTGAAACTATTATTTGAGATCAGAAAGATATTGATTGTTGAAGCTGGAATCGGAAGATTTCCACGGATCAAATTGGAGCTTAAGTCAAGAACTGCAATATTCTTCCATGGAAAGTGCTCAACTTCTGTCAAAGAGTTGTGAGATACATTTAAGTAAGTCAAAGAGTCATTCCCCACCTCTTGCATCCACTGTGGAATTTTGCCTTCAATTCTGTTGCAAGAGAGGTCTAAGCTTTCCAAACTTTTTAGCTCTTTCAAAAATAGGGGGAATTCACTAAGATTGCAAGATAAAAGAAATAAGCTTGTAAGATTAGGCAATATATGGTTAACACTAGAAGTGCTATTAGATGTTAAGGATAGGCTGTTATATGAAAGTTCAAGATTTTTGAGACTTGAAAGGTTTGAGAACATGCTAAACTCTATGACACCACTAAGATTATTTGAGGATAAGCTGAGCTTGGTAAGATTGAGAAGTTGGAATATTGGAGATGGAAGAGGACCTTGGAGTTTATTATTGTCTAACCATATCAATTCTGGTGATTTGGATTGGAATTCTTTGATATGCCCACTGAATTGATTATGAGAGAGATCTATTTCCTTTAAGGAGGGAGCAGTATACAACCATGACGGAAGTGTTCCATTGAGTAAATTGTCATATAAGTCTAAATATATTAGATTAGGAAAAGCGGTTACCTTATCTGGAATGTTACCTTCTAATGAATTTTCTGTTATATCCAACTCTTCAAGCTAGGTTAAGTTTAGAATTGACAATTGAATTTGTCCAGATAAGTTGGAACCGGAGAGTTGTAAAAACTTCAAGGACTCAAGATTCCCTATCGAGTCAGGCAATCCTCCACAAATATTTGCCTCTAAAATTATCAATTGCTCCAAAGATGATAAGTTTGTGATTGAGACAGACAATCCTTGAAAGAAAGAATTTCCTGATAGATCTAAGTACTTTAAGGCCTGTAGATTATCAACTGAATCAATGAATTCTGTAGAGAAGGACATCCACGATAGATCCAAATGTTCAAGATTGCTGCTCCGGTTGAACTTCAAAGGATCAAGATTGAGGTTTTGGTTGCCTCCCAAGTTGAGGAGATTAAGGTTTGGCAAATCAAAAAAGTTTTTTGGGAATTTTCCTTGCAAACCACAATAAGCAAGACTGAGAGACCTTAGAGAAGAGGATAGATTCATGAAGACATGAGGATTAATAGAAGACATGTCAATATTATCCAAGAAAATATGTCTGACCTCGGTTAGGTTGTGAACAAGTCCCTGCAGAGCGTGTTTGTCAAATGTTTGGGCAAAATTCAAAGAGAGATCAAGTGAAACCAATTTTGATAGGTGGGAGACTTGGGATGGGACTTCCCCTACAAACCTTGTACCAGAAAGGTTGAGGAAGGATAGACTTGTAAACCGACCAAACTCAGAGGGCATATTGGAATCATTGAAATCATTAAAAGCAAGGTTGAGCTTCTCAAGGTGAGGAAGAAGGAAGAGACTGCTATTGGAAGGGAAGTTGCCATATAGCCAACTACAACTCAAGTCAAGGGCAATAACATGACCATTTAGGTGGTCACAAGTGACCCCATCCCATGAGCAGCAATCTGTACCCTCCTCCCACGAATTTGTCTTGGGATAAGATGTAGGGCCAGCAAAATCATCGCAATAGAAAGCAGCATAGTCTGTCTGAGTGATGGAAAAGGAATTCTTGAACTGGATTAGTGAAGCAGCTTCGTGGTGAGAGCAGGAGTGAGATCCTGAAGAAGAAAAAGCATAAAGATAGGGAAAGAAGAGGAATAGGGAGAGAAAGAGATAGGAGGCCATGTTATGTTAGTTGAGGAAGATGAAGGATGGGAATGGTATTTATAGGCAACAAATAATATCCAATGTTACATGGATATTTCCATACTTAAATAATTTATTTATCATTTAAACAGTAGTGAGAGTGAATTGAATGATGAAAAATCTGTATTGAACAAAGCAAACAATCCGATTTATATTAATACCAAAGTAATTAATTATTTGTTATGGAGGTTTTTATTTGTCTGTTACGAAAATTTGTGATTTTATAATGGAATATGCTTTAAAGGATTCTGGAAAGTTAAGGATTTGCATGCACACAGACATGTTGTGAAGATTGAATGAAATACTAGCTGTCCGGTTGTCTTTTTTATGTGTTTTTGACCCTCCAACTAAATATAGAAATTGTTGAAGAGGCTGTAAATTGTCTTGTAATGCTTGCCTACAGGCTGCAGATTTTAGTATGTTTGAAATGTATGGAGACGCGCAAGTGGAATTATTTTTGGAATGTTTATCACTACCTCTATGTCACAAAATCAAATAATCAAATCATCTCTTTAAATATTCAAATACCAAAAGTTAAAACAACATGTAACACTCCATATTTAATCTAGACGCAAGCTTAGGAAGCTACATACCATTTGAAAAAATCCTACTTTTAACTAATTAAAGTTTAACAGTTAGAAAACGTTTAAATAATTGAATCAACCTAGAAATCCAAACTTGAAATCCGTAATTCAAGACAAAACAACTATAATATAAGTTCAATTAAAGTGGCAAAATACTAGATAAGGATGACTGAGCTCTCGCCATGCTGACCTGCCTAAGTAGATAAATTACTTGAAATTCAATCAAACAGACAAAATGAGTCAATAGACAAAGTGTATAACTTATCATTTTTAGTAAACAAAAATGCAGAATAAATCTACAGTGTTTTAAAGTTTGACCAGTTCTCAGAAACAAATACGAAAGCAGAACAGAATATATCAATTACAGATACAAATTATGACAGATAATTAAAGAATGCAGATTCCCTACCATCATCTTCTACACACCATCTCTGTACAGCCCTACACATCAAAAAGGGTATTGACTACCCATGGCTTGGATACACACCCGTGTCCCTAGCCCGTGTGACCTTAAATCCAAAACTATGAGTTACACAGCCTGAACACACACCCGTATTCCTAGCCCGTGTAACCAAAAGTACAAACAGTGAATTACATGGCCTGGACAAATACCCATGTGCCTCTAATTTGAAAATAGTGAGTTACACGGTCTGACACACGACCGTATGGTGTCGAGAGTAATGTTTTCTAGCGTTCAAAATTTGAAAAAAAAAAAAAAGGGTTTTCATCACACACTTGTAGTAGAATCGACTTAGAAGCAACAAGAATGACTCCGGACCTAACAACGAACAACCAAATACCATTCAACAATTAATTCCCAAAGGAATGCTCTAAAAGTCAAACAACAAAGTTATGCAAAAAATTTCGACGAAGAACGCCAATCTCAAAAAATTTACACACTCATCTTGTACAAAACAGTGCTATACTGAACTAACGCATTGAGGGAATGCTACTTTCAGGATCTTTGCCTAAAAATGACAATCAATTGACACATAAACAAAGGAATCGAGCAAAAATAAATAGGAAATAGATTCTTTGCAAAAACGAACAAAAAGCAACAATTAACTAAATTCCAACCTGGAGCTTAAAAGATTAATCCGTTGAAAGAAGTAATGAGATGCACCGACAAAATAACGAAACGAGGAGTAAAAGAGAGAAATGCGCCAACAAAATAACCAAATGAGGAGTAAAAGAGGGAAAATGAAGCGGTAGGAAAAAAGAAAGAAAGAAAAATAAAGAAGAAGAAGAGGGAAGAACATAAAATATAAAAGTAAGAGGAGAGGAGGATTTTAGGAAATTTAATTTAATAATAAAATCAAAAAAAAATTCAGAATAGTAAAAATATATCACCACTTCGTTTACGCAGAGACTCGAACACAAGACCAAAAACATACAAAAGCTTATCCATTGAACCTTTCTCTTAATTTTTGATCCTTGCAAGCATTTTTTGTCAAGTTCACAGCCTGATCTTTTGCTATTTTTTTGCTGCAAGTCATTGAAGCTTGTTGCTCAAGACTCAGCTTTGTTTTTTATTCTGTTCCCTAACACCAACAAAGGCTCAAACCATACCTTATGTTCATGAATTCTCATCATCACATGTTTATAAATGCAACTCAAACTTGAATAATTGAATCTTTTGTAATTCAAAATGTTTTTGTTTTTATGGTGAGCAGTATAATGTTTACTAAAAATTGAAATTCATGAAATTAGAAGACATACATAGTTGCACCATACAAGATGTTACACTCAAAATAAATCCTTACAAATAGTACAAAATGCAATGAAATACAGAGGAATTGGTACAATCATAAAAACAGACACATATCAATGCAACTTTTCACCATAGGCAAAACATTCTGACAGGCTACAAAACAAGAAATTACGTAGACACAACAGAAATGCTTGAACATCATTTGCACCGACTAGATCCTTCTTCGTCCATCGATGCGATTGCTATTCTTTGACTTTCTTCTTCGCCTCTTCTCTTTTCAACCAAATTCACGAACTATTTCAGCTGACCGGTTTGGAAAACAACATATCCCATGGCCATTCCAAACACTACCCCACATCCATAACCTATCAACACCACTTTCCAACCGAAAGCAATGTTTGCATTTGAGCCATCCTGTTCCAGCACATTTGGAGGTGGTGTATCATTGATGCTGCAACCTTTGGAGACTGGGAATCCACATAGTCCCTTGTTTCCTTCATATGGATGGTTTCCAAATGTGTTGAATTGTTTGCCTTGAGGAATCTGACTATGGAGTTGATTTTCAGAAACGTTTAAGAAGGAAAGAAATACCGGATCTGCCAATATCACTGGAATTAACAAAGTTCAAAAGACAATATAATTCGTAAAGTTTGGTCCAAGACTGGCAGCGTCTATTCTTGCTATTACCTCCCTCAATTTCACATCAATGCATTCAATTTCAGAATAGATTTCCAATACTTCCTCTCACTTAATCCACAAGCAATAAGGAAATTTCAGTCATTTGCAGCATAATATACAAAATAATTTACAATATAGACTAAGTTTGATGTGGTGAAGAAAAAAACACCATGAATGATGAAAATTATATCCAAGTCTTACCTCAAGAATAATTAAAGCCAAGACTTGGTAAGTAGACTAATTACTTTACATCTAAATATTTTTGCACTCATTATTAAGGCAAATATTAGCAATAAATTTTTTAAAATTTTAAATTAGTAAGGTAAATTACAATTTGACCATCCTTAAAAATGATAAAAATTTGATTTAATCCTTTAAAAATTATAAAGATATAAACTATTAAAATTGTGAAATTGCATTTTTACTATTGTAAAAAATTACAATTTAATTTCGCCCCTAAAAATTTTTTCTAGCTTCTCCCCTATTTTAGCCCTTAAACTTGCATTATTTGTCAAATCACCTCAAAATAAATAGAAAAGTTAATGTCGGTTAACTTTGCCGACGTGCCATCCACATGACAGTACATGTGTAAGTCACACCAACAATTAATTAATTTTTAAAATTAAAATTTTAATATATTTTTATTTTTATTTAAATTTTAAAATTAATTAATTATTGATGTGATATTTATATGACAATCCGGTATATTAAAAATTAATTAATTATTGAAAGTTGTGTTATATTAGAAATAGTTTGTGTATATTATATAAATTAGTTTGTTAGATTGGAATTCTAATAAATTTATTTGGGAATCATTACTTTTCCTTAAATTGGAGTCAATATTACTTGGTTAATTATTTCTCTCTTAGCCAACTACAAAATTCAAGTCCATTACAATGTCAAGTTTTGTTACATGTATATCAAATGATTTTTTTTTAAATTCAAATATCACACCAACAAATTTGATAAAAGAATTTTAACAGTGTTAACAAATAAATTTAAATTTTTAGATTTGAAATGTAGAGGGACTAAATCCCTAAAAATAAAAAGTATAGACATTAAACTTCAAATATACAAAAATTGCAAGAAGTTTGAGTATATTATAACTATTAAGTACCATCTCAAAGCTGGAGTAGCTCAGTTGGCTAGAGCGTGTGGCTGTTAACCACAAGGTCGGAGGTTCAAGCCCTTCTTCTAGCGTCTTACTTTTTGGTTAAATTCCATTTTGCTTTAATCTGATTGCTTTCTAGCTTTGCAAATTACACAACAGTCTTCAAATGTCTTATTAAATTCTCACTTTTACTTTTACGAGTGCTATATTACTCCAATAAAATTCCTCACAGTTTATATTTGAATTTCAAACTTAATAAAATTAAATTTCTTAAATTATTGATATATGTTTAGACATTATTACTGCCTTCTTTCTCAAATCTTAAAATTTCTAACAAGTTTAAACATTAAATATAAAATAGTTAAATTCCAAATCTTAAAAGAGACATGAATGCTTCAAATTCTAACTTTGTCTGCACCATCAACATCTTGATTTCCATGTTCGCTATAAACTTAACCTGTTAGTTCATTACCTTGTCAAGTGATTCATGAACGAGCCATCACTGGGAATACACCATGCACAATGCTAAAGATAAAGACAATAGATTATGAAAATACAAAACAAGAAATTATGAAAATACAACATTATGAAAATACAAAACATTAATGCTTGAACATCATTCGCAGTAATCAGGTCCTTCTTCGTCTATTGCTGCGATTGCCATTCTTTGACTTTCTTCTTTGCCTCTTCTCATGTTGGTTTTCAACCAAATTCACCAACCATTTCGGCCTACCAGTTTTGAAAACAACATATCCCACGGACATTCCGAGCACTACTCCGCATCCATAACCTATCAACACCACTTTCCAACCAAAAGCAATGTTTGATTTTGAGCCATCTTTTTCAAGCACATTTGGAGGTGCTGGCTCAATGATGCTGCAACCTTTCGAGACCGGAAACCCACATAGTCCCTTATTTCCTTCATATGAATCATTTCCAAATGTGTTGAATTGTTTGCCTTGAGGAATCTGACCATGGAGTTGATTTCCTGAAACATTTAAGGATGAAAGAAATGGCAGATCTGCCAATCTATTTGGAATCGTCCCAGACAACCTGTTTGAAGATAGGTCCAACCATTCAAGATTTGTCAAATTCCCTATTGAGGTGGGGATACCACCATTAAGGTTATTATGAGAAAGGTTGAGCCCTTTCAATAAGTTAAGCTTCCCAATAACCTTTGGAATCTCCCCTTCAAACTGATTGTTTGATAGATCAATGATCATCCACATGGTGAAAATTTTCACCAATTCCATATCTTGTCCTTTCATAACAATTGCAATGGAATAGGTATAGAAGGCACTCCTGTAATCATACACCCCCATGTACGACTCTGCACTCCCAATCTTCTCTAGATTTATGATAGCCTTGAAGCTGTTGATGTATCTCACTGGTAGGGGTCCAGAAAAATAATTACTTGAGAGATCAAAAATTTGGATTTTAGGGAAAACAGGGCTAGACTTGGAGCTATTGACACTCAAGGAGCCATGCATATGATTTGAATTTGTTGCGCGGAAGCGTGTGAAAGAGTAAAATTATTGTACTGAAAAATCACACCAAGTTCAATTCCTAGGAAAGAGAGGTAGATCACGAAGATCACTTAAATACCAAGTCTTTCCTAGCCAGAATATCCCTCTATCGTAATTTAATAGCACAATAAATCACTACAATCACATTCACAAAATATGCAAAACAAATAATAAAGAACACCAGAATTTTAACGAGGTTCAGCAAATTTTGCCTACGTCCTCGGGCACTACCAAATGTATTTCACTCCAAAAATTACAAGTGAAATTTACAAATAGAGAGAGAGAATAATGCCTTAAGTAGAGAATGGCAATTATGGGATGAAGAAAGTAAGAAATGGTTAGGCCTATTTATAGTTGAGGTTCAAGGATCAACTTGCAATGTCCCTATACAATTAGGGACCAAAATTGCAATTATCCCATGCCAACTTTTAACCCAACTTGCCAACCAATATTACTTTCTACTTTCGGTGCCCACCCATTTGACTTTTCAAAGAATGGTGGGTTCCAATAATCTCCACCTTGAAGATTTGATTAGGATAATCTTATCTTCACACAATTCTTCTGCTTTTGACAACAATACTTGATAGTGCCTTCTTCAACTGTTAAACTTGCAGATATTAATCAAGTTCAAACAATGTTTGAACTTGGTTGTCATACCACCTTGGTCATCATATCTGCGGGATTATCTGCAGTCTTGATCTTCGAAGACAAATTTTCCCTTTTCAATAATTTCCGCACAAAATGGAATCGACGTCGATATGTTTTGTGCGTGCATGATAGACTTGATTCTTTGCTAAATGAATAGCGGTTTGACTATCACAATACACGTTAATATGCTCTGAACCAACCCCAAGGTTTTAGCCATACCTTGTAACCAAATAGCCTCCTTCTGACCTCTCTATATAGCCATGTACTCGGCTTCGTGGTTGACAATGCAATCAGAGACTGTAGTGTAGACTTCCAACTTATTGGTCCTCCAGCAAGTGTAAACACATAACCGGTGGTTGATCTTCACTTGTCCAAATCACCGGCATAGTCAGAATCAACGTACCCAATAACACCTTTACCAAGTGTATTATCCTCGCTTGAACAAGTAATCCAACATCCACGGTCTTACGAATATACCGTAGAATCCATTTCTGACTTGCCAATGTCCTTTTCGAGGATTATGCATATACCGCTCACTATACTAACGCACTGTGAAATGTCGGGTCTTGTACACACCATTGCATACATCAAGCTACCATTGCATTAGAATACGGAACTTGCAACATGTATTCTCGTTCCGTATTCGTCGAAGGAGATAGTTGTGCGAAAGCTTGAAATGAGAAGCTAACGGGTACTTACAGGTTTTGTCCGCTCGTTCATGCCAAACTAACTGTAGTACCTTTTTCAAAATCGCTTCGAGACAAGCTAACTCTATTATGAGCTCTATCTCTCCATATTTCCATGCCGAGAATCTTTTAGCTTCTCCTAGATCTTTCATCTCAAACTCGAGATTGAGTTGAGTCTTCAATCTTTCAATCTCAACTTTGCTCTTAGATGCTATTAGCATATCATCAACATATAAGAGCAAGTATATGAAAGTTTCTTCTTGTAGCTTCTGAAAATACACGCAATGATCAAATTTACTTCTTGTGTACCTTTGCCCTTTTATGAACTGATCAAATTACTTGTACCACTGCCTCGGAGATTGCTTCAATCCATAAAGCGACTTTGTCAGTTTGCAAACCCAATTTTCTTTCCCAGCAACCTTGAATCCATCTGGCTGAGTCATATAGATTTTCTCTTCCAAATCACCGTGTAAAAACGCGGTCTTCACATCAAGCTGAACTAGTTCAAGATCATATT
The DNA here is from genome assembly GCF_025698485.1 of Gossypium arboreum. Taxonomy (NCBI): domain Eukaryota; kingdom Viridiplantae; phylum Streptophyta; class Magnoliopsida; order Malvales; family Malvaceae; genus Gossypium; species Gossypium arboreum. The sequence continues at coordinate 92,371,385 of NC_069074.1, forward strand.
GCGCAACCAAGGCTAGCAAAATCCGAATAGACGAATGCTTCACAACTGGAGAAAACACTTCACCGTAATCTATTCCTTCTTTCGAAGCGTAACCCTTTGCTACCAATCTAGCCTTGTATCAATTTCAATTTTATCAGAAATCCTTCCTTCTTTGCATATACCCATTTGCATCCAATTGCCTTCTTTCCTTGGGTAGTGTCACCAACTCCTGTGTCTTATTTTTATGAAGAGACGCATTTCTTCATTCATTGCTTGCTTCCACTTTACACCATCGGGGTTACTTATCGCTTCGTAAGTAGAAGGAACATCATCATCTGCAATTGGAAGTGCATAGGCCACTATATCATCAAAGCGAGCAGGCTTACGAATCTCTCTTCTTGGCCTTCTATATGCAATTGAATCTTGTTGCTGTAGAGGTTTTTGGTAGGAACCTCTTCATCATTTGTCCCTCCAATATTAGCTGGATCATCGTTAACCTTTTCAAGCTCCACCTGCTGCAAAGTACTACTGGTTTTGTCATCCTTTTGTGAATTCTTGTACTTCAACATGGTTGATTCATCAAAAGTCACATCTCTACTGAAAACAATTTTCCTTGTATTAGGACACCAGAGACGGTATCCTTTTACTCCATCAGTTATACCCAAGAATAATGCTTTCTTTGCTCTTGGGTCTAACTTAGATTCTTTACATGATAATATGCAGTGGAACCAAATACATGTAAAGAATCATAATCGATGTGATTTACAGTCCACATCTCCATAGGAGTTTTCCATTTATTGCGGTGATGGCAAGCGGTTAATTAGATGGCACATATGTAATCGCCTCAGCCCAAAATTCTTTGTCCAATCCAAACATTGGACAACATACATCGAACTTTCTCCAAGTATAGTTCGATTCATGCGTTCTGCCACCCCATTCTGCATTGGTGTATCCCGAACGATGAAGTGTCGCACAATGCCCTCATCTTGGCATACTTGTAGAAATGGATCGTTTTGTACTCGGTACCATTATCGATCAAGTCGTTTGACCTTTCGACCGGTCGAGTCTCCACCATCTTCTTCCATTTGAAATGCATCCAAAACTTCACTTTTCTTTTCATTAGATACACCCATACTTTTCTTGAATAATCATCAACAAAAGTAACAAAATAGTGCATACCTCCCAAAGAAGCTACTTTGGTAGGTCCCACACATCACTTGTGAACGTAGTCCAGAATTCCTTTCGTATTGTGAATTGCTGGACCAAATTTTACCCTCTTCTGCTTGCCCAGAACACAATGTTCACAGAATTCCATTTTGCAAGAATTTGCACCTTTCAACAAGCCTTGCTTCGCCAATGTCTGCAAAGCTTTTTCACCAGCATGTCCCAATCGCATATGCCATAATCTGGTAGCCTCTGAATCTACATTTTTTGTAGAAATTGTTGATGTTGATCCAATAACGTACTTCCATTTAAAAAGTACAAGTTATTTCTTCTTGTGCCTTTCATCACCGTCAATTGCCCAGCTACTACTTTTAGTAATCCATCTCTCAAAGTGATTGTGAGCCCTTTAGATTCTAGGGCCCCTAATGAGATGAGATTTTTCTTCAGGCTAGGTACGTAGCGAACATCTGTCAAGACTTGGATTGAGCCGTCTGATTCTTCAATTGACTGTACTCCACTCCCATTGTCTTACAAGCACTATCATTGCCCATAAGAACAATTCCACCTTCTAGCTCTTTAAGACTAGAAAACCAGTCCTTATTAGGACACATATGGTAAGTACATCCTGAATCCAAAATCCACTCATCCGTTTGACATGCCATTGCCATGCCAACCAAGCTAAAGTCGACTCCTCATCATGCTTCACACATGCATTAGAAATAGCCTTGCCCTTTTGTAGCTTAGGACAATTCTTTTTCCAATGCCCTTTTCACGGCAAAAGGCACATTCATCTTTGCGGGTCTCCTTTGGACTTTCCCTTCTACCAGATTTTTCTTTGTGTGAACGACCTCTTCATCGTTAAGACTTCGCGGTTGTATCTCTGTGATCTCTTTTATCTTTCTTTCGAGTCTCAGATCTATACAACGCACTACTGATCGCATCAAATGTGATCGTGTCCTTCCCATGAAGCAATGTGGTGGTAAGATGATCATATTCATCGGAAGGAATTCAACAACAATAATGCCTTGTCTTCATCTTCAAATTTCTCATCCAAATTTAGCAAGTCTCGCTAAAATTTTATTGAATGAGTTCACATGGTCATTCATCGACATACCGGTGCATACGTGAATCGATAAAGTTTCTTTTTCATATAAAGCCTATTTTCAAGACTTTTCGTTAGAAACTTTTCTTCCAGTGTATCCCATAACTTCTTCTTGATGTCTCCCTCATGATGAGTACTTACGCTCTTTGGCCAAACATAGGCGGATTGTACCACACGCTTGTCTATTGATCTTGGCCCCTCCTTGTCATCCATCTTGTCGGGTTTTTCTTCAAGGGCTATATCTAGCTCTTGCGACATAAGACATCCAGATCTCACATTGCCACATACCAAAATTATTGGTACCGTCAAATTTCTCTACTTCAAATTTTGCATTTGTCACGAGAGTCCTTCGATGGCGATGTTTCTTTGCCATTTTCTCCTCAATCCCAACTACTATATACGTGAACAGTACCGTATTCATAAATAGTGCCGTATATGTGAATAGTACTGTATACGTGAATAGTACCGTAAACGGTCGTATTCCCCAAGTACGAATCTGCTCGATACCAATTGTTGCGCTGAAGCGTGTGAAAGAGTAAAATTATTGTCTTGAAAAATCACACCAAGTTTAATTCCCGGAAGAGAGGTAGATCACGAAGATCACTTAAATACCAAGTCTTTCCTAGCGAATATCCTCTATCGTAATTTAATAGCACAATAAATCACTACAATCACATTCACAAAATATGCAAAACAAATAATAAAGAACACGAATTTTAACGAGGTTCAAGAAATTTTGCCTATGTCCTCGGGCACTACCAAATATATTTCACTCCAAAATTACAAGTGAAATTTACAAATAGAGAGAGAATAATGCCTTAAGTAGAGAATGGCAATTATGGGATGAAGAAAGTAAGAAATGGTTAGGCCTATTTATAGTTGAGGTTCAAGGATCAACTTGCAATGTCCCTATACAATTAGGGACCAAAATTGCAATTATCCCATGCCAACTTTTAACCCAACTTGCCAACCAATATTACTTTCTACTTTCGGTGCCCACCCCATTTGACTTTTCAAAGAATGGTGGGTTCCAATAGAATTCAATACAAGAACTTGTAACTGTGGAAAACTTCCCAGCCAATGAGGAAATGTATCATTGATCTTGTTGTTACCAAGATCTAGCACTTCCAGACCTTTACAATTAAGGATGGATGGTGTCAAAGGCCCTTCTAACAGATTTCCATTTAAGTTTAAATTACTCAATTGGCATCCCTTTGCAAATGTTGGAGGAATCGTCCCATAAAACTTGTTCTTTTTCAGATTCAAGAATTTAAGGCTGTCGCTCAAATTTCCAAAACATTGCGGCATTGTTCCACTCAAGTTATTGTGGGACAAATCAAGAATTTCAAGAGCACTGGCATTGCATATGAAAGAAGAGACCTCTCCATTGAAACTATTATTTGAGATCAGAAAGATATTGATCGTCGAAGCTGGAATCGGAAGATTTCCACAGATCAAATTGGAGCTTAAGTCAAGAACTGCAATATTCTTCCATGGAAAGTGCTCAACTTCTGTCAAAGAGTTGTGAGATACATTTAAGTAAGCCAAAGAGTCATTCCCCACCTCTTGCATCCACTGTGGAATCTTGCCTTCAATTCTGTTGCAAGAGAGGTCTAAGCTTTCCAAACGTTTAAGCCCTTTCAAAAATGGGGGGAATTCACTAAGATTGCAAGATAAAAGAAATAAGCTTGTAAGATTAGGCAATATATGGTTAACACTAGAAGTGCTATTAGATGTTAAGGATAGGCTGTTATATGAAAGGTCAAGATTTTTGAGACTTGAAAGGTTTGAGAACATGCTAAACTCTATGACACCACTAAGATTATTTGAGGATAAAAAGAGACGGGTAAGATTGAGAAGTTGGAATATTGAAGATGGAAGAGGACCTTGGAGTTTATTATGGTCTAACGCTATCAATTCTAGTGATTTGGATTGGAATTCTTTGATATGCCCACTGAATTGGTTTTGAGCGAGATGTATTTCCTTTAAGGAGGAAGCAGTATACAACCATGACGGAAGTGTTCCATTGAGTAAATTGTCATATAAGTGTAAATATTTTAGATTAGGAAAAGCGGTTACCTCATTTGGAATGGAACCTTCTAATGAATTTCCAACTATTCCCAAGTATTCAAGCTGTGTTAAGTTTAGAATTGATAATGGAATTTGTCCAATCAATTGGTTGTCTGACAAGTCTAAATGAGTGAGTTGCAAGAGGTTTCCCAATGATCTTGGAATTTGTCCACTCAATTGGTTGCCTCCTAAGTTGAGGAAATTGAGGTTTGGCAAACCAAAAATGTTTTTTGCGAATTTTCCTTGCAAACCACAACCAGCAAGACTGAGAGACCTTAGAGAAGAGGATAGATTCATGAAGACATGAGCATTAGCAGAAGACATGTTGATTTCATCCAAAAACAGATGTCTGACCTCGGTTAGGTTCTGAATAAGTCCCTCCAGAGCATGTTTGTCAATTGTAAATTGCTCATAGTAATAAATCCAAGAGGAGAGATCAAGTGAAACCAATTTTGACAGGTGGGAGACTTGGGATGGGACTTCTCCTACAAACCTTGTATGAGAAAGGTTAAGATATACTAGACTTTCAAACCGACCAAACTCAGATGGAATTTTGGAATGATTGAAATCATTGAAGGCAAGGTTGAGTTTTTGAAGGTGAGGAAGAAGGAAGAGAGTGGTATTGGAAGGGAAGTTGCCATATAGCCAACTGCAGCTCAAGTCAAGGGCAATAACATGAGCATTTAGGTGATGACAAGTAACCCCATCCCATGAGCAGCAATCTGTACCCTCCCTCCATGAATTTGTCTTGGGATAAGATTTAAGGCCAGCACTGTAATCGCAATACCAAGCAGCATCGTCTGTCTGATTGATGGAAAATGAATTCTTGAACTGGATTAGTGAAGCAGCTTCAGGGTGAGAGCAGGAGTGAGATCCTGAAGAAGAAGCACAAAGATGGGGAAAGAAGAGAAATAGGGAGAGCAAGAGATAGGAGGCCATGTTAAGTTTGTAGAGGAAGATGAAGGATAGCAATGGTATTTATAGGCAACAAAAAATACCACAACATTAGTGTTACAGTCTTTTTTTTTTCTTTTACAATGAAAAGCTATGGATATTAGATTTTCAAAATTTTTGTATTTTTCACAATCATCAACAACCACTTACTCTTCTTTTTACCATATATTTTTCATTCTTAAAACTGGATGTTTTTTCTTTAGCAAAATCTTGTATTTTATTTGAACTCCCTAAACAATTAAAAAAATTAAGATTGATGAGATTATAAAGTAGATTGACTTAGGCTTCTTCTCTATAACACGTAAAGAATGTGTGTGTCTATTCACTTGGCTGTCAACCGAAGCTAATGTGGAAATTATTTTCGACACAAAAGAACAAAATTGTGCTCTATTCACTACTTTTGAGAAAGAAGACTGCTGAAAATTTAATCCACCGATTCCATAAAAACGTGTATACTTTTATATATATATATATATATATATATATATATATAACCTCATAATTCAAATCTAAAATCTCATTTATTATAAATTTTGATAAATTAATTTGGGAATAATTATTTTCATTCGTTAATTTCTTTTAATCAAGTAAAAATTAAAACCAAAAAGACATAATGATTTATTTGGCATTTTTTAACTTTACAAATAAAGAGTCATTTTAGCTTTTCATTCATTTATTTATTTATTTATTGTCTCTTTTAGTCTTGAAACTTGTATAATTTGATAAATCATCTAAAAAAAATGATGAAAAAAGTTAACATCTGTTAACTAACAAAACTAGCACCTACATGGCTGATGTTGATCGTTAATAGTTAAGGTAACACCTACGTGGCTGTTAACAAATACCATACCAACACTGTTTGTTGACGTGACAATGCCACATGATCAATAATTGCTAACATGGTAGCGCATGCCATTGCCCATTGGTGACATATTAACCTTTGAGTTCAACTCAAATTACTCTTTACTTAGTTATAAATTAAGAGTATAACTAATTTTGATAAGAATGGTTACTTTTCATTAACTCAATTTAAAGGACTTAACACGTAAAGTTTGGTCCTATTGCAGAATTCACATACAATGTAGGACATTTACATTATGGAGAATTCAACACCTATATGGGAATTTTTGTATTTCCACAATCATTGTGTTGTTAGTAATCAACAAGCATTTCCTTTTCACCATATATTTTTTATTTAAAAAATTGATTACCACTTTTTACCAAAATTTTGTATTTCATTTGAACTCTCAAATTATCTTCCACACAAAAGAATAAAGAGGAAGAAGACTGCTACAAATTTAACTACCAATTGTCTATTGACTATACTTTGACGCCACAGAAAAAGACTAAGACTATCAATTGTCTATTGACTATACTTTAACGCCGCAAAAAAAAGACTAAGACTACAAAACAAGAAATTATGAAGACTACAAAACATCATTTGCACCGACTACTTCCTTCTTCGTCCATTGATGCAATTGCTATTCTTTGACTTTCTTCTTCGCCTCTTCTCATGTTGGTCTTCAACCAAATTGACAAACCATTTCGGCTGACCGGTTTGGAAAACAACATTTCCCATGACCATTCCAAACTCTACCCCGCATCCATAACCTATCAACACCACTTAATATTTGTCTTCAACGTTGTTAGTGGGCTTTTCATTTTCTGTGAAGTACTTAATATTTGTCTCCAACGTGTTTACTGCTCCCTCAATTTCACATCAATGCATTCACTTTCAAAATAGATTTCCAATACTTCCTCTCACTTAATGGACAAGCAATAAGGAAATTTCAGTCACTTGCAGCATAAATGTACAAAATAATTTACAATATAGACTAAGTTTGATGTGGTGAGGAAAAAAACACCATGAATGATGAAAATTAAATCCAAGTCTTACCTGAAGAATAATTAAAGCCAAGACTTGGTAAGTAGACTAATTACTTTACAACTAAATATTTTTGCACTCATTATTAAGGCAAATATTAGCCAATAAAAGTTGCATAATGATTTATTAAGGCCAATATTAGCCAATAAAATTTTTAAAATTTTAAATTAGTAAAGATAAAATTACAATTTGACCCTCCCTGAAAATGATAAAAATTTGATTTAATCCTTTAAAATTATAAAGATATAAACTATTAAAATGGTGAAATTACATTTTATAACTATTAAAATAGTGAAATTATATTTTTACTATCGTAAAAATTATAATTTTATTTGGGCCCCTAAAAATTTTTATGGGTTCTCCCCTATTTTAGCCCTTGATTTAATTTTTCATCTTTTTTAGCCCTTTAACTTGCATTATTTGTTAAATCACCTCAAAATAAATGGAAAAGTTATTGTCATTAACTTTCTCGACGTGGCATCCACATGACAGTACATGTATATGTCACACCAACAATTAATAATTATTTTTTTAAAATTAAAAATATTTTTATATATTTTTATTTTTATTTTTAATTTTTTATTAATTTTTTAAAATTTTAAAATTTATTAATTATTAATGTGGCATTCATATGACAATCCACGTATATTAAAAAATTAATTAATTGTTGAAAGTTGTTTTATATTAGAATTAGTTTCTGTTTATTGTCCAACCTTTAAATAACAGAGACCATAAGTTGTTAGTCTGCCGATAGTAGCAGGTTAGGTTTTTTTGTTTATTTTCGCTTTGTCTGCTGATTATAGCAACCATCGGGGCTTTTTCTCGATTTTGTTCCAGAATAAAAATCTAAATCAATTAACTGTTTTTAGGTATTTTATAAAAATAAAAGGCAAAAGAGAAGGATATGAGGGGTATTGAGAAGCGACAATAAAAGGTTAGAAAAACAGAGGATGAATTTGCTAATTTAAAAATTGCAGATGACGAAGATAACCCAGTTTACGCTCAAGAATATGGAGAGGAGATCGATGATGAGTTCAAATTATGCCTGGTAGGCAAAGTTCTGACAAACAATGCAATCATGAGGACAGTTCTTGTAGTATTATGGAATCCAATTGAAAGAGTATCAATAACAGAGATGGAAGATAAAAGAGTTCTTTTTCGTTTTTACAACGAATTGGATCTAAAGAGGGTAATCGATGGAATTCCATGGTTTTTCAATAGACACCTTATTATATTCCTTAGAATGGAGAGAGGAGAGGATCTAGTATAAGTACAGTTGGTTTTTTCAAATTTTTGGGTACAAGTCCACAATCTACCATTAGGGTCCATGTCTGAAAGAATGGCAAGACAATTGTGAAATTTTATTGGACATTTTCTGGAATATGATGCAACGATAATTACAAGAGGAGTTAAAAAATTTATGAGAATAAGGGTTTGTCCGGATGTATGAAATCTATTGAAAAGGAAAAAAAAAAAAAGAGGCATTATCTATGGACAGAATAAATCAACCTATGCTTTATTTCAATATGAAAAGTTGTCATTATTCTATTTTATTGTGGAATATTAGGGTATGGAGAGAGCAGATTAACGATAGAGGCACTAGAAACAAATTTGGGATGGGATCTATCTATATACAAGGGCTCCACCTAGAAGATCTATGTAGAATGAAAGCAGATGGTTAAGAGAAGAACCAAAAAACACGGTAAAGAGCGAAGCATGCATGTGCAGAGGCAAGAAGAAGAGCGAATTCACGGAGAATACAACGAATGACCACACACCTAAAACAAGAAGGAGAGAAATAATTATGCAATCGAAATTAGAGGGTTGTAGTAGAGATGTGACGGGGGTTGACTTTCAGATGAGAATAAACAACAATAAGGAAGAGGAAGAGTTTGAAGATGATGAAGAAAACCCAATTGGAATCTTAGAAGGGAAAAAAGGGCAAAGATTAACTATCCTTGAAGACACACAGACAAATAGCATGGTGACAATTCCAGAAAATAGATTATCAGGCAACTGCTAACAAGCAGGTCGACTGGCTACAATGAAAATTTTTAGTTGGAGTGTTCACGGGTTAAGGCAATCACGAACTATAAAACGTCTCAAAAATTTCTTAAGACAACACCAGCCTCAACTTTTGTTCCTTAGAAACAAAAGTTAATGAAAGAAAGATGGAGAGGATTCAAAAAAAGTGTGGTTTCGACAATGGAATTGATATAAGTGCAAAAGGATCACGTAAAGGCCTTTCTCTTGTATGAAAACAAGGGATTTCAATAAACCTTATTAGTTTTTCAAAATCCCGTATTGACATGGAGGTGGGAGATGTTAATGGATTGGCAGAATAGAGGTTTACAGGATCCTATAGGGCCCCAGCTGAATATCTTAATAGAGAATCATGGAATATGATGAGAAGATTAAAAGAATGTCGTCAACTACCATGGTTAGTCATAAGGGATTTTAACAAAATTATGTTCTCATTTGAGAAAAAAGGGGTAGGCAGAGAGAAGAAAGATAAATGGAAGTGTAATGTCCCCTAACCCTATACATTAACTAATAAATTCAACAATTAAATATTAAGTTCGGATTATAGAAACACAAATCGTAATTTTTGAGCTAACCCCCATTGACTTCGTCTTTTCCTTTCTTAGCCGAGTTTTCCAGCACCCCGTTAGCTACATAATTAATACAATTCATGATCATTAATATAGTACAATTTTCACATTAAATGTTTTAATTTTTATTCAACTTTTGTCTAAATTTCAATTTAGTCCCAAACCGAGACTAACTTTTATTCTTCACTTTCAAACTCAATATTTTCATTCAAATTCCAGTTTGAACTAATTTCAACTTTCTAATTTCAGCATAAAACCATAATTTCAAAATTTTTCAGTTTATTCCCTACTATTCAAAACTTATGAATTATTTTACAATTCAATCCTTATTTTACTCCTCCCTTGAATTTCTATCAATTTAACCCTTAATTCTTCAATTTATTCAACATGAACAATATCTAGAAATTTAATAACTTTCAAAATATCAACTTAATTTCATCAAAACCTTATTTCAAAGCTTCTAAAACATTAAAATTAAGTGAAAAGGGCTAAATTGACATACCTATTTAAACCTCAAGCTTCAAACCCTCAATTTTCCCTTTCTTCTTTCTTTTCTACTTTCTTTCTTTCATTCCTCTGCTTTTCGTTTTGCCTATTCTGTTTCTTTCCATCCTTTCCTTTTTCTTTTCTTTATTTCATTTGTTATATATATATATTTATACTTAAATAATAAGTAATATTTATTTATTCATGTATATATTATTAATACATTTGTATTCATTCATAACCATACATTTGTCATAATTTAATATATTCATCATATAATATTAATTTAATAATAAAATTATAATAATAAATTAATCAATTAATGATAATTTAATATATTTTAACACATAAAAATCTCAGATTTTTATGCTTATGCCGCTCACTTAGGACAAATGGCATAATTGCCATTTTGGTCTTTTTCATTTTCTTTTAATGTACAATTAAACTTTTACACTTTATTCAATTTGGTTCTTTTACTTAATTACTCTTAATTAAGCTAAATTCACTTAATTAAACTCTAATTAACTACTCATTTTACTTTGTAAATATTTTTAATAAATATTTACGAATCCATTTTTCAGAAACGGAGACCTAAAATACACTTTCTTGATAACCGTAAAGCTCGGGTCATTACAGGAAGCTTTTTCAAGAAGTACTTGAAGAATGTAATTTGAATGATCTAGGATTTTCAAGACAATGGTTTACTTGGGAAAGAGGACGTCTAGCTGAAAATAATATACGAGAAAGATTGGATAGAAGAGTGGCTAATCCGGAATGGTGGGATAGTTTTTCAGGATATTCAACGAGACATTTAACCCATATCTTCTCGGATCACTGCCCACTGCTTTTGGACATATTGGGAAGCTAAAACGGTAGAGAGAATAGGAGGAATTCTCCTTTTTGCTTTAATGCAAATTGGATTTTTGAAGAAGGTTTTGAAGAGAAAATAAAATGAGTATGGGAATGAAACCAGGACGAATTGCCAAAAAAACTCACAAGATTAAGTAATGCTTTGAAAGAATGGGATAAGATAAATAAATGGACGCGCATCAGAAAAAGAGAAAACTTAAACCAAAAGCTTGCCGAACTTTATTTGGAAGATCCAGATGATGACCATTTATCGGAAATCATGGAAGTTAAGCTTGCGTTGAATATGGAGGTTGATGAAGAAGAAATTTTTTGAGAGCAGCAAGTTAGAGCAAACTGGCTTAAGATGGGTGATAAAAATTCAACCTTTTCTCCATAATTTTGCTTCCTTTCGAGGAAAAAAAGATATATGATTATTGGAACCCAACCATTGTTTGAAAAGTCAAAAAGGGTGGGCACCGAAAGTAGAAAGTAAGATTGGTTGGCAAGTTGGGTTAAAAGTTGGCATGGGATAATTGCAATTTTGGTCCCTAATTGTATAGGGACATTACAAGTTGATCCTTGAACCTCAACTATAAATAGGCCTAACTATTTCTTACTCTCTTTATCCCATAATTGTCATTCTCTACTTAAGGCATTATTCTCTCTCACTATTTGTAAATTTCACTTGTAATTTTTGGAGTGAAATATATTTGGTAGTGCCCGAGGATGTAGGCAAAATTTTCTGAACCTCGTTAAAATTCTGGTGTTCTTTATTATTTATTTTGTATATTTTGTGAATGTGATTGTAGTAATTTATCGTGCTATTAAATTACGATAGAGGGATATTCTGGCTAGGAAAGACTTGGTATTTAAGTGATATTTGTGATCTACCTCTCTTTCCTGGGAATTGAACTTAGTGTGATTTTTCAGTACAATATTTTTACTCTTTCACACGCTTTCGTGCAACAATTAGTATCAGAGCCAGATTCGTACTTGGGGAATACGACCATTTACGGCACTATTCACGTATACAGTACTATTCACGTATACGGTACTATTTATGTATACAGTACTGTTCACATATACAGTAGTTGGGATTGAGGAGAAAAATGGCAGCAGCATCGTCATCAGTAAGGACTACTGTGACAAATGCAAAATTTGAAGTAGAGAAATTTGACGGTACCAATAATTTTGGTATGTGGCAATGTGAGATCCTGGATGTCTTATGTCAGCAAGAGCTAGATATAGCCCTTGAAGAAAAACCTGACAAGATGGATGACAAGAAGTGGGCCAAGATCAATAGACAGGCGTGTGGTACAATCCGCCTATGTTTGGCCAAAGAGCAGAAGTACTCTGTCATGAGGGAGACATCAACGAAGAAGTTATGGGATACACTAGAAGAAAAGTTTCTAATGAAAAGTCTTGAAAATAGGCTTTATATGAAAAAGAAACTTTATCGATTCACGTATGCACTCGGTATGTCGATGAATGACCATGTGAACTCATTCAATAAAATTTTAGTAGACTTGCTAAATTTGGATGAGAAATTTGAAGATGAAGACAAGGCATTATTGTTGTTGAATTCCCTTCCTGATGAATATGATCATCTTACCACCACATTGCTTCATGGGAAGGACACGATCATATTTGATGCAGTCCGTAATGCGTTGTATAAATCTGAGACTCGAAAGAAAGATAAAAGAGATCACAGAGATACAACTGCAGAAGTCTTAACAGTAAGAGGTCGTTCACACAATGACAAATCTGGTAGAAGGGGAAAGTCCAAAGGAGACCGCTAAAGATGAATGTGCCTTTTGCCGTGAAAAAGGGCATTGGAAAAAGAATTGTCCTAAGCCACAAAAGGGCAAGGCTATTTCTAATGCATGTGTAGCGGAACATGATGAGGAGTTAGACTTTAGCTTGGTTGGCATGGCAATGGCATGTCAAACGGATGAGTGGATTTTGGATTCAGGATGTACTTACCATATGCGTCCTAATAAAGACTGGTTTTCTAGTCTTAAAGAGCTAGAAGGTGGAATTGTTCTTATGGGCAATGATAGTGCTTGTAAGACAATGGGAGTGGGTACAGTCCAATTGAAGAATCACGACGACTCAATCCAAGTCTTGACAGATGTTCGCTACGTACCTAGCCTGAAGAAAAATCTCATCTCATTAGGGGCCCTAGAATCTAAAGGGCTCACAATCACTTTGAGAGATGGATTACTAAAAGTTGTAGCTGGGAAATTGACGGTGATGAAAGGCACAAGAAAAAATAACTTGTACTTTTTAAATGGAAGTACAGTTATTGGATCAACATCAACAGTTTCTACAAAAGATGTAGATTCAGAGGCTACCAGATTATGGCATATGCGATTGGGACATGCTAGTGAAAAAGCTTTGCAGACTTTGGCGAAGTAAGGCTTGTTGAAAGGTGCAAATTCTTGCAAATTGGAATTCTGTGAACATTGTGTTCTGGGCAAGCAGACGAGGGTAAAATTTGGTCCAGCAATTCACAATACGAAAGGAATTCTGGACTACGTTCACAGTGATGTGTGGGGACCTACTAAAGTGGCTTCTTTGGGAGGTATGTACTATTTTGTTACTTTTATTGATGATTATTCAAGAAAAGTATGGGTGTATCTAATGAAAAGAAAAAGTAAAGTTTTGGATGCATTTCTGAAATGGAAAAAGATGGTGGAGATTCAGATTGGTCGAAAGGTTAAACGACTTCGATCAGATAATGGCACTGAGTACAAAAATGATCCATTTCTACAAGTATGTCAAGATAAGGGCATTGTGCGACACTTCACTGTTCGGGATACACCACAGCAGAATGGGGTGGCAAAACACATGAATCGAACTCTACTGAATAAAGTTCGATGTATGTTGTCCAATGCTGGATTGGGCAAGGAATTTTGGGCTGAGGCAGTTACATATGCGTGCCATCTAATTAACCGTTTGCCATCAGCTGCAATAAATGGAAAAACTCCTATGGAGATGTAAACTGGTAAATCTGCTACTGATTATGATTCTTTACATGTATTTGGTTCCACTGCATATTATCATGTAAAAGAATCTAAGTTAGACCCAAGAGCAAAGAAAGCATTATTCTTGGGTATAACTAATGGAGTAAAAGGATACCGTCTCTGGTGTCCTGATACAAGGAAGATTGTTTTCAGTAGAGATGTGACTTTTGATGAATCAACCATGTTAAAGTACAAGGATTCACAAAAGGATGACCAAAACCAGTAGTACTTTGCAGCAGGTGGAGCTTGAAAAGGTTAATGATGATCCAGCTAATATTGAAGGGACAAATGATGAAGAGTTTCCTACCCAAAAACCTCTACAACAACAAGATTCAATTGCATATAGGAGGCCAAGAAGAGAGATTCGTAAGCCTGCTCGCTTTGATGATATAGTGGCCTATGCACTTCTAATTGCAGATGATGATATTCCTTCTACTTACACAGAAGCAATAAGTAACCCTGACACTACCCAAGGGAAAGAAGGCAATTGGATGCAAATGGGTATATGCAAAGAAGGAAGGATTTCCTGGTAAAAATAAAATTCGATACAAGGCTAGATTGGTAGTAAAGGGTTATGCTCAGAAAGAAAGAATAGACTATAATGAAGTGTTTTCTCCAGTTGTGAAGCATTCATCTATACGGATTTTGCTAGCCTTGGTTGCGTAATATGATCTCGAACTAGTTCAACTTGATGTGAAGACTGGGTTTTTACACGGTAATTTGGAAGATGAAATCTATATGACTTAGCCAGATGGATTTAATGTTGCTGGAAAAGAAAATTGGGTTTGCAAACTGACAAAGTCGCTTTATGGATTGAAGCAATCTCTGAGGCAGTGGTACAAGCTATTTGATCAGTTCATGAATGGGCAAAGGTACACAAGAAGTAAATTTGATCATTGCGTGTATTTTCAGAAGCTACAAGAAGGAACTTTCATATACTTGCTCTTATATGTTGATGATATGCTAATAGCATCTAAGAGCAAAATTGAGATTGAAAGATTGAAGACTCAACTCAATCTCAAGTTTGAGATGAAAGATCTAAGAGAAGCTAAAAAGATTCTCGGCATGGAAATATGGAGAGATAGAGCTGATTATAGAGTTAGCTTGTCTCAGAAGCAGTATTTGAAAAAGGTACTACAGCAGTTTGGTATGAACGAATAGACAAAACCTGTAAGTACCCCATTGGCTTCTCATTTCAAGCTTTCTGCACAACTATCTCCTTCGACGAATACAGAACGAGAATACATGTTGCAAGTTCTGTATTCTAATGCGATGGGTAGCTTGATGTATGCAATGGTGTGTACAAGACCCGACATTTCACAGGTGAGTTAGTATAGTGAGCGGTATATGCATAATCACGAAAAGGACATTGGCAAGTCGTGAAATGGATTCTACGGTATATTCAGAAGACCGTGGATGTTGGATTACTGTTCAAGCAGGATAATACACTTGGTAAATGTGCTATTGGGTACGTTGATTCTGACTATGCCGGTGATTTGGACAAGCGAAGATCAACCACCGGTTATGTGTTTACACTTGCTGGAGGACCAATAAGTTGGAAGTCTAACTACAGTCTACAGTTGCATTGTCAACCACAGAAGCCGAGTACATGGCTGTAACAGAGGCTGTAAAGGAGGTTATTTGGTTACAAGGTATGACTAAAACCTTGGGATTGGTCCAGGAGCATATTAACGTGTATTGTGATAGTCAAAGTGCTATTCATTTAGCAAAGAATCAAGTTTATCATGCACGTACAAAGCATATTAACGTACGTTTCCACTTTGTGCGGGAAATTATTGATGAGGGGAAAATTTGTCTTCAGAAGATCAAGACTGCAGATAATCCCGCAGATATGATGACCAAGGTGGTAACAGTAACCAGGTTTGAACATTGTTTGAACTTGATTAATATCCTGCAAGTTTAACAGTTGAAGAAGGCACTATCAAGTATTGTTGTCAGAGGTAGAAAGAATTGTGTGAAGATAAGATTATCCTAATCAAATCTTCAAGGTGGAGATTATTGGAACCCAGCCATTGTTTGAAAAGTCAAAAAGGGTGGGCACCGAAAGTAGAAAGTAAGATTGGTTGGCAAGTTGGGTTAAAAGTTGGAATGGGATAATTGCAATTTTGGTCCCTAATTGTATAGGGGCATTGCAAGTTGATCCTTGAACCTCAACTATAAATAGGCCTAACCATTTCTTACTTTCTTTATCCCATAATTGCCATTCTCTACTTAAGGCATTATTCTCTCTCACTATTTGTAAATTTCACTTGTAATTTTTGGAGTGAAATATATTTGGTAGTGCCCGAGGACGTAGGCAAAATTTGCTAAACCTTGTTAAAATTCTGGTGTTCTTTATTATTTATTTTGCATATTTTGTGAATGTGATTGTAGTGATTTATTGTGCTATTAAATTACGATAGAGGGATATTCTGGCTAGGAAAGACTTGGTATTTAAGTGATCTTCGTGATCTATCTCTCTTTCTTGGGAATTGAACTTAGTGTGATTTTTCAATACAATATTTTTACTCTTTCACACGCTTCCGTGCAACAATGATAAAGGGACTTAAGGACGAAAAAGGTAGATGGGTCGAAGGGGATGATGAATTATTAGAGGTAACATTTAGATATTTTAAAGAGCTCTTTTCATTAAAACAGATGCAGGAAAACGAGAATCTATGGAGGGAAATCCAACCTTGCATATTTGATCAAATTAATGAGGAACTATTAGCTCCATTTAAAGAAAAAGATATACAAGAAATGATAAAATCAATGCAACCTCTTAAAGCTTCAGGTAAAGACGACTTTCCTGCTCTCTCTATCAAAACATTTCTAGCTTCTCCCTTGTTTTACCCTTTCATTTAATTTTTCATATTTTTTTACCCTTGAACTTTCATTATTTATCAAATCACTTCAAAATAGATGGAAAAGTTAATGCCTATTAAATTTGCCAATGTGGCATCCACATGACAATACATGTGTACTATGTCACACCAACAATTAATTATTTTTTAAAATTAAATTTTTTATATTTTTACTTTTATTTTAAAATTTTTAAAATTTAATTAATTACTGATGTGGCATTCATATGACAATCCACATATATTTAAAAATTAATTCATTGTTGAAAGTTATTATATTTGAATTAGTTTGTGTATATTATATAACTTAGTTTTGTTACATTGGAATTCTAATAAATTTATTCGGGAATGATTAGTTTTCCTTAAAGTGGAGTCAATATTACTTGGTTAACTATTTCAATTTTAGCCAACTACAATATTCAAGTTCACTACAATGTCAAGTTTAGTTACATGTATATCAAATGATTTTTCTTTTTAATTTCAAATATCATACAAACAAATTTAATAAAAGAATTTTAACAGTGTTAACAAATAAACTTAAATTTTAAAATTGAAAAATAGAGGACTAAATCCTAAAAATAAAAGTATACAAATTAAACTTCAAATATACGAAGATTACAAGAAATTTGAGCACATTACAACTATTAAGTATAATCTCGAAGCTGGAATAGTTCAAGCCCTCCTTCTGGCGTTTTACTTTTGGTTAAATTTCATCTTTGGTCCCTTTAAATTCCATTTTGCTTTAATCTGATTGCTTTCTAGCGTTGCAAATTACACAACACTCTTCAAATGTCTTACTAAATTCTCACTTTTACGAGTGCTATGTTACTCCAATAAAATTCCTCTTAGTTTATATTTGAATTTAAGCATAGAATATAAATTTAATTAATATTGCAATCTAAATATAAATATAAAATACCATATTCTTTTCGTTTATACTAATTAAGTGTTATATTTAATATTCATGATCAGTGCCAAAAACAAACTAGTTATGAAGTTGCAGGCAACATCAGTGATGATACTTGTGTATTAAAAATGGTAGCCACAATGGAAACTATCAAATTCCCCTATTCATCTGGTCAGAATAGACGACAATTCCATACAACTTTGCTAGATGTTCCGGAAAGGCATCAACTCCAGGTCTTTTGAAGGTCTCTCTCGCTTTGCCAACCAAAAAGGGAAGGTTTTAGATTTCATAAAGGTGAAATGGAAAATAATTTTAAGTCAAATTCCTATCTTCCAGTGTGTACAAAGTAATGTCTCGTTCAGATGTAGGACAAGAGTGAAAACATGCCGTTCTAGAGGATGCAAATCGGAAAGA
Organism: Gossypium arboreum; assembly: GCF_025698485.1. Lineage (NCBI taxonomy): Eukaryota > Viridiplantae > Streptophyta > Magnoliopsida > Malvales > Malvaceae > Gossypium > Gossypium arboreum. The sequence goes on from NC_069074.1 coordinate 92,389,694, forward strand.
GGCGTATCCGAAGTCGGTTCAGTATATTCCTGAAAATACGAGATAAAACTATAAGAACAAAGCAAAAGATAGGCGGTCAATAATGGAAAACCAGAAAGAAGAGAAAGAAGAAGGCTCACCAGCAATTGTTCTTCCACTAACGTTCTGAGATCCAGATAACATTCAAGTGCTTTAGCCGGAACTGAAATGTTACAAGCAAAGAAACCAGGAATAAATTGGGGTCGAACCAGAACATGTAAACAAATCAATCATTGACCAACATAATAGACAGCAATCAGCACCAATGGAATTTTCTTTTCTGTCTTAACGAACCCATTTATAATAAAGCAGCCCAAATGTTCTGAAGGAATATTTTGGTAAAAGTACCATAGAGGTCCTTATACTAAAAACTGAACTGCATTTTGACACTTATACTTAAAAAATTGACAATTTAGTCTAACTTTGTACTTCGATTCTATATAAAGACTCAAAAAATTCCATTGACAAATTAGCTTATTTGCATCACAATCAGTTATTGAGCTTTCTATTTGGTTTCTTTAAACTCCTCCTTTATTTTCTTATTTTGGATAATTGGTTGATGAAGTTAAATATTAGTTTAGTAGGTGTGGATGTTCAATAATGAGAAAGACCAAGATTATAAAGTTTACTGGTTGGAGTGGCTGGTTTATAAATTTTTAATAAATTTACATTTTAATATGTTTATAAATTTTAATTGTTTATTTAATTATGATTGAAGTGTTTGAATTGAGGACCATCAAACCAATTTTCAAAACATTCATGAAAAGGTGTCTTAAAAAGAAACCAATTGAAGTCATTCAAGAAGACATAAACAGCTGCAACTATGTAAGAGTTTTAACATTGAGAATAGATCCTCACACGTTATTGAAATACCATACTAAAGATGAAGACATATAGCTAAACTGGTCAAGACAGAACATTAGACACACCATAAATATATATATATATATATATATATATATATATATGAAAATACAACAGAAATGCTTGAACATCATTTGCTCTGCCTAGATCCTCCTCCTTCCATTGTTGCGATGCCCATACATTGGCTTTCTTCTCCGCCTCTTCTCAATATGATCTTCACCCAAACTCACAATCCACTTTGGCTTACCAGTTTGGAAAACTACATATCCCACGCCCAATCCTAACACCACTCCACATCCATAACCCAACAAAACTACTTTCCACCCAAAACCAATTTTTGATTTTGATCCATCTTCTTCTAATAAATTTGAGGGTGGTGGTAGCTCATTATTGTTGCAATCACTTGACAATGGAAAACCATGTAATCCTTTGTTCCCTTCATAGGAAGTATTTCCAAAGGTATTGAATTGTTTTCCATGAGGGATGCACCCAATCAATTCATTCATTGAAAGGTTTAACGTGGAAAGAGCTGTCAAATTGAGCAGTTCCCTTGGAATCCTTCCAACCAGCTTGTTTGAAGAGAGGTCTAGCCATTCAAGGCTGGTCAAACTCCCTATTGATGAGGGAATGTAACCACTAAGGTTATTATGAGAAAGGTTTAGCCCTTTGAGTGATCTAAGCTTTCCAATAACCTTGGGAATCTCTCCATCAAACTTATTATTTGAGAGATCAATGATCGCCCACATGACGAAAATTTTATTCAATGTTATATCTTGTCCTTTCACGACAATTCCAACGGAATAGCTATACATGCCAATACTAGCATTAGCATCCTGCACACCCATGTATGTCATCGTACTTGCATCTTTCGTGAGATTTATGATAGCCTTGAAGCTGTCGATGTATCTCACAGGTAGGGGTCCAGAAAAATAATTACTTGAAAGGTCAAAAATTTGGATTTTAGAGAAAAAAGGGCTAGACCTTGAGCTATTGACACACAAGGAGCCATGCATTTGATTTGACTTTAGTACAAGAATTTGTAGCTGTGGAAGACTTCCCAACCAATGAGGAAATGTATCATTGATCTTGTTGTTACCAAGATCTAGCACTTCTAGACCTCTACAGTTAAGGATGGATGGTGTCAAAGGCCCTTCTAACAGATTTCCGTTTAAGTTGATATTACTCAATTGGCATCCCTTTGCAAATGTTGGAGGAATCGTCCCATAGAACTTGTTCTTCTTCAGATTCAAGAATTCAAGGGTGTTGCTCAAATTTCCAAAACATTGCGGAATTGTTCCGCTCAAGTTATTGTGAGACAAATCAACAATTCGAAGAGAACTGGCATTGCATATTAAAGAAGAGACCTCTCCATTGAAACTATTATTTGAGATCAGAAAGACTTTGATCGTCGAAGCTGGAATCGGAAGATTTCCATGGATCAAATTGGAGCTTAAGTCAAGAACTTCAATATTCTTCCATGGAAAGTGCTCAACTTCTGTCAAAGAGTTATGAGATACATTTAAATACCACAAAGAGTCATTCCCCACCTCTTGCATCCATTGCGGAATCTTGCCTTCAATTTTGTTGCAAGAAATGTCTAACCTTACTAAACTTTTAAGCCCTTTTAAAAATCGGGGGAATTCACTAAGATTGCAAGATGACAAAAGTAAGTCTGTAAGATTAGGCAATATATGGTTAACACTAGAGGTAGTATTAGATGTTAAGGATAGGCTGATATATGAAAGGTCGAGGTGTTTGAGATTTGGAAGGTTTGAGAACATGCTAAACTCTATGACACCACTAAGATTATTTGAGGATAAGCTGAGCTGAGTAAGATTGAGAAGTTGGAATATTGAAGATGGAAGAGGACCTTGGAGTTTATTATTGTCTAACGCTATCAATTCTAGTGATTTGGATTGGAATTCTTTGATTTGGCCACTGAATTGATTTTCAGAGAGATATATTTCCTTTAAGGAGGGAGCAGTATACAACCATGACGGAAGTGTTCCATTGAGTAAATTGTCAATTAACATTAAAGATATTAGATTAGGAAAAGCTGTTACCTCATCCGGAATAGAACCTTCTAATAAATTTTGAGTTATTCTCAAGTATTCAAGCTGCGTTAGGTTTAGAATTGACAATGGAATTTGTCCACTCAATTGGTTGCCTGACAGGTCTAAATGAGTGAGTTGAAAGAGGTTTCCCAGTGATCTTGGAATTTGTCCACTCAATTGGTTCCATGACAAGTCTAAATGAGTGAGTTGCAAGAGGTTCCCAAATGATCTTGGAATTTGTCCACTCAATTGGTTCATCGAAAAGTCTAAATGAATGAGTTGAAAGAGATTTCCCAATGATCTTGGAACCGACCCTGATAAGTCAGAATGGACAAAATCTAAAAACTTTAAGGACACAAGATTCCCTATCGAGTCAGGCAATCCTGCAAATAAATTTGCGCCTCTAATAATCAAGTACTCCAAAGATGATAAATTTGTGATTGAGACAGACAATCCTTGAAAGAAAGAATTTCCTGATAGATCTAAGTACTTTAAGGCCTGTAGATTATCAACTGAATCAATGAATTCTGTAGAGAAGGACATCCACGACAGATCCAAATGCTCAAGATTGCTGCTCCGATTGAACTTCAAATGATCAAGATTGAGGTTTTGGTTGTTTCCCAAGTTGAGCAAATTGAGGTTTGGCAAATCAAAAATGTTCTTTGGGAATTTTCCTTGGATATCACAATAAGCAAGACTGAGAGACCTTAGAGAAGAGGATAGATTCATGAAGACATGAGGATTAATAGAAGACATATTGATTCCATCCAAAACAGATGTCTGATCTCGGTTAGGTTGTGAACAAGTCCCTCCACAGCATGTCTATCAATTGGTTGGAAAAAATTGAAAGAGAGATCAAGTGAAACCAATTTTGACAGGTGGGAGACTTGGGATGGGACTTCTACAAATCCTGCACTGGAAAGGTTTAGGTAGTATAGGCTTGTAAACTGACCAAATTCAAATGGAATTTTGGAATCATTGAAATCATTGTAAGCAAGGTTGAGTTTTTGAAGGTTAGGAAGAAGGAAGAGAGTGGTATTGGAAGGGAAGTTACCATATAGCCAACTGCAGCTCAAGTCAAGGGCAATAACATGAGCATTTAGGTGGTCACAAGTGACCCCATCCCATGAGCAGCAATCTGTACCCTCCTTCCATGAATTTGTCTTGGGATAAGATTTAAGGCCTGCAATCTCATCGCAATACCAAGCAGCAAGCGGTGTCTTAGTGATGGAAAAAGAGTTCTTGAATTGGATTAGTGATGAGCAGGAGTGAGATCCTGAAGAAGAAGCATAAAGATGGGGAAAGAAGAGGAATAGGCAAAGAAAGAGTAAGGAGGCCATGTTATGTTTGTAGAGTAAGATGAAAGGATAGGAATGGTGAGAATGGTATTTATTAACACCACAACATTACTGCTACAGTGTTTTTTCTTTTATGGTATAAAGATTTTTATTGGAAGAGTTTGAATTGCTGATATTGAAAACTTATATTTTTCATAGTCATCAACAAGACAACAACCACTTCCTTTTTACCATATATTTTTCATTCACAAAATTGGGTACTCTTTTTAACCAAAATTTTGTATTTCATTCCAACTCTCTAAACAACTAAAATAATTAACATTCATGAGATTACAAAATAAATTGACTTACTCTTCTTCCCTGTAATACTTAAAAGAATGTGAGTGTCGATTGACTTGGTATGTATGGCTGTCAACCAACGCTAACCAATGTAGAAATTTGCACACAAAAGAACAAAATTGTGCACTACTTAAATATTCAAAGCATGTGTGGCCTATATTAATTTATTTTATTTCATAAAATTCAAGGCATGTGTGTTGAATAATTGTATTCAAGAAGCATATTTCATTTACTGCTTAAAAATTCAAAGCATGTGTGGCTTTTATTAATTTATTTTATTGCATAACTGTGGCATATGTATGTTGAGTAATTGTATCTAAGAAGCATATTTTCCGCAAAACTCCAAATATTTCATTGGTTGGCATTAAATATGTCATTTTCTATTAATTGCAAGAAAATTATCTGGGAAACTGCATTTTCTTCTTCACATGAATTTTTTTAGAAAAAAGTTTGTATAATGATATATTTGGCCTTTCAATTTTATTTAAAGAGTTATTTTAATTTTCTATTTAATTTTTTGTCTCTTTTTACTCTTAAATTTACGTTAATAGTTAATTGGCGTCTCATCAAATTAGGGTTTATATGCAACTATTTTGTATTGTGATTAATCTATGTACTGCACTTGTAATTTTGATGATTTTTCTGTCAAATTCTATATGGTTTTTAGCACAATCAATTTAATATTTTTGTAATGGAAAGATGGAGTCCACATCATTGAAATCAATGGCTTAGAAAATAAATTATTGGTTTTATTCTTCTACACATAATTGATGTTTTTGTATTTTCTGTAATCCTTTAAATACTTAGTGTTTGATATGATTCAATAGGTTTGCATTTTATTATTGTATTTTGTGGAAGGACCATTTCTCTATTTTTGTAACTACTAACCTATTTTATTTTGACTATGGTTAGTGGAAAAATGTAGAGATACAACACCCCCAATTGCATCACCCATAAACCCTACTCATAGGAAAATAGGGAGATGGGATCCACCAATCGTACCTCAACTGCTTCCCCAATTTCACGTCAATGAAACACTATCATGGTCAGCCAAACTTAGGCTTAGTTTGGATGGGCAGTGTGTTTACCTCTTGTGAGGTTAAAAACAGCGGTGGCGGTGAGATTAGTTACTGTAGCGGTGAGATTGGATACTGTAGCGGTGAGATTAGAAATAGCGGTGGAGTGTGTGTTTGGATTCAAACGCATTTGTAGCGGTGAGGTGAAAATAAAAAATGACTATTAAGAACATCATATTAGAATTGATATATAATAGAAGTTTTTAAATTATTTTACTTATATAAAATTATTAAAATATGTGAATTTATAAATTCATTTAATAAAATATTAAAATGTATCTTTTAATATTTTATTATAAATATTTTAATGAATTATATAATCAATTTAAATTATTTATTAGATAAAATGATAATAATTTTTAATATAGTTAAATATTCTTTTATAACAATGATAAATATTATTTTCATAAATAGTAACATTATACTTGGATCAAATTTTGAAGTATCTAAACGAATGATTTTCAATATAAATATATATATATATATATATTAACATAAGACATAACAAGTTTCATTATTACTAGAAATTAGGTTTTGATACAAATTTGTTTTTACAAATATTGATTCATTAAACTATTTGCAATGGTTTCCCTTAACATTGCAATTTCAAGGTCACTTTCACTGTTAGAAGAACTCGATTCACCTCTATCAAAATGGCCTGAAGAGATTGGCATGTCGGGTATATTCTCAAATTGTCAAAAATCCTCATCATTTGACCAAGTATGTCTTCTAATGTAATTATGCAAAACCATTGTTGCAATAACTATTAAAACTTGCTTGTCGAATGAATAGCTTGGAATATCTCTTAATATTGGCCATTTTTTTTCCAAACTCCAAATGTTCGTTCAATCATAGAGCGTAACGAAGAATGGGCATGATTAAAAATTTCTTTTTTTTCAGATGCTGGATGATTACCTCGATGAAAGTCAGGTAAATGATATCGTTCCCCCTTATATAGACCTAGAAAACTTGCCATTTGTGGATATCCTGAATCCACAAGATAATATATTCCTACAAAAAAGTAAAACATAATATCAGTTTAAAAATAAATTAAAAATTTTAATATTGTTTTTTATGTAAAGATTAATTAATAAAATTAAAATTTAACCTGGTGGAGGGTGTGGAAACTTTAACTGTTGTTTTCTAAGTGCTTGCAACAAAATTCTACTGTCATGTGCTGTTCCTTCCCAACCAGGAAATGCAAAAATAAAGCACATGTTGAAGTCACAAACTTCCATAATATTTTGAGTTGGTTCACCTTTCTGTCCGATATAAGGTATTTGACAAGAAGGAGAAATACATGCTTTTATGTGTGTTCCATCTATGGCCCTAATACAATCCTTTAAAATAAATACAAGTAATGAGATAAAAGTTAGAAATAATTTATATTTTAAAAATATAAAGATTGTGTAAATTTTACCTTAAAGTGAGGCCAATATCTTGTATCATGTTGAATATGGTTCGGTACTTCCTCGAATTGACCTTCAATGGGTTTAATCGTGTCTATTCCCATTCGAGCAAATATATGTAACATATCAGTAAAAATTCGACTAACGGTTTCCCCAGATCGTTGAAATCGCTCTGCTGCATTTGAATTTGATTCTCTATTTCCAAGAATATACAATGATAATGCTAACTTCTCCATCGCAGATACCTTCCCATGCTTTAAGCCATAATTTGTTTGCAAATCATGCAACAAGCTGTGAAATATATTTTTTGGCATCCTAAAACTATTCATGCAACGATCATCATGCCCATTTAATACTTCGTCCACCCACATTTGACCTGTATAATTTGAATCCATACACGGTTGCTTAGTGAAATAAGTTTCATGGTGTAGCAATACACTGCTTAACACTTGTTCTTCCTCTTCATGATAATTGTTGTGCTAAACTTGTATTGTGGCTATTCTTCGTTGAGCTTCTTCACTTAATTCAGGGGCATCATAATTCATATAAAAACTGTTATACATATTGTTAAATTCATCCATAACCTGAAAAAGTAATCAAATAAAAATAAATTAATAACTTGTGACATTCTATACAACATAAAAAATTGAATAAAATCATAGCTAAAAATACCAAACATAAAAAATGTAACACCCCCACGGCCGAGACCGTCGCCGAAGTCGAGCTTGAGGTTTTAATAAACCTAATTTTATCATTCGGACAATTTTAAACCATTGACTTCAACATTTATATTAAGTTGTTCATCTGCGTCACGGTTACTAAAAAAATCATATCTTGAGTTACAAAACTCGAAATTAAGATCCATAAATTTTCCCGGAAACTAGACTCATATATCTATTTACTAATTTTTTTATAGAATTTTTGGTTTGGCAAATTAGTACAGTTTATTAGTTAAAGTTTCCCCTGATTCAGGACTCGATAGCTATGATCCCTGTTCACTACGAATCATTTTTCTCTCTGTAAAAAATTCAAATGACTATGCCGTTTGTTTCTATTAAAAGTAGACTGAATAAGAAATCTGCACATATAAATTATGCCTCTTAATTATTTTTGTACAATTTTTAATGAATTTTCAACATCAAAACAGGGGATCCAGAAATCGCTCTGTTCGTAAAAACTTAAATATCTTATAAAATACCTCTCATTTGCTTATTTCGTTTATTCCATATGAAAATAGACTCATCAAGCTTCAATTTTATAATTTATTCGTCATCTAATCCTGTCTCTACTATTTTTAGTGATTTTTCAAACTCACGTCATTGCTGCTGCAGGATTCTATTTTATAACAAAGTTCACCTTTTTTATGAATTTTCAAGGACTAGGTAGTACATTAAACATACATGACATATAGACATAGCCGAATTTCCTAGTATCCATAACAGCCCATATTCTACATGAAAATCAGATTATTACCTTCGATTTTACCCTTTTTACAATTAAGTCCCCTTTTTAGGAGTTTTCACATAAAATCAATAGGTACAAGTTGTTAAACACACACTAACACATCATATTCCTTCATTATTCATCAAAATACAATTATGTCACACATGGGTAAATTTTCCTACATGCATTCTAGCTCAAAATATTACTAAAAAATGATAGAACATGCTTTCTAGATTTTAAAATCGAAAAGAACATTAAAAATGGGCATGGAAATCACTTACAATCAAGACTTGAAATGTTGAAAACCCTAGCTATAATGTTAGGAGAATTTCAGCAGCTTCTATGGAGAAGATGAGCAGATTTTTTTGTGTTATTTTCCTTTTTTAATGGTTATATTTACCATTTGACAAAAATGCCCTCAATGCCTTTCTTTATAATCTTTCATGTACAAGCCCATTTTTGTTCAAAATTTTAGTAATTGGTAAATTTGCTATTTAAAGCCTCGTAATTAATATTCCAAATCAATTTCATACTAAAAACTCCTAGAATGCAAGTTTTGCAACTTATTCCATTTAGTCCCTAATTTCAAATTAAGCACTTTACGTATAGAATTTCTTCACGAAATTCTCACACAGTCATGTATTCATATCATAAATCTCAAAATAATTATAAAATAATTATTTCTATCTTGGATTTGTGGTCACGAAACCACAATTTCGATTAGGCCCTAATTCGAGATATTATAAAAATATGATACATTAGGTTTACGATAAAAAAGTAGATCATACATTAGTTTTGCATATAAAAAAGTAGATAATACATTAGGTTCACATATAAAAAAGTAGATCATACATTAGTTTTGCAAATGAAAAAGTAGATCATACATTAGTTTTACATATAAAAAACTAGCATAGTTATATTACAATAATAATTCTAAGGAGCTTATGGTGGAGGTGGTGGATGGTATGGTTGGAAGGGGAATGAGGATGTTGCTACCAAGGATGAAAATGATGCAATCGGACTTTGTTCAGCATACTCACGTCGAAGCGACCAAACTCTAACATCTGGATCTAAGTTCAAAAACACTTCTCGTTTCACCGGTATTTGGAACATTTTGATGGCAAAATAGTACAGTTCATCTTTTTTGGGAATTTTATCTTCCAAATCACGCAAAGCATCCATTGCATTTGAAATAGAATATTCAGAGTGAGGAAAAATAATTTCATTCACTGACTTCCTTGGACTAGCCATACTCTCACACAATTTCTCAATATGAGTAGCTAATGAATTTCTTGATGATTTTCTACTTGAACTTGATTTTTTTCCTTTACCGTGTACAACCCCAAGTGTTTCCTTTCTTCGATTCGGAGTTTCATGAGAAGGGTTTGATGGTACCTCATTAGGAGGGATATCTTCATTCTCATTGCTATTTTCATCTGAATCACCAAATCCCTCATTAGGTGTAGCATCTCCCGTAGGAACCCCACTTGGAAGAACACCAGACGAAGGTGCCCATGCATTCTCTCCAGTGGCTACAATGCCACCAAACATTTGTCACATTAAATCATTCAATCGTGGTTCAATTTCTTTCTTCTTAAATCCTTTAAAATCAGGATTTTCCTACATAAAATGTTAAATGTTAAACGTTATACTCAGATTTCTATAGTTGTAAATGATTAATTTCAATAAACTTTATGCATTAAAATAATGACAATGTTAACACTAACCTATATTTTTTCAACCCACCATTCTTCGACAGCATCGACTGTCCTTTTAGATGGACACCATCCAATACCTGTAGCGTCCTTAAGCAACTCCCTCCATAACCTCCATTCCTTTTTTAATGTATCCCACTTATTTTTCAATTGAGGTTTTCCATAAATTTTTTGTGTTTTTGCTTGAAAAAGAGCAACAACATTTTCCCATCCTTTTGAGTTTAGATGAGTTGTCGGTCTATTACCAGCATTGACTTCATTCACGCAAAGTTCACAAAATATCAATGTCAGCTCGTCATCCCAAACAACTTTTGTTGCTAAGGTACTATCTCCCTCCACAAATTTTCGTGTCTTTACCATCTATTATTATTATTTTGAAATCAATAGGGCATTAAATAACACAAGTGTAAGCATAAATCAGTATGAAAGCATAAATCAATAATACAATAGGGCACTAGGCAGCAAAAGTGAAATCAATATGTCCTACTTTGGACAGCATAAATCAATAAATAAAACAGGGCATTAAATAACAAATAACTTGTGCAGATACATATAACTCCATCCAACAAGTGTAAGCATAAAGAATCTCCCAAAATGAGATACAATTCATGTGTCATGTGTCATGTAGATATGAAAATAAAATAAGAAGAAAGTACAAAAGCCATATTACCAACAGGAAAATTTCACTCAATAGAGCAAAGAACAAGCCATACCTCCAACTATAAATAGTGTTCTGTTATCCAAAAGTTAGCATACATCCTGTTATTCATGTTTTTTCATGCATATGGTCTTCAACTGTATGCATTCAATATTACTAATTAACTATAGAGGCAGTAATTCACCAAAGATGCATTCTTACAATAATTCTGGCGATAACAGAGTAGCTAAGAATTATATCAATGCCATGTAGGTGATCAATTACTTACAATTCCAAACACAACACCATCGAAGGCAGTATGATACTCAAAATTTGGAGTTGGAAGCTCAGGAGTGGGATAAGCAAAAGTAAGAGGAAGCTCAGGGCAGCTCAAAATGATGTACCTACAACAGAAAAGTAACTCAAGCATTAAGATTACCAATCATATTTAAATTTATTTACGTTATGAACCGAAAAGGCTAACATGTTTAATTGAATTGTGGATGGCAATGAATTATATGTTAAGAGTTTATAGAGAATGATAAATGACAATTGTATTTTGGAGAAGCAAGGGTAAATGATATGAGTATGAATCTAGTAATGGCTAAGTGTGATAGCCGAATGTGCTATGAATTAATATAAGTGAATGGTAACTTAAATATATTGTATCATGTAATGACCGAATGCATTATGAAATTGGATATTAGTCAATGCTATAAAGTGAATGAAATTACTATGTGTGATATTCAGGCTACGAGCCTAGCAGGCTAGTTGCCGTTGAAATGAATTCAGGTTAAATCTAGCAGGCTAAGTGCCGTTGAATTATTCCGAGCATGATATTAATGATATACCTACAAGGTAGTGATATACCTAAAGGTATGAAAACAATAGGAATGCAAACAACCTAGCATGCTCAATAATAATCTCAGTGGAGATATACCAAAATTTTCTAGTTCAGTCAAATTTGTTCATACAGGGAATAGCTTACTTCAAAACAAAAATGAAATGAAAATTTGCTCAAATAATTTAAAAGAAATCAGAAATAAAGTAAATTATGCTAAATCAAAGCAAGATAGGATCATGAATTATATAATCAATTTAAACTATTTATTAGATAAAATGATAATTATTTTTAATCTTTTATAGTTAAATATTCTTTTATAACAATAGTTTCCCTTAACAGCAGGAACAGCCCATTTTTGCCTAAACATTTTGCATTTTTCCAAGTAGAAAAATTCTCAGAGGAAATTAGAGCAATCACTAAGAAAGAAAAGTTAAGCAAAGTAACAACAAATCTAAAGAAGCACTTTGTTTATGGAAACTAAAATCTGTGCAATATAATACACAAAGATGTTCCATTCCATCATCTAAAGCATTACTTATCTCCTCACTTTCGCTCGTTTAAGAGCCCTGATACGGTAACAAGATATATGACAAATTTTAACTTCAACAATCATAAATTGCACCTTGGCAGATCCTTTAACTGGTCTGGAATCACTGGTGTCTTGCATGTGACTATCTACTTTTGCAGATCCAGATGTCAACAATGGATTTTCAGAAGAGCTTAGAGATGACTCCAGATCGATAACTGAGCTTCTATTCAGTGGTGATAAAGCAATGACTGAAAAGCAATGACTTGTATTCTTCCCACCTGAAATTATCACAATTATATTTATTGAGCTTTCCGGGGTTAACAAGAACTTCTATAATGAAGCACTAACCTTGTTTGTATCTTCACTAAAACAAGAAAATATGAGCCCAATAAATCCAGAATCTAGAAGTTGATACATTGCCTGAGTCCGCACATCTGCAGAAGGTAAAAGTAGAAATTCTTTTCAATGCCCCGCAATCAATCATAAATATGACACTATCTAACAAGAAATAACCAAAAGTGGGCTTCAGTTAAAAGTAATGACCAATAAACAATCCCACTGTGCCTACACAATGAAGAATCCTCTTCGTCAAGTTTCACCAATAAGCAAACACTCTCATATCAGCTACACAATGTCATGCGTTCAAATCTTAAAGATGTGGTTCCATACTTGCCAGGTTGAAAATTAACAGGACTAGAAAACCAATCATCTTAACTTGCAACCATTGGATTAAATATAAAATACATCCAATAGTTAATAGGAGAGTGTGACCGAAAATTGAATAACCTAGACATGCAAAAAGGACTAAGCACCTGTCCATTCAATAATTCATGATACAAGTAAACAAACAAAAACAACTTAGGATTTCAAAAAGGGAACTGTACATGTGAAATTTCTGCTCAAACTGAAACAAAAGAGTGCACATACAAAGATTATCATGTTATTCTCCCAACTTATTTCAATATAATGCTTCAAACAGACGAATATATTTTCGTATCAAAAAGCTAGGTCAGCAAATTAAGATTTTTTGCAAAAACAAAACTAAATGTTCAAAACTTACCAACATGAGAAGGAATAACAGTAATATGGAGATGTGAATGGTACCACCCAATAACTCGTGTTGTTCTGCCTCGATGCAGTCATTCTGTATCTTTAAGTTAATTTCACAACAAAGCTAAGAATCTTGAACATGTCACTAAATCAGAACACACGAAAGATATTTCTAGTAAAAGTTATACTAGCTCTACGTTTTTATGCCGATGACATTTGGTGTAAGTTGCAGAAATTAACAAATTCAAGTTAGCTCTAAAAATGGCTTTTGGTGAAAGCAGCTAAGCAGAAAAAATTATCATTTCAAATTAAACACAGTGCAAGCACATTTATAAAAACTAAAGCTTTAGATAATAAGGCAATTGCTAACGAACACAAAAAACTAGTCTCTTCTAGACACTTAGCATGATTTACAAGATTTAAATCATCACTAGGAATCACTGGAAAGGCCAACACTAGTGACCAGAGAACTAATTTTCTTTTATACTGTAATGAACACAAAATCAAATGTCAATTCATTAACAACAAAGAAAAAATGCACAAAGTTTTAAGGATATATCAGCTTGAGCTGATGCAGCTGCCAACTGTTCAGGATTTGTCTCAACTCGGTCCTTCTGCCGATCAGATCGTGATTGTGGTGATGCTCCCCATATCAATGTAGTGACATTTCCATCTTTTGAGTACTGGAATTTGCAAGAGGTGAACAAAGGAACATAAACTGAATCATAAAATCCAGAAAATAGAATGACAAAAGTGCAAGACAAACCAATCATATTACAGAGCAATACTCTTTGTCATATGAAACCAATGTTTAAAAAGATCAGATTTATCATCAGTTAAGTTACGTATAAAGAGATTCAAGTTCCTAGGACCGTGTTTCAGTAAAAATGGCTTATTGAATGCAACAATCCACAAAGTCAAAATGAATCAAAGGTAGATACACTTCCAACATTGATTTTTAGAAATACATAACAAGAACTACATCTGCTAATGTATAAAATTAATGCAATAAAGGGATTTTCCACATCAAAATCAGGAAAGAGTAAGGTGTGAATTTCTTCAGTTTATTTGCATTATCCAAACTAAACAAGAAATTGGTAAAATTCAGTCCCTTAAACAAACAAAAAAATAAGATATATAATCTATTGCTTACTATAAGCACACACATTCAGAAGAAAAAATCAAAGACTAAAGTACTTCCCAAGGATCCAATTAACCTCAAATAAGCAGAAAGTTACACCAATTGTTGGATCAACAAAGAAATGAAGAAAACCCAAAGTTTGAAACAAAAGAAATAGCAGAAAAAAAACTATGAACAAAAATCATATTGCAAATGGAGAAATCAATTAAAAAAAGAAAGGAAAAGAAAACAAGAACTAACCGATGCCATGGTCAAAGAATGATGATAAAGTTGGGTCAATGAATGAAGTCTGTCTTAAGAATGGAAAAAATGAGGGATTTTTATTAAAGGCATAAGCCATAGGGGGAAAGCAGATTGGGAGACAAGGGAGGTTTGGGGATAGTGACAGGGCGTGGGAGAGAAAAATGCACAAATACACCCAGAAATGAAAAGAACTGGCTCACAGAAAGCATCAAGAAGATTCCAAAGGGATAAATTTGAGCTTAACACTTATAATCACAGGCTTATCAGTCTTTGATTGAGGAGGAGTTGACACAGCTTGTAGCAGAGGCATTTCTTTCCCCGTTATCAGCAGAATTTGGCTGCCAAATCTGAAAAAAAAAAAATTGATTCAACCTCTGCTGCACCAGTGAGCTTACTGCTGCCGAAAGCTTCAGTTGATTTTTGGAATATCAGTGTGGTGAGAATTGATTTTGGTTGGACTGAAACACTCAACCAAACAGCTTCTCAGTGAGGTTGGTAGTCCAACTGCACCTCACTGGCTTTAAACGGTGAACCAAATGAAGCCTTAATCAGTAAATCATGTCAAATATTCCCACATTTACACCACAATATACGTGGTGAGAAAAGGCAAGACACATAATTCTAACTCTTTTGTACCATCAATGTTACTAATTTTGATAAATTCCAACTTCTAGTATTTAGCAATTTTAAACCTGAAATTCCAATTTTTTTGGTCAAGTTACGTCCCAAATGTGGAAGACTAAGAATGTCAGTGTCTATTGACTTGGTATTGCTTCCTATGCATCAGTGTATTTCATTTGAACTCCCTAAACAGCTAAAATAATTAACATTCATGAGATTACAAAGTGGGTTGACTTAGTTTTCTTCCCTATAATACTTAAAGAATATCTGTTAATAGAACAATTAATGTCTGTTAACATTGCTGACGTGATATTCACGTATTCACGTGACAATGCATGTGTATGTTATGTCACCATTAATTAAATTTTAAAAATAAAAATATTTTTATACTTTTATACTTTTATTTTTTAATAATTTTTGTAATTTTGAAAATTTTAAATTTTAAAAATTATTTATTTGCTAAGGTGGCATTCATGTGGTAACCCACAATATGCTACATCATTAAAGTTAACAGACATTAAATTTTTCATCTATTTTAGGGTGATTTGATAAATAGCGCAACTTTAAGGGCTAAACGAGATGAAAATTAAATGAAGAATTAAAATGACTTTTTATAAAGTTAGACGGCCAAATAAGTTATTATTCAAATTTTGAAGGTAAATTGATAATAATATATATAATTTTGTATATTATTGAAATTGAACAATTGAATGGATATTTTTTAGTATTTTTTATAAAAATGAAAAAGGGTTTCATTTGGATACTTCAAAAATTAAACATATTGATTATTTTTATACAGATATATTGATTGCAATTATAATTATAACATCATAAAGAATAATAGTATCTAAGAAACATGGTGCTTTAGTTTATTGCTTAAAAATTCAAAGCATGTGTGGATTATATTAATTTATTACATAAATGTGTTGAACTACTTGCCTTGAGGACGAAAGAAATGCCAGATTTACCAATCTATTTGGAATCGTCCCAACCAACCTATTTGAAGATAGGTCCAACCGTTCAAGACTCGTCAAATTCCCTATTGAAGTGGGGATACCACCATTAAGGTTATTATGATAAAGATTGAGCCCTTTAGTAAGTTAAACTTCACAATAACCTTTGGAACCTCCCCTTCAAATTGAATGTTTGATAAATCAATGATCATCCACATGATGAATACTTTCCCCAATTCCATATAGTGTCCTTTCATAACAATTTCAATGGAATAGCTATAAAAGTATCGTAAAGGCTCATGTACTAAGAATTAAATTGCATTTTATCCCCTTTATTAAAAAATGTGTAAATTAGTCTTTGTATGTTAAATCAAAAAATAAACTAGTCATTTCTATTAAAAATTTCATCCATTTCTAATATTAAAAACTTAGAAACTTAGAAACAACGAGACAACATACGTTCTAGCAAACAAGGACACATATGACTTAGAAACAAAGACCACAGACAGTGGAAACAACAAGAAGGCCATAGCCAACCAACAAAACACGAGAAAGACCCAGATACTCAAAAAAAATAGACACCTGAATTCCAACAATTGCATAACCCCAACTTCAACACCAATTAGTTATACTCAACTCTAATCTGTAAAATCTCAACACTTTATTTTCCATTTCAACTAATAATTTCTATATTCTCATTCTCGAATTATATGTTACTCGAATTAATATTATAAATCATTCTTAGAAAAAAAACAAAACTGAAATTGGTTCTTTATAGTTATATATATCCTTTCTTTCTATATTAATACAAGAAAAATCATATCTCATGTCTAGATCATACAATTAAAAAAATAGTCTCTAAGTCTGTATAAATTAATAGGTTTTAGAGTAAACAGCACCTTAAAAATTCAAACCAGTGTGGCCTATATATGCTGAATAATAGTATCTAAGAAACATATTTTCCTCTAGTGCGTATAAATTAATTCAGTTCAATAAACAAAATTTGAATTAGTGGCCTAAATTTTAAACTCTGAAGAAACATGAAGCAACTGAATGAGAATAATTAATAACCTCCACCACCAGATCTGCCCGTGCTTGTCTTCGTACATGTCCTCCAAGTAAGCAAGATAGTGATTCTCTCCTTTAGAGATGATGAAGATATAAGATTGAACCTAAACAGCAGGAAAATATGTCAGTGGACATTACAGTTGGAAAAAACAGATGGTAAAGTACAGCATCCAAAATCCACGCCATCATTCTTTTTCTTAGATGTCGATGATGCTTACTGCTACTTGTTGAAAAGTCAAAAATGGTGGGTGGTGGGAGGTGCAATTGGCACCGAAAGAAAAAAAGTGGCAAGCAACTTGTTTAAAGTTGAATGGGATAATTGCAATTTTGGTCCCTAATTTTTTAGGCCATTTGCAAGTTAGTCCCTGAGCCTTAACTATAAATAGGCCTAACCATTTCTCATTTCAATCATCCCAACCAATCTTTCTCTCTTAGTTTTCTCTCTTCTCCCATTTGAGAATTCTTAAGGAATTCTATTTGTTTGTAATATTTTGGAGATAGTAAAGTTATCATCTGGTGTTAGTGCCCGAGGACGTAGGTATAATTTACCGAACCTCGTTAAAACTCTTGTGTTCTTTCTTGTCCTATTTTTCTTTCAATATTTGAGGGTATAATAGTAGTATTTAATTGTGCTATTAAATTACTATAAAAGGGATATTCTGACTAAGGAAAGACTTGGTATTTAAGAGATCCTTGTGATCCACCTCTTCCACGGAATTGAACTTTGTGTGATTTTTAGTACAATAATTTACACGGCTTCCGACCCTATTGAAACAACAAGTGGTATCAAGAGCGAAGGTTAATCGTAGTATGCTCTGTGGTTGCGCTTAAACCGATCTTCCACATCGAAAAAGATTTCCTTAGGTATATTGAAAGATTATGGAGAAAACGGTCGGTGTAGGAGCTTCAACATCGTCCATGTGGACAAGACCGACAATTGCAAATGCAAGATTGACCGTGGAGATCTTTGATGGCACGGGCCATTTTGGTATGTGGCAAAGTGAGGTTCTAGATGCCCTTTTCAAAGAGGTCTAGACATTGCCATTGATGAAGAGAAACCAGATGATGTATGGAGAAAGATTGGAAGGCGATCAATCGGTTGGCATGTGGCACAATTCGATCATGCCTTTCTCGAGAGCAGAGGTATGCTTTTTCAAAGGAGACTTCTGCAAATAAGTTGTGGGTGGCACTTGAAGAAAAATTTTGAAGAAAAACAGTCAAAATAAGCTCCACTTGAAGAAAAGACTGTTTCGCTTCACTTACGTCCCAAGTACCACAATGAATGATCACATCACCAAATTTAATCAGTTAGTCACTGATTTGCTGAATATGGATGAGACATTCAAAGATGAAGATTTGGCTTTGATGCTATTGGGGTCACTTCCTGAGGAGTTTGAGTTCCTAGAAACTACTCTACTTCATGGCAGGAGTGATATATCTCTGAGCGAAGTCATGCGGCCTTATACGATTATGAAGCAGAGAAAGAAGGACAAACAGAAAAACTCAATCAGAGATACAGAAGCTTTAGTAGTCCGAGGTCGTTCATACACTCGGAAGAAAACTCAAAAGGGAGATCAAAGTCAAAATCCAGACTCGGGAAAGATGAATGTGCCTTTTGTCATGAGAAAGGCCACTGGAAGAAAAATTGTCCAAAGCTGAAGAATAAGGGAAAAGCTGCTGTAGATGCTTGTGTTGCAAAGCATGATACCAATGACTCGAATTATCACTAGTTGCATCATCATCGTCGCTCCATTCGGATGAGTGGATATTGGATTCAGTTGTACCTATCATATGTCCCCTAACCGGGAGTGGTTCTCTGATTTAGTAGAACTAAATGGAGGAGTTGTTTATATGGGCAATGACAATGCTTGTAAAACTGTTGGGATAGGTTCAATCCAATTAAAGAATCAAGATGGATCAACCAGAGTTCTAAGCGATGTTGATGCGTGCCGGTTTGAAGAAAATCTCATCTCATTGGGAGCCTTGGAATCCAATGGTTCAGTTGTTACTATGAGAGATGGGGTTTTGAAAGTGACATCTGGCGACTTGTGATATTGAAGGGCATCGGGAAAAATAACTTGTATTACTACCAAGGTAGTACAGTTATTGGAGCGATCATTGCGACTTCCGGTAACAAAGAATTGGACTCAATGCGGTTGTGGCATATGAAGTTGGGACATGCAATGAAAAATCCTTGCAAATTCGCAAAGCAAGGATTGTTGAAAGGTGCAAAGGCTTGCAAATTAAAATTTTGAGAGCATTGTGTTCGGGAAAGCAAAAGAGAGTGAAATTGACTTGCTATCCATAATACAAAAGGTATTTTGGAATATGTTCACTCAGATGTATGGGGCCTTCCAAAACACTTTCGTTGGGAGGAAAACACTACTTTGTTACTTTTGTTGATGACTTTTCGAAGAGTTTGGGTGTATACCATGAAAACTAAAGATGAAGTGCTTGGAGTTTTTCTTAAATGGAAAACTATGATCGAAAACCGATCGGCAAGAAAATCAAGCGGCTTAGGACGGACAATGGAGGAATATAGAAGTGATCCGTTCTTGATGTGTGCCAAGAGTATGGTATTGTTCGACACTTCACGATTAGGGATACACCACATGAGAATGGAGTGGCAGAGCGTATGAATCGAACATTCTTGGAGAAAGTTCGATGTATGTTGTCCAATCTTTGGGTTGGGCAAGCAATTTTGAAATTTGAGGTTGTGACATACGCCTGGCCATCTTGTTAAACGCTTGCCATCATCTGCATTAGAAAGAAAAACTCCTATGGAGGTATGGTCTGAAAACCGCTCTGATTATGATTCCTTACATGTGTTTGGATCCACCGCATATTACCATGTGAAGGAGTCAAAGTTAGATCCGAGGGCAAAGAAAGCTCTCTTTATGGGAATCACTTACGGAGTGAAGGGATTTCGTCTTTGGTGCTTAAGCACAAAGAAAATGATCAGTGAGAGATGTTACCTTTGATGAATCATCACATTGAAAAGGTAGCAGATGAAGATATTCAGACAAGCGATACTCCACAGCAGGTGGAGTGTACTCCAAAACAGGTGGAGTTTGAGCAGATGGGGATTTGCCCAGTTAATAAGTCTAATTCTCCAGCCACAATGGAGGAATTAGAGGTTGAAGAGGTTCTGACCCAAGAACCATTAAGTACACCAGAACCAGTTGCAGTTGCAAGGCCAAGGAGAGAAATTCGTAAACCTGCTCGATTTACTGATATGGTGGCCTACGCCCTTCCCGTTGTTGATGATGATATTCCTATCACTTATCAAGAAGCAATGCAAAGCTTAGAAAGTGATAAATGGAAAAGCGCCATGGATGAAGAAATGCAATCTCTCCTGAAGAACAATACTTGGGAGTTGGCGCAATTACCGAAAGGTAAAAGGGCAATCGGATGCAAGTGGGTATTCGCAAAGAAAGATGGATCTCCTAGCAAGAAAGATGTTCGCTACAAGGCAAGGTTGGTAGCTAAAGGCTACGCTCAGAAGGAAGGAATTGACTACAATGATGTTTTTTCCCCTGTTGTGAAGCATTCCTCCATTAGAATTTTGTTGGCCTTGGTAGCACAGTTGAATTTGGAGCTAGCTCAACTTGATGTTAAGACGGCTTTCTTGCATGGTGAGTTAGAAGAGGAGATCTATATGACTCAGCCTGAAGGATACACAAATGCTGGTGGTAGAAATTGGGTTTGTAAGTTGAACAAATCGCTATATGGATTGAAGCAATCCCCGAGGCAGTGGTACAAGCGATTTGATAGCTTTATGAAAAGGCAGAAGTACACAAGAAGCAAATATGACAATTGTGTGTATTTGCAGAAGCTACATGACGGATCTTTCATTTATCTACTCTTGTATGTTGATGATATGTTAATCGCTTCGAAGAGCCAAAAAGAGATAGATAAGCTGAAGGCTCAGTTGAATCAAGAGTTCGAGATGAAAGATCTAGGTGAGGCCAAGAAGATTCTCGGCATGGAGATAAGTAGAGATAGAGAGAGGCAAGCTTTGTTTGAATCGAAGCAATATCTGAAAAAGGTATTACAATGTTTTGGTGTAAATGGAAACACTAAACATGTAAGTACCCCACTTGCTTCTCATTTGAAACTTAGTGCTCAATTATCTCAAAACGAAGAAGAAAGAGAATATATGGCAAAAGTCCCATATGCTAATGCAGGTTGGGAGTTTGATGTATGCGATGGTGTACGCTGCGCCCGACATTTCACAAGTTGTTGGAGTTGTGAGCGGTATATGCATGATCCTGAAAAGGACATTGGCAAGTCAGGAAATGGATTCTACGGTATCTGAAAAACCGTAGATGTTGGTTTAATTTTGAACAGGATGAAGCACTTGGTCGGTTTGTAGTCGGATATGTTGATTCCGACTTTGCTGGTGATTTAGATAAACGTCGCTCAACTACTGTGGTATCTGTTTACTCTTGCGAAAGCCCCAGTGAGTTGGAAGTCTACCTTACGATCTCATGTGAGTGTGTCTACTACTGAAGCGGAATATATGGCGATTCTGAAGTCATTAAGGAGGCTATTTGGCTTAATGGATTGTTGAAAGACTTGGGAGTTGTTCAAAGTCACATTAGTCTATATTGTGACAGTCAGAGCGCTATTCATTTAGCGAAAAATCAAGTCTATCATTCAAGAACCAAGCATATCGACGTAAGATATCACTTTGTGCGGGAAGTCTTTGAAAAGGAAAATTCTACTTGAAGATTCCGATGCAGATAATCCTGCAGATATGATGACCAAAGTGGTAACAACAATCAAGTTTAATCATTGTTTGAACTTGATTAACATTCGAGAATTTGAGCACCTTCAGTGTATGGCGCTTCGAGAGCGCATTTGGAGGCATTACAAAAGATAGCTTTATCGAATTTGGGGAGTTGAAAGAAGTGAAGATGTGATTATCCTAATCAAATCTTCAAGGTGGAGATTGTTGAAAAGTCAAAAATGGTGGGTGGTGGGAGGTGCAATTGGCACCGAAAGAAAAAAAAGTGGCAAGCAACTTGTTTAAAGTTGAATGGGATAATTGCAATTTTGGTCCCTAATTTTTAGGCCATTTGCAAGTTAGTCCTCGAGCCTTAACTATAAATAGGCCTAACCATTTCTCATTTCAATCATCCCAACCAATCTTTTCTCTTAGTTTTCTCTTCTCCCATTTGAGAATTCTTAAGAAATTCTATTTGTTTGTAATATTTTGGAGATAGTAAAGTTATCATCCGGTGTTAGTGCCCGAGGACGTAGGTATAATTTACCGAACCTCGTTAAAACTCTTGTGTTCTTTCTTGTCCTATTTTTCTTTCAATATTTGAGGTATAATAGTAGTATTTAATTGTGCTATTAATTACTATAAAAGGGATATTCGACTAAGGAAAGACTTGGTATTTAAGAGATCCTTGTGATCCACCTCTCTTCCTCGGAATTGAACTTTGTGTGATTTTTAGTACAATAATTTACACGCTTCAACCCTATTGAAACAACACTACTCTGGTCCCATAAAGGCAAAATTGTTGGGGATTTTGTAGGAGTAGAGGAAGAAATACATGACACAAGACAAGGCAGCAAGATACAAGAAAAATAATTTTACTTGCTCACAAATGTGCAAAGAAGAGAGCTTATGGCTTTTAGCTCATTCATTCAACTAGAAAATCAATACATTTATAGTCAAATACATCACCAAATACTACTTATACTACCACTAAGTAGCCTAGTAACTTGATAAACATTGCTTGTACACATAAACAAGTCACCTAAACTAGTTATTCAACACCTAAACATATCAAGCTGTCATCAGCTTGTTCATTTTCGACTAGTTTGATTACAATGAAACTAAAGAGAAAACATTATTGTTACAGCAAGCATACGTGCTGCAACATGTTTACAAGCTGCATGCACTTCATCAAAAAAATCAGATCAATATGGTTGGCCAATTTTCAACACTCCTCCTTGGACTCTATGCTGCAAATACCAATCATTCATCAAGTTTTTTAAGCTTGGCAATCAAAAGATGCTTTGTTTCAAGCTGAACCTGCTCAAGCAATACATTTTCAACCTTGGCCTCATTTTCAACCAAACCTGACTCACACAATTTACCATACCAATCTTTTGTGCCAAAGTTTGTTCATCAAATAGAGTATTCTCCTCCTTCACAGCCTTAGTTGACAACACATCTTGCCTTGTTCCCTTGTTCATTACAATCCTGTTTCTTCTTGCATATACAATTTGCGAGTATAGTTTGCTTACCTTCAGTCTGTCATTTTGGCTTGCACCTACTCGAGGTTGCATTTAGACCGTCCGCCACTTCAGCTTCCACCCATTTAGGTTTGCATTTAGACTGTCTGCCACTTCGGCTTGCAATTCGACAGGCTCACACTTTGGCAGGTTCGTACTTTGCTTACTGTCTTCAACAGGCTTGCAACTTTACAACTCGCATTAAGCTTCCACATGTTGCTGAGCTCGCGCCTTTGACAGATTCGCATCTTTGCATACTGTCTTCGACAGGTGTCTTCAATAGGCTCGCAACTATACAAGGCTCAGACCTTTTGATGAGCTCGCACCACTTGTCGAGCTCATAACTCGCACTTCTCGCTAAGCTCGCAGCTTTGACATCTTGCTGAGCTTGCAGCTTGCACATTGGAAAGCTCGCATACTTTCCTTGAAACTCCTCCTTCAGCTTTTTCAAGCTTGGTTATGAGTCTCATAGTGTTGAGCTGTTGCTGTCTTCTACAAGCAGTCTTAAGTGACATGCTTTGGCAGCTTCTTTCTTTTAATATATATATATATATTAATACAATAGAAATGCTTGAACATGGTAAAAATTCCAATAACCTTCGGAATCTCTCTTTCAAACTTATTATTTGAGAGATCAATGATGGTCCACATGGTGAAAATTTTCATGAAATCTTGTCCTTTAATAACAATCCCAATTGTTGAGATTTATGATAACCCTAAAATTGTTGATGCATCTCACCGGTAGTGGTCCAAGAAAATAATTCCTTTGAAAGTTTGGTCCAAGACGTGTCGTCTATTGACTTCAATCGCTCTTGCTTCCTCTTCTTGTTAGTTCCAACCTAAGAATCCACAAGCAATCATGCGAATTCCACACAAATAGTATGAAAGTTTTGCAAGATTGACTATATACATTTACTCGGAAAACGAGCGATTACTTGGGAAAATTTCACATTGATGCATTAAACATATATGTAGGAGTACACAATTTCACAAGATCGATTAATTAGTTTGGGACGGCAGGTAAAAAAAAAAATTAAAAATTAAGTTCCATATGACACTAAAATGCTTACAAATTGTGTGTGTTTAATTTACCTCAACAACAAACAATCCACTTGGTCTTGCTTCCATGGAATTTCAATTTCTGTGCATATTTTTAAATAGTGATTGTTGGGAGATGATCGTTCATGCCGTATGTATGGCTGGCAAACTCCTCCAGATTGGTAAACCCTCTAAGATTGGCGAGCTACCACAAAGTGGCGAGCTCATTACTTTAACGAATTGGGGTTGCAAGACAAATACAAACTAGGATCGCAAGAATAGATGCAAGCTCTTTAAAGATTAACCATGCAGTTGAGAAGCAACTGGATTTTAACAGCTTGCCTGCAAATTTAGAATTTATTAGAAGATCTAGAATTTATTAACATAATATATTTATTATCTATTAGCATAAAAACTTTGTTATTTCTCTCCATAGTTGGAAGCTTTTTGTTGTTATAAGAACCCCTGTTACTTTATTCAAAAATACGGTGACATAAATAAAACCTTTGCAGACAGTTTCGTTGCAAAAATCTTTTGTTTGTTCTCTGCAATTCTTTCTTTCTTATTATCGTAATTCCAACAGTGGTTTGCGTTTTAATTTTCATTCATCGAATTGGACCAATTCACTTTTTTGGTAACAATGTGCATAAGACAAATACAAGCTACCACCAAAACACTTCTCTCTTTCTCCTCGTCTCAAATCTTTTTTTATTTCCAAGAAAATCTCTTCAAAGCCAAAAAATTAAAGATTGATCATTGGGTTTTCAAAACTTCGATCTCCAGCACAACCTAGGGAGGCTATTTGTGAGGTTGAGAGTGCGCTGAGGGGCCAAAGGATGCAACGCCGCCGCCTGGTTACCCAACTGAAGGGCCAAAGGATGCATATCACAGAAACTATATACTATCTCGGTCTTGTGCTTGCAATTTTTTGGGTATCCCATATGTTGAGGTATATTAAAGTTGAATTTTAATTCCCAAATTTGATTTTTGCGATTGTCTTGATGGTTCCATGGAAATTTGTATAAACATTTATGTGTAGATTTTGCATATTTGACCAAGTGTGTTACAAAAAAAAAAAATGAAGTTTAATTAAACAACCAACACCTTACAAAACAATAGGAAAGATTAATGAGTACAAAAATTTGAAAGTAAAAATTATGGAACAATCATAGCCTTATGTTAAGATGTGCTCCTGCGGTACCACCTGCATATATTCAAGTTCCAGACCCATCTCTATTATATACAATAATATATAATCTCATTGTTGTTGCAATATTTTGACATTGTAAAACCACCTAATCTTTATTTTTGTACCTCAACTTCATATCGTCGACCATGTTATCTATTATTGGATTCTTCATTGTCTTTGAAGCATTTGATATTTGTGTTTAAAGCATAATCGAACATATGTACGAGTACCCAATTTTACATTCACGTGTTGAAGGTCAAGTCTGCAGTGTGAAAAGAGCTACTTCCATCAAACAAACTTGTCACTGTCTCTGGACATGATCTTGTTTCCTAACACATCATATTTGGTCCCAAAGGGTGGAAGACTAAGAATGTCAGTGCCTATTGACTTGGACTTCCTTCCTTACTTCCTATACATGTATAGCTGTCAACCAGAGGTAATCAACAAGCATTGTGGAAATTTGCAGAATGCCAAATAATTTTCCACGCAAAAAGAAAATTTTATGGTTTTGACTATGTTTAACTCGAGACAAAGATGATGAGATGAGCAAGAAGACTGCTAGAAATTTGATCCACCAATTAATAAGCTAACTAAAGGAAATAAGGACAATTGATGTTTGAATTCATTATATTACTATGTCCGTGAAACTAAGCTTTTACTGCAGAATCTTGAAAGCAGAGATTATTGAGACTAAAAATTGTAATTCATGAAAGAAGACATAAATCGTTGCACCATACAAAATGTTACAATATTCAGAATAAACCCGTACGTAATGCAATAAAATACTGATGAATTGTTACAATAATAAAGACAGATGCATGCGAATGCAACCCATCACCATAGGAAAAAAAAACATTTCGACAGACTTCAAAACAAGAAATTATGAAGATAAAACATAAACGCTTGAACATCATTTCCACCAACTAGATCCTTCTTCGTCCATTACCGCGATTGCCATTCTTTGACTTTCTTCTCCGCCTCTTCTCATGTAGGTTTTCAACCAAGTTCACCAACCATTTCGGCTTACCAATTTGGAAAACGACATACCCCACGGCCATTCCGAACACTACTCCGCATCCATAACCTATCAACACCACTTGCCAACCAAAAGCAATTTTTGATTTTGAACCATCTTTTTCAAACACATTTGGAGCTGGTGGTCCAATGATGTTGCAACCTTTCGAGACCGGAAATCCACATAGTCCCTTGTTTCCTTCATATGAATCATTCCCAAATGTGTTGAACTGTTAGCCTTGAGGAATCTGACCATGGAGATGATTTTCAGAAACATTGAAGGACGAAAGAAATGCTAGATCTACAAATCTATTTGGAATTGTCCCAGACAACTTGTTTGAAGATAGGTCCAACCATTCAAGAATTGTCAAATTCCCTATTGAAGTGGGGATCCTACCATTAAGGTTATTATGAGAAAGGTTCAGCCCTTTCAGTAACTTGTTTAAAGTTGAATGGGATAATTGCAATTTTGGTCCCTAATTTTTTAGGCCATTTGCAAGTTAGTCCCTGAGCCTTAACTATAAATAGGCCTAACCATTTCTCATTTCAATCATCCCAACCAATCTTTCTCTCTTAGTTTTCTCTCTTCTCCCATTTGAGAATTCTTAAGGAATTCTATTTGTTTGTAATATTTTGGAGATAGTAAAGTTATCATCCGGTGTTAGTGCCCGGGGCGTAGGTATAATTTATCGAACCTCGTTAAAACTCTTGTGTTCTTTCTTGTCCTATTTTTCTTTCAATATTTGAGGGTATAATAGTAGTATTTAATTGTGCTATTAAATTACTATAAAGGGATATTCGACTAAGGAAAGACTTGGTATTTAAGAGATCCTTGTGATCCACCTCTCTTCCCAGGAATTGAACTTTGTGTGATTTTTAGTACAATAATTTACACGCTTCCGACCCTATTGAAACAACAAGTGGTATCAAGAGTCAAGGTTAATCGTAGTATGCTCTGTGGTTGCGCTTTAAAGCGATCTTCCACATCGAAAAGATTTCCTTAGGTATATTGAAAGATTATGGAGAAAAGCGGTCGGTGTAGGAGCTTCAACATCGTCCATGTGGACAAGACCGACAATTGCAAATGCAAGATTGACCGTGGAGATCTTTGATGGCACGGGCCATTTTGGTATGTGGCAAAGTGAGGTTCTAGATGCCCTTTTTCAGCAGGTCTAGACATTGCCATTGATGAAGAGAAACCAGATGATGTACGGAGAAAGATTGGAAGGCGATCAATCGGTTGGCATGTGGCATAATTCGATCATGCCTTTCTCGAGAAGAGGTATGCTTTTTCAAAGGAGACTTCGCAAATAAGTTGTGGGTGGCACTTGAAGAAAAATTTTGAAGAAAAACAGTCAAAATAAGCTCCACTTGAAGAAAAGAGCATTTCGCTTCACTTACGTCCCAAGTACCACAATGAATGATCACATCACCAAATTTAATCGTTAGTCACCGATTTGTGAATATGGATGAGACATTCAAAGATGAAGATTTGGCTTTGATGTTGTTGGGGTCACTTCACGAGGAGTTTGAGTTCCTAGAAACTACTCTACTTCATGGCAGAGTGATATATCTCGAGCGAAGTCTGCGGCCTTATACGATTATGAGCAGAGAAAGAAGGACAAACAGAAAAACTCAATCGAGATCTGAAGCTTTAGTAGTCCGAGGTCGCTCATACACTCGGAAGAAAACTCAAAAGGGAGATCAAAGTCAAAATCCAGACTCGGAAAAGATGAATGTGCCTTTTGTCATGAGAAAGGCCTTTGGAAGAAAAATTGTCCAAAGTCAAGAATAAGGGAAAAGTCAGTAGATGCTTGTGTTGCAAAGCATGATACCGTGACTCAATTATCATTGGTTGCATCATCATCGCTGCTCCATTCAGATGAGTGGATATTGGATTCAGTTGTACCTATCATATGTCCCCTAACCGGAGTGGTTCTCGATTTAGTAGAACTAAATGGAGGAGTTGTTTATATGGGCAATGACAATGCTCAAAAGCTGTTGGGATAGGTTCAATCCAATTAAAGAATCAAGATGGATCAACGAGTTCTAAGCGATGTTGATGCGTGCCAGTTTGAAGAAAAATCTCATCTCATTGGGAGCCTTGGAATCCAATGGTTCATTGTTACTATGAGAGATGGGGTTTTGAAAGTGACATCTGGCGCACTTGTGATATTGAAGGGCATCAGGAAAAATAACTTGTATTACTACCAAGGTAGTACAGTTATTGGAGCAGTCGCTGCAGCTTCCGGTAACAAAGAATTGGACTCAATGCAGTTGTGGCATATGAAGTTGGGACATGCCAGCGAAAAATCCTTGCAAATTCTGGCAAAGCAAGGATTGTTGAAAGGTGCAAAGGCTTGCAAATTAAAATTTTGCGAGCATTATGTTCGGGAAAGCAAAAGAGAGTGAAATTAAGATCTGCTATCCATAATACAAAAGGTATTTTGGAATATGTTCACTCAGATGTATAGGGGCCTTCCAAAACACTTTCGTTGGGAGGAAAACACTACTTTGTTACTTTTGTTGATGACTTTTCCAGAAGAGTTTGGGTGTATACCATGAAAACTAAAGATGAAGTGCTTGGAGTTTTTCTTAAATAGAAAACTATGATCGAAAACCGACCGGCAAGAAAATCAAGCGGCTTAGGACGGACAATGGAGGGAATATAGAAGTGATCCGTTCTTGATGTGTGCCAAGAGTATGGTATTGTTCGACACTTCACGCTTAGGGATACACCACAATGAGAATGGAGTGGCAGAGCGTATGAATCGAACATTCTTGGAGAAAGTTCGATGTATGTTGTCCAATCTTTGGGTTGGGCAAGCAATTTTGGTGAGGTCGTGACATCTGTTGGCCATCTTGTTAATCGCTTGCCATCATCTCGCATTAGAAAGAAAAACTCCTATGGAGGTATGGTCCGGAAAACCGCCTCTGATTATGATTCCTTACATGTGTTTGGATCCACCGCATATTACCATGTGAAGGAGTCAAAGTTAGATCCGAGGGCAAAGAAAGCTCTCTTTATGGGAATCACTTACGAGTGAAGGGATTTCGTCTTTGGTGCTTAAGCACAAAGAAAATGATCTGTAGCAGAGATGTTACCTTTGATGAATCATCACATTGAAAAGGTAGCAGATGAAGATATTCAGACAAGCGATACTCCACAGCAGGTGGAGTGTACTCCAAAACAGGTGGAGTTTGAGCAGATGGGGATTTGCCCAGTTAATAAGTCTAATTCTCCAGCCACAATGGAGGAATTAGAGGTTGAAGAGGTTCGACCCAAGAACCATTAAGTACACTGTAACCGATTGCAGCTTGCAAGGCCAAGGAGAGAAATTCGTAAACCTGCTCGATTTACTGATATGGTGGCCTACGCCCTTCCCGTTGTTGATGATGATATTCCTATCACTTATCAAGAAGCAATGCAAAGCTTAGAAAGTGATAAATGGAAAAGCGCCATGGATGAAGAAATGCAATCTCTCCTGAAGAACAATACTTGGGAGTTGGCGCAATTACCGAAAGGTAAAAGGGCAATCGGATGCAAGTGGGTATTCGCAAAGAAAGATGGATCTCCTAGCAAGAAAGATGTTCGCTACAAGGCAAGGTTGGTAGCTAAAGGCTACGCTCAGAAGGAAGGAATTGACTACAATGATGTTTTTTCCCCTGTTGTGAAGCATTCCTCCATTAGAATTTTGTTGGCCTTGGTAGCACAGTTGAATTTGGAGCTAGCTCAACTTGATGTTAAGACGGCTTTCTTGCATGGTGAGTTAGAAGAGGAGATCTATATGACTCAGCCTGAAGGATACACAAATGCTGGTGGTAGAAATTGGGTTTGTAAGTTGAACAAATCGCTATATGGATTGAAGCAATCCCGAGGCAAATGGTACAAGCGATTTGATAGCTTTATGAAAAGGCGAATACACAAGAAGCAAATATGACAATTGTGTGTATTTGCGAAGTTACATGACGGATCTTTCATTTATCTACTCTTGTATGTTGATGATATGTTAATCGCTTCAAGAGCCAAAAGAGATAGATAAGTGAAGGCTCGGTTGAATCAAGAGTTCGAGATGAAAGATCTAGGTGAGGCCAAGAAGATTCTCGGCATGGAGATAAGTAGAGATAGACAGAGAGGCAAGCTTTGTTTGAATCGAAGCAATATCTGAAAAAGGTATTACAATGTTTTGGTGTAAATGAAAACACTAAACATGTAAGTACCCACTTGCTTCTCATTTGAAACTTAGTGCTCAATTATCTCCAAACTCAAGAAGAAAGAGAATATATGGCAAAAGTCCCATATGCTAATGCAGTTGGGAGTTTGATGTATGCGATGGTGTATACGCTGGCCCGACATTTCACAAGTTGTTGGAGTTGTGAGCGGTATATGCATGATCCTCGAAAAGGACATTGGCAAGTGTGGAATGGATTCTACGGTATCTTGAAAAACCGTAGATGTTGGTTTAATTTTTGAGCAGGATGAAGTACTTGGTCGGTTTGTAGTCGGATATGTTGATTCCGACTTTGCTGGTGATTTAGATAAACGCGCTCAACTACGGGTATCTGTTTACTCTTGCGAAAGCCCCAGTGAGTTGAAGTCTACCTTACGATCTCATGATGGTGTGTCTACTACTGAAGCGTAATATATGGCGATTCTAAGGAAGTCATTAAGGAGGCTATTTGGCTTAATGGATTGTTGAAAGACTTGGGAGTTGTTCAAAGTCACATTAGTCTATATTGTGACGATCAGAGCGCTATTCATTTAGCGAAAAATCAAGTCTATCATTCAAGAACCAAGCATATCGACGTAAGATATCACTTTGTGCGGAAGTCTTTAAAAGGAAAAATTCTACTTGAGAAGATTACGGATGCAGATAATCCTGCAGATATGATGACCAAAGTGGTAACAACAATCAAGTTTAATCATTGTTTGAACTTGATTAACATCCCGAGAATTTGAGCACCTTGGTGTACTGGCGCCGAGAGCGCATTTGGAGGCATTACAAAAGATAGCTTTATCGAATTTGGGGAGTTGAAAGAAGTGAAGATGTGATTATCCTAATCAAATCTTCAAGGTGGAGATTGTTGAAAAGTCAAAAATGGTGGGTGGTGGAGGTGCAATTGGCACCGAAAGAAAAAAAAGTGGCAAGCAACTTGTTTAAAGTTGAATGGGATAATTGCAATTTTGGTCCCTAATTTTTAGGCCATTTGCAAGTTAGTCCACGAGCCTTAACTATAAATAGGCCTAACCATTTCTCATTTCAATCATCCCAACCAATCTTTTCTCTTAGTTTTCTCTTCTCCCATTTGAGAATTCTTAAGAAATTCTATTTGTTTGTAATATTTTGGAGATAGTAAAGTTATCATCTGGTGTTAGTGCCCGAGGACGTAGGTATAATTTACCGAACCTCGTTAAAACTCTTGTGTTCTTTCTTGTCCTATTTTTCTTTCAATATTTGAGGGTATAATAGTAGTATTTAATTGTGCTATTAAATTACTATAAAAGGGATATTCTGACTAAGGAAAGACTTGGTATTTAAGAGATCCTTGTGATCCACCTCTCTTCCCTGGGAATTGAACTTTGTGTGATTTTTTAGTACAATAATTTACACGCTTCCGACCCTATTGAAACAACACTACTCTGGTCCCATAAAGGCAAAATTGTTGGGGATTTTGTAGGAGTAGAGGAAGAAATACATGACACAAGACAAGGCAGCAAGATACAAGAAAAAATAATTTTACTTGCTCACAAATGTGCAGCAAGAGAGCTTATGGCTTTTAGCTCATTCATTCAACTAGAAAATCAATACATTTATAGTCAAATACATCACCAAATACTACTTATACTACCACTAAGTAGCCTAGTAACTTGATAAACATTGCTTGTACACATAAACAAGTCACCTAAACTAGTTATTCAACACCTAAACATATCAAGCTGTCATCAGCTTGTTCATTTTCGACTAGTTTGATTACAATGAAACTAAAGAGAAAACATTATTGTTACAGCAAGCATACGTGCTGCAACATGTTTACAAGCTGCATGCACTTCATCAAAAAAATCAGATCAATATGGTTGGCCAATTTTCAACACTCCTCCTTGGACTCTATGCTGCAAATACCAATCATTCATCAAGTTTTTTAAGCTTGGCAATCAAAAGATGCTTTGTTTCAAGCTGAACCTGCTCAAGCAATACATTTTCAACCTTGGCCTCATTTTCAACCAAACCTGACTCACACAATTTACCATACCAATCTTTTGTGCCAAAGTTTGTTCATCAAATAGAGTATTCTCCTCCTTCACAGCCTTAGTTGACAACACATCTTGCCTTGTTCCCTTGTTCATTACAATCCTGTTTCTTCTTGCATATACAATTTGCGAGTATAGTTTGCTTACCTTCAGTCTGTCATTTTGGCTTGCACCTACTCGAGGTTGCATTTAGACTGTCTGCCACTTCGGCTTGCAATTCGACAGGCTCACACTTTGGCAGGTTCGTACTTTGCTTACTGTCTTCAACAGGCTTGCAACTTTACAACTCGCATTAAGCTTCCACATGTTGCTGAGCTCGCGCCTTTGACAGATTCGCATCTTTGCATACTGTCTTCGACAGGTGTCTTCAATAGGCTCGCAACTATACAAGGCTCGCACCTTTTGATGAGCTCGCACCACTTGCTGAGCTCATAACTCGCACTTCTCGCTAAGCTCGCAGCTTTGACATCTTGCTGAGCTTGCAGCTTGCACATTGGAAAGCTCGCATACTTTCCTTGAAACTCCTCCTTCAGCTTTTTCAAGCTTGGTTATGAGTCTCATAGTGTTGAGCTGTTGCTGTCTTCTACAAGCAGTCTTAAGTGACATGCTTTGGCAGCTTCTTTCTTTTAATATATATATATATATATTAATACAATAGAAATGCTTGAACATGGTAAAAATTCCAATAACCTTCGGAATCTCTCTTTCAAACTTATTATTTGAGAGATCAATGATGGTCCACATGGTGAAAATTTTCATGAAATCTTGTCCTTTAATAACAATCCCAATTGTTGAGATTTATGATAACCCTAAAATTGTTGATGCATCTCACTGGTAGTGGTCCAGTAAAATAATTCCTTTGAAAGTTTGGTCCAAGACTGTCAGCGTCTATTGACTTCAACTGCTCTTGCTTCCTCTTACTGTTAGTTCCAACCTAAGAATCCACAAGCAATCATGCAGAATTCCACACAAATAGTATGAAAGTTTTGCAGTATTGACTATATACATTTACTCGGGAAAACGACGATTACTTGGGAAAATTTCACATTGATGCATTAAACATATATGTAGGAGTACACAATTTCACAAGATCGATTAATTAGTTTGGGACGGCAGGTATAAAAAAAAATTAAAAATTAAGTTCCATATGACACTAAAATGCTTACAAATTGTGTGTGTTTAATTTACCTCAACAACAAACAATCCACTTGGTCTTGCTTCCATGGAATTTCAATTTCTGTGCATATTTTTAAATAGTGATTGTTGGGAGATGATCGTTCATGCCGTATGTATGGTGGCAAACTCCTCAAAAGGAAAAGTCAAAATCATTGAAATATGCTGTCATCAAGCCCTAAGATTTCAAAATAAGAATTGGTGAAAGGTGAAGTTGATGAAAATTTCCTTTGATATATTGGTCACCGGAGAAGTGTTGATTTAAAGATATACGAGGTAAAACGAGTGACTTCGTTATGGAGATGGAAGGTTTAGATACAGATCTTTAATGGCTATTAATAAAAATAAAGGAACAAGTGAAAATGAATCATTTGCCTTTGAGAAAATTGGAAAATTGTCCAAAGTTGAAGAAAAATTATCTTTGGGAGCCTTGGATCCAATGGTTCATTATTACTATGGAAATGGGTTTTGAAAGTGCATTGGGCCTTGTGATATTAAGGATGGAAAATATTTATACTAAAGGAGTGTTATTGGACAGCATATTTCCCGAATTGGAAACTTAAGAGTTGGAATGTGCATTGAAATCTTATTGGGCAAAAGTTTGTTACAAAGAAAGAGTTGAAATGTCAACATTTGAATTGGGAAATGTGGTTTAAAAGCAAAAAAGTAATTGACCTACCATAATCAAAGGATTTGGAATAGTTCCGATTATGGCAGATGTTGGGTGAAAACTTCTTAAATTTTACTTTTGGATGATTTGAAAGTTGGGTGTATCCATGAAAACAAAATAATTTGGAGTTTTTCTTAAAGGAAAACTATGTATTTAAAAGCAATCAAAGGGTTGGGGACAATGAGAATATAATCGCTTGATTGTCCAAATGAATTTTGACCCAGTAAAAGATGCAAAAATCAAAGGGAAGGATGAATGTTGAATTGAGAATTTTAATTTGGTTAGCATTTGGTTTGAAATTCACTAGGAACCATGGTTGATTGGTAAAACCCTATAGGTTTACATGTATGTTCCTTGGGCATATTTCCTGTGAATCGGCCCGGAAAGTTCTGGAACAAAGAAACATGGGATTTAGGTGATTAGTCTTCGAAAAGATATTGAGTGGGTACCTTTAAGAATCCAGAAAAGGGCATGAATGACTTTAAGGGTTGCTATGGGCCAAAAAGTGGAAAGGTGGCCTTGAATTCCTAAAAGGGTTAGAAGGAGAATAGGGAAAGGATAAGACATGAATCCGACTTCACAGGAGAGTTGTAAACCCGATTTGATTGTGCCCCCTTCTGTTTAGAATTCTTCACCAAATAAGAATGAAAGTTAAAGTGATAAAGAACCATTGGAGAAGAACCGCATGTTGGCCAATTTGGGATGGGGAATTTGAAAGAAATGGATTCTGGAAAGTGTCTCGCGGTTACTTTAGCGAAGAATATCGATAAAGAAAAGTTATGGAAGCGTCAAAAGATCCTTACATATTTTTTTTGGCATCTCAATTGATTAAGGGGTCATGGTGAATTGGAGAAAAACTTATGAAGAAACATTTGGGGAAGGTTTAAGTGAGTCTATATGTTCCACAAAGATTCCATTTGAATGTTTTTGATGAACAACCATTATAAAGGTTTTGAGCCGAGTTAAGATTTATTTGAAAAGGATACCAAAGCCAAATGAAATGGTTGTGTTAAAATCTAGGTTGGAAATCCGAGGGCGGATGGGGAGTTTTAAAAATACAAAAAATACAAGTTGTAAATGGAACTTTAATACCGAGTTGAAGAGTCAAGATGGCCGAAAAATAGAATAAGTAGAAAGAAGGAATTGTTAATGGAAAGGTATTGTGGAATTACAAGTTTGAGTTGGGTTGAAACTAAAAGGTTAAACCCCATTGTTCATTATCTTTAATTTTTGAAGAAAGAAATTGAAAGTTATCAATGGTTGGGATTTGATGACGATGTGTGCGAACATTTCAATTGGGATTTGTGAGAGGTTGAATCAAAACAGTTAATAGGGGAATAGGATGATCGTGGGATTGGTATTTGGTTTAAGTTTGAAAGGATTTGTAACAAGTTTAGCATGGAGCTATTATTCAAAATAATGTCTTCTAACCGGAAGCGATTCGAAGTCAAGGATTCTTAGTTGGGGATAATGGATTTGAAATTATTGGAGCAAGCTAATTTAATGGTTTAATGAGTTAAATCGATTTAGAAGCACATTGTTATATAACGTTTGGACTTACAAAAAAATCTACGATTGAGAGAAATTGATTATTTAAGTTCAAATCGAATTTTTGAAATTAAATGGGTTCAGGATTTGGACTTAAAAAGGGAACACTTATTTAAAAATGAAATTGATTTCAATTAGAATTTCAATTGTGGCCTTTAACAAATTGGTAAAGTTAATGCTAAAACAATTGTTTTAAGAATCATTGGAATTCTAAGATTCAAGTGGTTTTTAGGCAAAAAGTTTCGGGAATTCCCAGGAAAACAACCTTTAAATTTGAATGAAATTCATTTGTTTTTAAATTTTTGGGATGAAATTAATCATCCATATAGTCCCAGGCTATTAAACTTTTCCCTCTTATCAACCAAAACTTTTTTTAGTTATTCCTTTCCCCTTTAAATTGGTTAAAAGAAATTTATTTGTATTATATTAGGGAATGACAAACAAGTTGGAGAAGGTTTATATTCTCCCAAAATTTGTTTTTGGTATTTTTCAATAAATTTATTTATATTTAAACTAAATTACTTTATAATTGAAAGGGGTTTTAAAATTGTGATAAATAATTTAACGCTTAAATTTTAGAAAAATTTCTTTCAAATTTGAAAACATTACTTTGCCATATAAGCAAAATTTTGCAATTTTAAAAATCATACACTAAGCAATAAATCTAAGCAATAATACTTATTTCAAAAATAAACATTGTTAATTTATTAGAAATCAATAATTTTAAAAAACATCAAGCATACTTTTCAAACCACCTTATTAAAAAGATAAACCAATTCTTGTCCAAATAATCACAATAAGTTTTTAAATTAGAACAATTTTTGTTCCATGCATTTAACTTGGTTTATTTCAAAAATAAAAAACATTTGTTAAATTCATCGTTTTTGTTAACCTTGATTCTAGACTCCGTTCTTCCACCTTTTATTCATTATTAAGCCTTCTTAATTAGTTAATTTCAAAGATGTTGTTTCAATTTCACAACTTCAATAATTTTAACTGCTCATTTTAGCTCCCTTTAGTCCATTTCTTAATGCCAAAGTGCATTACAACTTTTAACTCCAATTATTGCAATGCCTTTGTTCCTTTCTAAGCTCATGTTCTTTTGCATACCGACTTAACTTAATTTAGCTCTAACTTTCCTATCTTACATTTTCCCGCTTCATTCCATTGAATTTGTTTCATTTGAATTCCTTCAAACTTTTAATTTTTTTTAATATTTGAAAGCTTAAGCTTACTTTTTTTATCGGCTTTAAATTATATTTAAATCTTAAAATTTTATTTGCCTATTCCCAATGTGAATTTTGATTTTTGACCCTTGGGATATAACCTTTTAATTTGCAAGTTGTATACTTTAAAGGGCCCTTGACTTGCTTCTTTAGTTAACTAAGAATCCACGAATATCTTCACCTTTAAAGTTTTGAATTATTATTTTACTAATTAACTTGCAACTTGTGAAAATTTCACACAATAAAATATTCAATTAAATCTTAAAGTTAAAGTTAAAATAAATTTTCAATGATAATTTAAAAAATCATTGGTTTCCACAACAAAATATGATTTGTTAATAATCAATTTTGTGATTTATGTAACCTAGTTGAAGATATCTCTGCTAAGGGTCCAATAAAATAATTCAATTTAAGCATAAAATAAATTACTAATTTTTAACATCAATATTTAATTATATCAACCTTTAAATTCCTAAACAAGTTACAAACTTAATTTTGATTAAGACTAATTTATTCAAAAATTACTTGGTAAATAATTTATAATTTGTAAACACAATTAAACTTTAAATGGTGTTAAATTTTAATTCTTGACCTAATCTTAAATGTTTCAAAGGGTTTCTTAATTTCACAAATCAATTCCTTTTTTTGGATAACAAACTTCCAAATTTTGGACGTCTATCCTTTACAAATCTTTCAACCTTAAATTGCATCAAAGAGTTCTTAACAAATGCCAAAAATTAAAAATCCGGTTTTAAAACTTATCAACCAATCTTAGAGGGAATGCAAAATTTCACCCTGCTTTGTTTTTATCCCAATTAGTTAAAAAATTTATTCCTAAATATTTATTATTATCCTGTTGCTTTTTGTTTTAATTAATTGTTACCTTGTTTCAAATTAAAGGTGAATATCAAATTTGATTAAATTAGTCAATTTTGGTTTGTTTTTTTATTGATTATTCATTCTGTTGACCAATTTTTACAAAAAACTTTTTTGTATAAACTTAATACATGCTTAACCAAATTATATTTGCCCCTTTTTTTAAGCCTTAAGCTATTTAAAGATCGATTTATTTTAAATTACCAATTTTAATAGTGTTAGAAGCTCATTTTAGACTCACCCCATTTACTATTCAGTTGGAATTTGATAGTTTCTTTAAAATCTTTTGGCCCAATTTGGTCATTTGAAGGTTGCAACTATTCCCAAACTTTATTCCTTAACTTGTGGTTTATCATACAAGGTAATTTGGCATTTGAATTGTCAAATAAATAATTTTGGAAAACCTTTTATATAAATTAATCGAACAAAATTTGAAAGAAAATTGAAATCTATTTTCTCCAAAATATAATAAAGATAGACATTGTTTATTTAAAATTAATCTAATAAAATGTTATTTTGAATTTTAATACAGCCCTTAAAATTTTGAATTTTGAAAGATAAATAAATCTTCAACATAAGGAAATGTACAATATTGATAAAGGTTGCAATTAATGTGAATGTTACATATAAACAACTGTAAACCCCAAATGCAAACACAATTCACCACAAAAGAAGAAAAATTTGCTTACTTACTTTTTCATTACGAATACCAGATTAACTTTTGGATTTCAACCAATACCATAATTTTTAGGTCATTACCATCATTCAATTTCCCCAAAAACGGTAAAAAATATCACCAATTATACACAATTGGTAAGGCAATTGGGGATTCAAATCTATTCCAAATAACCTTGGTTTTCATTGAACTTAAATTGAATCATGATTTTTAAACTTGGAAACAAAAATGTTTCCAATATTGATTGAAACCTTCGTTGAAAATCCCATTGTTTCAATTCCTAGAATGGCATTCAATTAAATTACCTTGGAAGAACTTGATTCAAAATGAAAAATGGCCTAATCTTTAACACAATTCCATTTCTTAAAGCCAACTTTATTTAAATTCCACCAATTTTTATTTTTCCCATTGAATTTAAACATTTTAAATTTTAATAGAAATTACCTCCATTAAGTTGAATTTGATTGATAATTATTTAAAATTTGGTTGCTTTCAATTGTCCTTGCTTTCAAAATTTAGTTTTCTTTTAATCATTCCAAAGGATTTCCCAGTTCCTGGTTTTAAAATTGGACAATTTTTGGTAATTGATAGAAATAGTCAATCTTGAAAAGGCACCATTAATTTTCAACCTCGTTAAAACTTTTGGTTTTAAGAAAATTCTTAATTAAATTAAGGAAATGATTTGGTCAATTATTGGAAATCTAGGGATTTTAAAAGGTTAACTTGTTTAGGCCAATGCCATCCTTTTACGAAGCCTTATAGAAATAAAATCTGTTTGGTAAAATTTTTCCAAGGAAGGTTATCTTTTGGGTTTTGAAAAGGTTTGACTTAATTGGTTTTTTTGGAAATTTTAAAAAATTAGGAAAGGTTTTGCTCAAATACCAAATGTACAAACAAAAATTTTAATAACCGATACCTAAGAAACGATGGAAGCATTTATTGTTGGCAAAATTAGTTAAACAATTATCAAGTTACTTAGTCAGTTGCCTTTGAAGAAAAGGGAAAAAAGTTAAGGATTTAACGGGTGGCAAATGTATAAATCCAATTGTTTCAAAGGAGATTTTAAGACCAAATTTGTTGTAAATTAAGCAAAAATTTCAGAAAATTAATAAAGCATTGAAGTTTGAAAGATTTCAGCATAATTCACATTTAGTGCCTATTTTTAATTACTTAAGTCAAGGTTTTGGATTGAAGAACTAATATAAAAGCTTGATTTTTGGACTTAAGACTTGTTAACCTCAACTTCAATGGGTTGAAATTTAAATGATGGGCCTTAGATTATTTGGCTTGATTTAGAAGGGGTAATGAAGTTAGAAGATTTAGGATTGAAATCCATTTCCAAACATAAAAGAACAAAAAAAATGGCTTGGGATGTATAAATGAAAAATTGCAAATGAAAAAGGCATGGAAGAAAGGAAATTTGCAAAAAAATAAGAAATAAGCAAGAGAGGCAATTGGTTTGAACAAATAAAATACTGAATATTTGTTGCATCATATGCTTCCACATTTGGAATTGAGGACTATATTGTTCCTAGTTATAGACTAACAGTGTTGTAATAATGACAATGAATGTTGTTTAATAAAATAAATGAAGCAAGAATAAGGGAAGGCAATGGAATTAAAGACTCGATGGAAAAAAAATTTCGACTTGGGTAAACAAATTATGGAAGATTAAAAATTGAATTCGGTTTCCATATTGGGAAGGGTTTTATTGGATGCCATTTAATTTTGGCATCGTTATGAAGTTAAAATCGGAACCACGTTTGACTAAGTTTGGAACAATTGACCTAACTAAATTAAAGGCAAAAATTTAAATAAAGAAAAAATTTGTTTGTAGGACAAAGGTTAAAATTTAATGGTGTTCCTGAAAAAAGATTGGAAAAATATTTCCATATATAAACCATTTGTGATTCCTAAATTTTACTGTATTTTTGAAAATTTTTAACATGAAATAGGAAAGTTTGTTTATAAATTAGAAACTATGTTGAACTAGAAAACAAGGAAAATGAAACCCGTTGACAATGGGGAAAAGTACCTTTTTTTGGGATATGGTATTTTCACACTTCAATAAGGGTAAAAATGAAAGATGGATGGGATGAATTTCCATTTGCGGAGAAAGTTATATGTTGCAATTTGGGTTGGCAAAATTTTAATGAAGTGCACTTCATCTTGCTTAATCTCCTATTGAAAATTTCTTGAAGATTTAAAATTTGTTTTGATTTATTGGGAAGTAACTTGATATGTTCATGAGGGTTGAGATCTATTTACAATTAAAGTAAAATTGGTGAAGGTCTTTCTATTTTGAACCAAGTGAAGGTTTAGTTATAATTGTCACAAAAGAAATTTATGAAAGGATGGATTCTTATAAAACTTGATTTGAGAATGATTGCCAGACAAAATCTAATTCTCCAACAAAGGAATTGAGGAAGATTGAGACATAAGTTAAAATTCCGCAAAAGGAGAAAAAACAACTTGGAATCGAACGAGGTTCCAAGTTTCTCTGTATCCTTAAAACTCCTGTTAATGAAATGTTCATATAAAGCATAATGAAAGATAATTATGGAAAAGCAATTTGAGTTGGGCATTACTGGGTGATTGGGAAGTAAATTGAAAGGATTGACTAAGATGAAGGATTAGCAAGAATGGATTCTAAAGGAGTTCAAAAGGAGGATGTGGTTTTTTACAGGAAGATTCCATTGATTTTCCGGAGGTTGTTGTTCCGAGTAAGATTTTGTGGAGCTACAAGGTTTGTTTGTGAAGTAAAATCCTTGTGTAAATTGTTCTTGAGGTTGAGTTAATGGATTTTAAAACTGCGGTCAAAAATTGTCTTTGTGGAAGAAAATTTGGTTGAAGTTTTAAATCAAGGATATTTCACTTAAGAAATGAATTTGGTTACAACGAAATAGCAAATGAATGGTAACAGGAACAAATTACAGGTGAGCAGTTCGGGAATGGGAGCATTCAAAAGAACTTTGTTGATTGAATTGAAGGTAAGAGTTTATAACAAAAATTAAGTCATTATGAAAGTGGTAATAATCTGGAGAAGAAGAAATTGCAAGCAAGCAGTTAGGAAGTTGAGAAAGGCAATTTTGAAAATTTCAATGAAAGAGTTAATTTGTATGAAACACATGTATACCACTTTTGAAACTATGGTTTAAATTTTTTAAATGAAGGAAAAGTATTGGTTATGTCATAGAAAGCGTTGGGATTTTCCTTTAAAATGTGTTCCGTCACCAATTTAGGGAAATGTATAGGTGATTGAAAAGCATTGAAAAGGACTATGTAGAAAATGGGAATTTGGTTAATTTTCCGGATTAAATTGGAAATAGTAATCGGATTATCGTTGAAATACACTTGTCATAAAGATTTGGGTTATACGGAATCTAGTGAACAAAGTGGAAAAAATTATTGTATCATGTGAATGAACATGCATTTAGAATTTCAACTAATTTAAGGATTTGGAAACATTCAAATAAATTATTCATTTGTTGTAAAGATACCTATTCATTTAAAAAAGTTAATCCAAAAGGTTATTAAATGAATTGGCCGAAGTTAAAGGAATTGTTTAAATGAATGGGCATTTTCCAATTGATTTAAAAGTATACAATGCAAATTTAATTTGAACTTTGATTCAAATGAAACACTTCTCTGTTCCTTAAGTTGGAACAGATTTAATTAAATTATTAATTGGATTTTGGAAAGGGTTATAAATCTGAAATCAAAATTTGGTTTGAATTTTTAAAGAGGAAATGATTTTTTAAATTATTAATACAAGGTATTGGTTGACCTTAGTATATGGTTCCATCCATTTCTAGAAATTCCTTTTCCTCCCTTTGGTTCAAATTTTTGTTTACTTTTTGAAAGTTAATTTGGTGTGAGAAGAATCCAAAATTTAAGCCGGTCTGAAATTTTTTCTTACAATTTAAAGGCTAATGGTTTAATTCTTATATCAACGGATTGGCCAAATGCTTGATTAAAGTCGACCTCCTTAGATTGCACTTAAGTATATAATTTTAACTTACATTAAACTTCCACTAAAGGAAATTATGATAATAATAAGAATAATAATTCATAGTTGAAATAATGATTAAAAAATTATTGTAAGTGAGTTGAAACTGTCCTTTTAACAATCAATTTTAATTTTTTTTAAATTCAAATAACACATCAACAAATTTAATAAAAGAATTTTAACAGTGTTAATAAATAAACTTAAATTTTTAGATTTGAAAAGTAGAGGACTAAATCCTAAAAATTAAAGTATAGATATTAAACTTCAAATATACAAAATTACAAGAAGTTTGGGGAAATTACAATTATCAAATATCATCTCAAAGCTGGAATAGCTCAGTTGGCTAGAGCGTGTCGCTGTTAACCACAAGGTCGGAGGTTCAAGCCCTCCTTCTAGCGTCCTAATTTTTTGGTTAAATTTCATCTTTGGTCCTTTAAATTCCATTTTGCTTTAATTTGATTGCTTTCTAGTGTTGCGTTGCAAATTACACAACTGTCTTCAAATGTCTTATTAAATTCTCACTTTTACGAGTGCTATGTTACTCCAATAAAATTCCTCTTAGTTTATATTTGAATTTAAGCATAGAATATAAATTTAATTAATATTGCAATCTAAATATAAATATAAAATATTATAAATTTGGTAACAATTTTTAATAAATAAAAAATATTAAATTTTATACATATGCTGATATTGGATATTCAGAGAAGACCCAAGCATCCTTGTACTCTGTAATCTTGAGCATTCACTGAGCTTCAATACGCTCACACTTCTTGCATATACCTTGCAGATAGATAGCCCGTGGGACAAATGGTGAGCTATGGAAATCCGGTGATCAGCAAATCCCTTGAGTATGTCAGTCTACAAAGCTATTT
Source organism: Gossypium arboreum (assembly GCF_025698485.1). Taxonomy (NCBI): domain Eukaryota; kingdom Viridiplantae; phylum Streptophyta; class Magnoliopsida; order Malvales; family Malvaceae; genus Gossypium; species Gossypium arboreum. The sequence continues at coordinate 92,433,792 of NC_069074.1, forward strand.
GTACTGCTAAATATGTTGATAGATACATAGGTTTGGGACAAAATTAATAATATATACAAACTTACAAATTTTTTGTGTGTTTAAGTGTCCTCAACAACAAACAATCCAATTTTGCAGAGAAACCACCCATTATATATAGGTTTGGTCACCAAGGCAATGAGATGAGGAAGAAGACTGCTAGCTAGAAATTCATGCATCTCTGAATCACCAATTCAATTAATAAGCTTAACTAAAGGAAATAAGGACTTTACATCCACCAATTAAAGCAACCTATATGTACCCTTTTCCAGTCTGCATTGTTCCATGTTTCAATTCATTCGTTGAACTCTGCTATACATTATTACTGTCTCCATATAACCAAACCTTTTACTGCTAATAAGCAGATTGCATATAGTATAAGGACCAGCTAAAATCTCATGTTTGGGTCTTCTCTGGATATCAGCTGAAACCCCAATTGCACCCTCAATTAAGCCTACGTAAAGGAAATTAGGGACATGGGATCCACCAATTGTACATCAATTCACATCAACTTTGTTACCGAACTACGTTTACTCACGTTTACTTGAGGGAAAAGAAAGACATGAATGCTGGAAATTTTAACTAGTTTGTGCGGTCAATGAAGCCATTAAGGATATCAGTTCCTGTAATTGGATTAATCTCATGGTTGCTGCAATGTTTTGACAGTGTAATCTAATGTTAAATATGTTACCCTGCAATGCTATTGTAAATATTACTCTTAAATTTGTTGATAGATATATAGGTTTGGCACAAAATTAAGAATACACAAAGGCTCAAACCATACCTTATGTTCATGAATTCTCATCATCACATGTTTATAAATGCAACTCAAACTTGAATAATTGAATCTTTTGTAATTCAAAATGTCTTTGTTGGACAACTCATTGAGTTGTTATCTGCAGGTTTAAGTATATGCTTGTAGTTCCCAACTGATTATGGTAAGGCATTGGAGGTCAAACAGGACGGATGATTTGTGATTCAATAGATAATGAAATTCAATCCTACTTTATTCATATGTGGGTTTGCTTTGTTTAGTGTTTACTACTATTTTATAGCTAACAACAATCTGCAGTGTGTTCCAATTGCTGTTGAATTTTTCATGCTTTCTTTTTCTTTTCCCCATCTTTTATGAGACATTTATGGTGAGCATTAGCAGAGATTATGAGACAGTAACAGCGGGTCACATGTATAAGACCAACTGGGGCATTGACATGACCTAAAAGATAATTTAGAGGCTCATAAAGGTCCATTTACAAGCCAAGGGCATAAAAGACTATATGAAATCCTAACAACATCATGGCATGCACAATTATCTCTTAACTTAGCTATGTTAGGCTCTTTAACTATTGTTGTAGCTCACCATATGTATTCCATGCCCCCTTATCCATATCTAGCTACTGACTATAGTACACAACTGTCATTGTTCACACATCACATGTGGATTGGTGGATTTCTGATAGTGGATGTCATTGTGCATGCAGCCATTTTTATGGTAAGAGACTATGACTCAACTACTCGATATAATGATCTATTAGATCGTGTCCTTAAACATAGTGATGCAATCATATCATATCTCAATTGGATATGTATATTTCAAGACTTTCACAGTTAGTTTTTTTTTTTTTAATCTCTAGTCCCAAATTTGGGCGTGACACAATGACTTAGAAACTAAATCTATTTTTGTAAGTAAAAACTAGTTTGATTCATTCTTCACATAATTGATGTTTTTTTTGTGGAAGTATTGTGTTTTCAGTAATGTTTGATACAATAGATTTGCATTTTATTATTGTATTTTGAGGAAGCATCCTTTATCTATTTTATTATTGTTTTTTGCATTTCTGATAAGTTTACTTTTTTCAGTAATGAATTGATGTTGTTTTTGCCAAACTTTGAGAGGTGTTAGTTGATCATGAATTAAGAGATTATGAATAATCTCTGAATGAAAATGAGCCCCTAACACCATATTTCCCCAAAAATGTATTCTGTACACATTAACAGCGTGTGGCCGTTAACCACAAGGTCGGTGATTCAAGGCCTCCTTCTAGCGTTTTACTTTTGGTTTAATTTCATCTTTGGTCCCTTTAAATTCCATTTTGCTTTAATTTGATTGCTTTCTATAGCGTTGCAAATTACACAACAGTCTTCAAATGTCTTATTAAATTCCCACTTTTAGAAGTGCTATGTTACTCCAATAAAATTACTCTTAGTTTATATTTGAATTACAAACTTAATAAAATTAAATTCCTTAAATTATTGATGTATGTTTAGACATTATTACTGCCTTGATTGTCAAATCTTAAAATTTCTAACAATTTCAAACATTAAATATAAAATAGTTAAATTTCAATTAAGCCTACGAAAACGAAATTAGGGACATGGGATCCACCAATTGTACCTCAATTCACATCAACCTTGTTACCGAACTACGTTTACTCGAGAAATAAAAGGAAAAAAGAGACATGAATGCTTCAAATTCTAACTTCGTCTGCACCATCAACATCTTGATTTCCATGTTAGCTATAAATTTAACATGTTAATTCATTAGCTTGTCAAGTGATTCATGAACAAGCCATCACTGGGAATACACCATGCACAATGCTAAAGATAAAGACATATGGTTAAATTGGTCAAGGCAAAACATTAGACACACTTGTAGAAAAATTATGAAAATACAACAGAGATCACTGAAACATTTTGTTCTCCTTTAGTGAGCAGTAGCAAAGATTATTGAGACTGAATTGAAAGTCATGAAAGAAGACATAAACAACAACACCATACAAAATGTTACACTCAAACAAACCATTACAGACAGTACGAAATGCAATGAAAGCCAGAGGAATTGGCACAATAATAAAGATAGACAGATACCAATGCAACCCTTCACCATAGGCAAAACCGTCTACAAAACAAGAAATTGTGAAAATACAACACTAATGCTTGAACGTCATTTGCAGTGATTAGATCCTTCTTCGTCTATTGCTGTGATTGCCATTCTTTCACTTTCTTCTTCGCCTATTCTCATGTTGATTTTCAACCAAATTCACCAACCATCTTGGCTTACCAGTTTGGAAAACAACATATCCACAAGACATTCCAAACACTACTCCACATCCATAACCTATCAACACCACTTTCCAACCAAAAGCAATGTTTGATTTTGAGCCATCTTTTTGAAGCACATTTGGAGGTGCTCGCACAATGATGTTGCAACCTTTCGAGACCGGAAACCCACATAGTCCCTTATTTCCTTCATATGAATCATTTCCAAAGGTGTTGAATTGTTTGCCTTGAGGAATCTGACCATGGAGTTGATTTTATGAAACATTTAAGGACGAAAGAAATGGCAGATCTGCCAATCTATTTGGAATCGTCCCAGACAACCTGTTTGAAGATAGGTCCAACCATTAAAGACTTGTCAAATTCCCTATTGAGGTGGGGATACCATCATTAAGGTTATTATGAGAAAGGTTGAGCCCTTTCAGTAAGTTAAGCTTCCTAATAACCTTTGGAATCTCCCCTTCAAACTGATTGTTTGATAGATCAATGATCATCAACATGGTGAAAATTTTCACCAATTCCATATCTCGTCCTTTCAGAACAATTCCAATGGAATAGGTATAGAAGGCACTAACTCCCTGAACATACACCCCTATGTACGACTCTGTACTATCAATCTTTTCTAGACTTATGATAGCCTTGAAGCTGTTGATGTATCTCACTGGTAGGGGTCCAGAAAAATAATTACTTGAGAGATCAAAAATTTGGATTTTCGAGAAAAAAGGGCTAGACTTGGAGCTATTGACACACAAGGAACCATGCATATGATTTGACTTCAATACAAGAACTTGTAGCTGTGGAAGACTTCCCAACCAATGAGGAAATGTATCATTGATCTTGTTGTTACCAAGATCTAGCACTTCCACCTCTACAGTTAAGGAAGGATGGTGTCAAAGGCCCTTCTAAGAGATTTCCATTTAAGTTGAAATTAATTAATTGGCATCCCTTTGCAAATGTTGGAGGAATCGTCCCATAGAACTTGTTCTTCTTCAGATTCAAGAATTCAAGGTTGTTGCTCAAATTTCCAAAACATTGCGGAAGTGTTCCCCTCAAGTTATTGTGGGACAAATCAAGAATTTGAAGAGCACTGGCATTGCATATTAAAGAAGAGACCTCTCCATTGAAACTATTATTTGAGATCAGAAAGATATTGATTGCCGAAGCTGGAATCGGAAGATTTCCATGGATCAAATTGGAGCTTAAGTCAAGAACTTCAATATTCTTCCATGGAAATTGCTCAACTTCTGTCAAAGAGTTATGGGATATATTTAAATACCACAAAGAGTCATTCCCCAACTCTTGCATCCACTGTGGAATCTTGCCTTCAATTCTGTTGTAAGAGAGGTCTAAATTTACCAAACTTTTAAGCCCTTTCAAAATTTGGGGGAATTCACTAAGATTGCAAGATGACAAAAGTAAGTCTGTAAGAATAGGCAATATATGGTTAACACTAGAAGTGCTATTAGATGTTAAGGATAGGCTGTTATATGAAAGTTCAAGATGTTTGAGATTTGGAAGGTTTGAGAACATGCTCAACTCTATGACACCACTAAGATTATTTGAGGATAAAAAGAGGTGGGTAAGAGTGAAAAGTTGGAATATTGAAGATGGAAGAGGACCTTGGAGTTTGTTATTCTCTAAGTCTATCAGTTCTAGTGATTTGGATTGGAATTCTTTGATATGCCCACTGAATTGATTTTGAGAGAGATATATTTCCTTTAAGGAGGGAGTAGTATACAACCATGACGGAAGTGTTCCATTGAGTAAATTTTCAGATAACCTTAAATATATTAGATTAGGAAAAGCGGTTAACTCATCTAGAATCTGCCCACTCAATTGGTTCATCGACAAGTATAAACCAATGAGCTGCAAGAGGTTCCTCAATGATCTTGGAATTTGTCCACTTAATTGGTTCTGCGACAAGTTTAAATCAGGGAGTTGCAAGAGGTTCCCCAATGATCTTAGAATTTGTCTGCTCAGTTGGTTCGCCAACAAGCGTAAATGAGTGAGTTGCAAGAGGTTTCCCAATGATCTTGGAATTTGTCCACTCAATTGGTTCTACGACAAGTCTAAATGAGTGAGTTACAAGAGGTTTCCCAATGATCTTGGAATTTGTCCACTTAATTGGTTCTGTGTCGACAAGTCTAAATGAGTGAGTTGCAAAAGGTTTCCCAGTGATCTTGGAACCGGTCCTGATAAGTTAGAACTGGAGAGATCTAAAAACTTCAAGGACATAAGATTCCCCATCGAGTCAAGGCAATCCTCCAAAAAAATTTGCGCCACTAATAATCAAGTACTCCAAAGATGATAAATTTGTGATTGAGACAGACCTTGAAAGAAAGAATTTCCTGATAGATCTAAGTACTTTAAGGCTTGTAGATTATCAACTGAATCAATGAATTCTATAGAGATGGACGTCGACAACAGATCCAAATGTTCAAGATTGCTGCTCCGATTGAACTTCAAAGGATCAAGATTGAGGTTTTTGTTGTTTCCCAAGTTGAGGGGATTGAGGTTTGGCAAGTCAAAAATGTTTTTTGGGAATTTTCCTTGCAAATCACAATCATCAAGACTGAGAGACCTTAGAGAAGAGGATAGATTCATGAAGACATGAGGATTAATAGAAGCCCTGTTGATTTCATCCAAAAACAGATGTCTAATCTCGGTTAGGTTGTGAACAAGTCCCTCCAGGGCATGTTTGTCAAATGTTAGGTCAAGAATCGAAGAGAGATCAAGTGAAACCAATTTTGACAGGTGGGAGACTTGGGATGGGACTTTTACAAGCATTGTATGAGAAAGGTTGAGGTATACTAGACTTTCAAACCGACCAAACTCAGATGGACTTTTGGAAAGATTAAAATCATTGTAGGCAAGGTTGAGTTTTTGAAGGTGAGGAAGAAGGAAGAGAGTTGAATTGGAAGGGAAGTTGCCATATAGCCTACTACAGCTCAAGTCAAGGGCAATCACATGAGCATTTAGGTGGTCACAAGTGACCCCATCCCATGAGCAGCAATCTGTACCCTCCTTCCATGAATTTGTCTTGGGATGAGATTTATCGCAATACAAAGAAGCATCCTCTGTTATGGAAAAAGAGTTCTTGAACTGGATTAGTGAAGAGAAGGAGTGAGATCCTGAAGAAGAAAAAGAAGCATAAAGATGGGGAAAGAAGAGAAATAGGGAGAGAAAGAGATAGGAGGCCATGTTAAGTTTGTAAAGGAAGAAGAAGGATAGGAATGGTATTTATAGGCAACAAATAATACCACAACATTAGTGTTACAGTCTTTTTTTTTTCTTTTACATTGAAAAGCTATGGATATTAGATTTTCAAAATTTTTGTATTTTTCACAATCATTAACAACCACTTACTCTTCTTTTTACCATATATTTTTCATTCTTAAAATTGGTTCCTTTTTTTTTTTTTTAGTAGAATCTTGTATTTCATTTGAACTCCCTAAACAACTAAAATAATTAAGATTGATGAAATTACAAAATAGATTAGCTTAAGTCTTCTTCCCTATAACACGTAAAGAATGTGTGTGTCTATTCACTTGGTTGTCAACCAAAGCTAATTAATGTGGAAATTCTTTTCCACACAAAAGAACAAAATTGTGCTCTATTCACTACATTTGAGGAAGAAGACTGCTAGCAATTTAATCCACCGATTCCGTAAAAACATGTGTATACTTATATTTATATATATAGATATATATATTTATAACCTCATAATTCAAGTCTAAAATCTCATTTGGTATAAATTCTTATAAATTTGTTTGGGAATAGTTATTTTCATTCGTTAATTATTTCTCTTTTAATCAAGTAAAAATTAAAACTAAAAGGTAGAATAATTTATTTGACAGTTTTAACTTTACAAACAAAAGGTTATTTTAACTTTTATTATTATTATTTTTGTCTCTTTTAGCCTTGAAACTTGTATAGTTTATTAAATCACCAAACAAAAAATGATGAAAAAGTTAACATTTGTTAACTAACAAAACTAGCACTTACATGGTTGATGTTGACCGTTAGTAGTTAATGGCAACACCTATGTGGCTATTAACAGATATTACACCAACACTGTTTGCTGACGTGACAATGCTACATGATCAATAACCGCTGACATGGTAGCACCACGCCATTGCCCATTGGTGACATATTAACCTTTGAGATCAAGTCAAATTAGTCTTTCATTGGTTATAAATTAAGAGTATAACTAATTTTGATGGGAATGGTTACTTTTCATTAACTCAGTTTAAAGAATTATAACACGTAAAGTTTGGTCCTATTGCAAAATTCAACACATATATGGGAATTTTTGTATTTACACAATCATCATGTTATTAGTGATCAACAACTACTTCCTGTTTGCCATATATTTCTCATTCATAAAATTGATTATTTTTATTTGTCAAATCACCTCAAAATAAATAGAAATGTTAATATTTGTTAATTTTACTGACATAACATCTGTGTGACAATCCATCTGTATATTACATCAGCAATTAATTAATTCTTTAAAAATTAAAAATATTTTTATACTTGTATTTTTAAAATTTTTAAAATTAATTAATTACTAGTGTGACAATCTACTTATTAAAAAATTAATATTGACATTGTTGTTAACTACCAAGGTCAATATAGTCAAAAGGTCTTTTCGGCCAATTTTATTAGCTAAAGAGCGTAACTAGGCGCAAAAAATTAGGAGATGCTTAATTGGTCTTTTCGGCCAATTTTATTAGCTAAAGAGCGTAACTAGGCGCAAAAAATTTAGGAGATGCTTAATTGATTATTCTTTTAAAAAATTCGAGAGTTAAAAAGTACGATTAAACCTAAATTATATTAAACAACCAACACCTTACAAAACAATAACAAAGATTCATGAGTAAGAAATTTTGAAAGTAAAAATCATGGAACAATCATAGCCTTATGTTTAGATCTGCTCCTGCGATAACACCTGCATGTATTCAAGTTCCAGACCCGTCACTATTATCTCATATTGGATTATTCATTGTGTTTGAAGCATTTGATATTCTTGTTGAAAGTATAATGGAACATATATACGAGTACTCAATCAGCATACGAGTACCCAATTTTACATTTTCAAGTTTGCAGTGTGAAAGGAACTACTTCCATCAGAGAAACTTGTCACTGTCACGAGTACGCCAAATTATTTTCCACGCAAAGAAGAAATTTTATAGAAACATATCCCATGGCCATTCCAAACACTACCCCGCATCCATAATCTATCAACACCACTTTTTGTCTTCAACATTGTTATTGGGCTTTTCATTTTCTGTGAAGCACTTAATATTTGTCCCCAACGTGTTTACTGCTGCCTCAATTTCACATCAATGCATTCACTTTCAAAATAGATTTCCAATACTTGGTCTGGCTTAATCCACAAGCAATAAGGAAATTTCAGTCATTTTAACTTTACAAACAAAAAGTCATTTTAACTTCCCTTTTTTTTTCTCTCTTTAAACCTTGAAACTTGTATGGTTTGTAAAATCACCCAAAAAAAGGATGAAAAAGTTAACATCTGTTAACTAACAAAACTAGCACCTATGTGGCTGATGTTGATACCACACCAACACCTACATGGCTCTTAACAGATACCACATCAACGCTATTTGTTGACGTGACAATGCCACATGATCAATAATCGTTGACATGGTAGCGCCATGCCATCGCCCATTGGTGACATATTAACCTTTGAGTTCAACTCAAATTACTCTTTTCTTGGTTATAAATTAAGAGTATAAATAGTTTTGATGGGAATGATTACTTTTCATTAACTCAGTTTAAAGGACTTAACACGTAAAGTTTAGTCCTATTGCAGAATTTACATGCAATGTGGGACATTTATATTATGCAGAATTCAACACATATATGGGAATTTTCGTATTTCCACAATCATCGTGTTGTTAGTGATCAACAACCACTTCCTTTTTACCATATATTTTTCATTCATAAAATTGATTACCTTTTTTTACCAAAATTTTGTATTTCATTTGAACTCCCCAAAGAAGTAAAATAATTAACATTCATGAGATTACAAACTTCCCTCTAACACGTCAAGTTTGGTCCCAAATTATCTTCCACACAAAAGAATAAAGAGGAAGAAGACTGTTACAAATTTAACTATCAATTGTCTATTGACTATACTTTAACGCCGCAAAAAAAGACTAAGACTATCAATTGTCTATTGATTTCACACTTGCCGTTGCTTCCTCCTATCACTCTCACCCAAAATTAATTTACAAGCAATGTGGAAATTTCGAACATTTGCGGCACAATGTACAATAATTGCACACCATTTGCAGTATTGACTACGTTTACTCGAGGGAAAACAAAGACATGAATGCTAGAAATTTTAACTAGTTTGTCAGGTCAATGAAGCTACCTAAAAGCCATTTAGGATATCAATTCCTGTAATTGGATTAATCTCATCGTTGCTGAGATCTTTTGACAGTGTAATTGAATGTTAAATATGTTACTCTGCAATGCTATTGTAAATATTACTCTTAAATTTGTCGATGGATATATAGGTTTGGCACAAAATTAAGAATACAGGTTGAATTATTCCATGTTTGAACATCTGCAACATAAATGCATATGGAAAAAGGGCTCAAACCATACCTTATGTTCATGAATTCTCATCATCACATGTTTATAAATGCAACTCAAACTTGAATAAATGAATCTTTTGTAATTCTAAAAGTATTCTTTTTTTATGGTGAGTAATATAATGTTTACTAAAAATTGAAATTCAAGAAAGAAGACATACATAGTTGCATGCACCATGCAAAGATGTTATTGAAATTCAAGAAAGAAGACATACATAGTTGCATGCACCATGCAAAGATGTTACACTCAAAATAAACCCTTACAAATGGTACGAAATGCAATGAAGTAAGGAGGAATTGGTACAATCATAAAAATAGACACATATCACTGCAGCTTTTCACCATAGGCAAAACATTCTGACAGACTACAAAAGAAGACACAACAGAAATGCTTGAACATCATTTGCACCAACTAGATCCTTCTTCGTCCATTGATGCGATTGCTTTTCTTTGACTTTCTTCTTCGCCTCTACTCATGTTGGTCTCCAACGTGTTTACTGCTCCCTCAGTTTCACATCAATGCATTCAATTTCGTAGGAAGCGCCTTAGTGAATAAATCTGCTAAATTCTCACTTGAACTGATCTGCTTAACTTTTATCTCCTTAATCTTCTAGAAGTCATGAGTGAAGAAGAATTTTGGTGCAATGTGTTTTGTTCTGTCACTTTTGATGTATCCACTATCGAGCTGATCATTGCATGCTGTGTTATCTTCAAACAAGACAGTTGTAGCTTCCTTTCCAGATGATAAACCACAATTATTCCTTATATGCTGGATCATAGATCTTAACCATACACATTCATGACTTGTTTCATGGATTGCTAAGATTTCTGCATGATTAGACGAGGTTGCTACAATTGTTTGCTTCATTGAGCGCCAAGAGATTGCAATACCTCCATATGTAAAAACATATCCAGTTTGTGATTTTCCATTATGAGAATCTGACATAAATCCTGCATCTGCAAAACCAATCAACTATGTCTTTGATTTATTAGGGAAAAATAGACCCATATTCTTTGTGCCTTAGAGATAACGAAATATCTATTTTACTCCAGCCCAATGTCTCCGAGTTGGCCATGAGCTAAATCTTGCTAGCAAATTTACAAAAAAAGATATATCAGGTCGGGTATGGCTAGCAAGATACATTAATGCCCCAATTGCACTGAGGTATGACACTTCAGGACCAAGAAAATCTTCACTATCTTTCCGAGGACAGAAAGGGTCTTTACTTGGGTCAAGTGATCTTACAACCATTGGGGTAGTTATTAGATGTGCCTTATCCATATAAAATCTCTTTAGCACCTTTTCAATATACGTTGATTAATGCACAAGGATTCCTTCTTTTAGGTGCTCAAATTGTAACCCCAAACAAAATTTCGTTCTTCCAAGGTCTTTCATTTCAAATTCTTTCTTCAAGCACTCAACAGTCTTTTGGATCTCTTCAAGAGTTCCAATGATATTCAAATCATCAACATATACTACAATAATTACATATCCAGATCCAAACTTCTTAATGAAAATGCATGGGCAAATTGGATCATTCTTGTATCCTTCTTTCAACAAATACTCGCTTAGGCGATTATACCACATGCGTCTGGATTGTTTCAATCCATAAAGAGATTTGTGTAATTTGATCGAATAATGTTCTCTAGAACCTGAACTCACTGCTTCAGGCAGTTTAAATCCTTTAGGGAGTTTCATATAAATGTTAGTATCCAGTGGGCCATACAAATAAGCTGTTACTACATCCATTAGGCGTAAATCAAGCCCTTCTCTTATAGCTAAACTTATCAAAAATCTAAATGTACTTGCATCCACCACAGGAGAATATGTCTCCTCATAATCAATTCCAGGTCTTTGTGAGAATCCTCGTGCAACTAAATGTGCTTTATACCTTACAATTTCACTCTTTTCATTTCTTTTAAACACAAAAACCCATTTATATCCCACTGGTTTCACACCTATAGGTATACGGACTACAGGTCCAAACACTTCTCTTTTCGCTAGCGATTTCAATTCATTTTCAATTGCTTCTTTCCATTTTGGCCAATCATCTCTTTGTTTACATTCCTCAATTGATTTTGGTTTATAATCCTCTTTATTATTTATAACATCTAGTGTTATATTGCATGCAAAAATATCATTGACGTTGATTTGATTTCGGTTCCATTTTATACCGGACATAACATAATCAATAGAGATCTCTTCATTGTCAGGTACCTGATTTTCTTCTGAAACTATTCTTTCAGTCATGTCTATAGTCTCTTCAGGAGATCCGGTATAATCATTTTTTCTTTGATTTCGCCATTATTAATCTTTGCTCCTTTCTTTTTTCGAGGATTCTTATCTTTGGAACCAATTGGTCTACCATGCTTCAGGCGTGTATTAGACTCAGTAGCAACTAGATTTTGTCCTTCTGGGATATCAAGTTTTATTGGAGCATTCACAGCTGGTATATGTGACTTAGTCACTTTCTTTGGGTCAGAAAATGCATCTGGCAATTCATTAGCTAAACTTTGTAAATGAATAATCTTTTGAACTTCTAAATCACATTGCTTAGTTCGAGGATCAAGATGAGCTAATGACAACTCTTTCCAACTAATTTTCTTATCCAGCTGTTTGATTTCTCCCCCTAATGTTGGAAAATTTGACTCGTCAAAATGACAATCTGCAAAACGACCGTAAATAGATTCCCTATAGATGGTTCTAGATATTTAATTATGGATAAGGATTCAAATCCAACATATATACCCAACCTTCTTTGAGGTCCCATCTTAGTTCTATGTGGTGGAGCAATTGGAACATATACGGCACATCTAAATGTTCTTAGATGGGAAATATTTGGTTCCTGACCATGAACTATTTGTAAGGGGGAGACTTTATGATAAATTGTTGGCCTGATGCGAATTAATGTAGCTGCATGTAAAATTGCATGGCCCCAAGCAGTGATTGGGAGTTTTGACTTCATAAGTAATGGCCTTGCTATCAATTGAAGTCGTTTTATTAAAGATTCTGCTAGACCATTTTGTGTGTGAACATGAGCTACAAGATGTTCAACACTTATTCCAATGGACATGCAATAGTTATTAAAAGACTAAGAAGTAAATTCACCAGCATTATCAAGATGGATGGTCTTAATAGGAAAATCTGGGAAATGGGCTCGTAATCGAATCAGTTGAGCAAGTAATCTCGCAAATGCCAGGTTGCGAGTTGATAACAAAGATACATGAGACCATCTACTTGATGCATCGATTAAAACCATAAAGTACCTAAATGGTCCACATGGGGGATGTATAGGCCCACATATATCCCCTTGAATTCGCTCTAGAAAAGTAAGTGGTTCGTTATTTATCTTAGCTGGTGATGGTTGGATTATTAATTTCCCCAGTGAACATGCAGCACATGTAATGTTTTAAAGAATTTGCTGGCTCTTCAATGAATGTCCACATGAATTTTCAATTATTTTTCGCATCATTATTGAACCGGGATGGCCTAACCGGTCATGCCAAAGAGCAAAGTCATTAGTAAACTTCTGGTTTACTATAGCATGTGTTTCTATAGAACTGATCTTTGTGTAGTACAAACCAGTAAAGAATGCAGGAAATTTCTCAACAATTTGTTTATTGCCTTGAGCAATACTCGTAATTTGAAGGAATTCACAATTTCCTTCGTTCAAAGTCTCAATATGATATCCATTTTGGCGAATATCTTTAAAACTCAATAAATTTCTTTGAGACTTAAGGGAGTATAATGCATTAATAATTTCAATTTTTGTTCCCCTTGGTAATAAAATAATTGCTCTTCCGGAGCCTTCTATAATAGTTGTACTACCAGATATAGTACTCATACTTTCTTCTTTCATTATTAAATGAGAAAAATATCTCTTATCTTTCAATATGGTGTGAGTAGTTGTACTGTCTGCTAGACATATATTTTCACCATTCATAGCTGATTGCCTTTGAGAGATAATGTTCTTCAAAGAAAAAAATAACCACAAAATGTCACACATAATGGTGAAAACAGGTATTCAAAGTTCAAATTACTAAAAGGTCTATAAAACAAAATTATCACATAAAACATAGCACTAGTAAAGGTCATAACATCATTATTAAAGTTGCTAAATGAAACATAGAATAGTAGAGGTTTATTTTATTATTTATCGAAATTTGTGGCCTTAATAATTTCCTTCAGGGGTAGAAAGAAAATCAGCCACTTCTAAGTAGGTTGCATTGCCATCATCAAAATCACCTTCGCCATCTTTATACACAAGATTGGTTTCTACTTTCTTTCCCTTCTGTTTTATGGACTGCTGATAAAGATCAACTAGATGCTTTTGTGTGCGACACACACAAGACCAATGTCCTTTTCCTCCACAACGATAGCATACATTAGTCACTTTTTCACCTTTTTCTTTCTCTTCCCTGTTACCATTTCTCCGATCCCACTTCTAGTAGGAATGTGAATTTTTAAAACGACCACCTCGACCATATCCATATCTATGTCCGCGGCCACGCCCTCGGCCACGACCACGGCCACACACACTACTATTTGCATGGTTTGTTTCTTTTAATTCTTGCCCATTGTGTAAACTCACATTCGCTTCAGGGAATGGAGCAGAGCCAGTTGGGCGTAATTCATGGTTTTTCATTAGCAGCTCGTTGTTTTGCTCCGCCACTAGGAGACAAGAAATTAATTCAGAATATTTCTGAAGCCTTTTTCACGATATTGTGTCTGCAGGACAACATTATTTGCATGGAAAGTTGAGTATGTTTTTTTTTAACATTTCTGCATCAGTAATCTTCTCTCCACATAAATTCAATTGTGAAGTGATTCTGAACATGGCCGAGTTATAATCACTAACAGACTTAAAGTCTTGCAATCTTAAATTCAGCCACTCATAACGAGCTTTAGGCAAAATCACAGTTTTCTGGTGGTCATATCTTTCCTTTAGATTAGCCCAAAGAATTTGAGGGTCCTTAACAGTCAAATATTCGGTCTTTAGACCTTCATGGAGGTGATGGCGAAGGAAAATCATGGCCTTGGCCTTATCTTGTGTACTTTCTTCATTTCCCTCCTTAATAGTCTAACCAAGACCCTTTGCATCTAAGTGAATTTCAGCATCTAGTACCCATGATAAATAGTTATTTCCAGTGATGTCCAGAGCCACAAATTCGAGTTTTGTAAGATTTGACATTATAAAACTATAAGACAAAATATACAAGTCAATAATGTAAAATAAAGCATGTTAATATGCAAAAGAAATAGATCAACTTGTTACCCTTACTTCACCTAAGCGTCCTTCGGCAATCTTTAAGGAAAAATTTGTTGGCCTTGATTTCTTGTATTAGAGACTCGTGCTGATAACGTGTTATGAAATAATAAAGAAAGAATAAACTAAAATGTGATAGAAGAAAGAGTGTAGAGAGAATATAGAAGAGAGAGTGTATCTTCTTTTTATATATATTTTTCATGAGTACATGAGCCCCATATATATAGGGGTTAAAAGTAACTCTTTAATTATTATAGGGCATGTAAAGGGTCATGACCTTTTATCTCCCATATTATTGGGGTATAGGAAAAGTCTCATAACTTATGGGGTATAGGAAGAGTTTTATAACTTATGGGGTTGATAATGACATCCACATAAATATTTCATAACAACAACTAAATATTTGTTATTTTTATAGCACACCAATTTCTAACTATTGCAAGAATGTCCAATAATTCCACATAAATTAACAACAATATGCAGTATCCACTACGTGTATTCCACATAATATTTGATAGACCAATTCCTTTAATTAGATAACACAAAATTGGAGACCAATTAAGTTTAGTGTTTAAATTTTGAGTCCCATAACACCACCATGCTTAAAAATTGTGTGTTTTAAGTGTCAAATGGTTTATGGTGAAGCTTGCAGACATGCATATACGTGGATTGTTAGGTCAGCAACTTCATTTAAATCTAAAAAATATAAAATTAAAACTAAAACTTTTGAAACTAACTTTTTTTTTTGCAAATTTTTATTATTTAAAAAATCTTAAAATTTTCAAATTAAATTCCATTTGTTTTCACTTTTTTTTTTTGCAAAATCAGTAAAAAAACAAAAAGGATTGTTGTGCGCAATCCAAACAAGATCAAACACTATTTTTTTTTAAACTAAAACAAAATAGCCTAACAAATACTACTAAGCAGACAAAAACACTTCAACAACAGAATTCCCCGTTGTAGTCTGCTGCAGAAAACAGCGCACTTCAGCAACAAATCACCAAGCAGCTTTAAAGAAGTTTTTCCTTGACATGCCTGCCGTTGCTAAAGTTTCCGCCGCCATTCCATTCTTTTTATGATTAGTGACTGTAAACTGGATTGAAATTAAAAATGAGTGACATCCTCAATTAATATCAAGACTAGAGCATACAAATTTAAAGAATATATCATCCTATAAATTAATAGCTTTTAGAGTAAACAACACTTTAAAAATTTAATCCCTATATTCAACACTTATGATTTTAACATATTGATGGTTATAGTGTAATTGGTGTTATCAAGAGATGATTTCAAATGCTTCATCGTCCTCCACCACAAACTATCCAAGTTTGCAGTGTGAAAACAGCTACTTCCATAAGAGAAACCTTTCACTGTATATTGACTTGGTCTTGTTTCCTATAACAACGCCTCATGTTTGGGATACAACACCCAATCGCACCGTCAATTAAGCTGGAGGTGGGATCCATGGAGCATATATACGAGTATCCAATTTTCTTTTTTAACAATATTATTATATGTTTTGGTTAAATTTGTTTTTTACCCAATGCTTGAAGCTATTTATAGCATCTCTTTAATTAACTCATTTATAACACAATAAATGATTAAATTTATATTTATATTAAATAATATAACATAAATTAAAATTATATTTTTATAAAATATTAAAGTCATATAGAATAAAATTTAAATATTTTAAAATTATATTCATAATAAAATATCAAAATATTTTACAAATTATATTTAAAACAAATAATAAAATATAATTTAAATTGTATTTATACTAAATTTAGAAAAAAATTAATTTTATTGAAATTTAAATTATATTAAATAATGACATATTAAACTTATGTTATGTGTATTAAATAAAATAAATTATAAAGAAAGAATTGGAGGGTAAAATAATAATTCCCCTTATTTTTGGACTTCCAAATCAGTCCACTGGATCTTTTAACTCCAGCAAATATTTTGGTTTACAGTGAGGTGAGAAATGCTCATCAGTGTGCTTGCTAAACACCTCAACTGGACCTGCGTTTTAATTTAAATCTTTTTACTCTTTAAATCTCACTACACTGGAGTTTGTTGGCAAAGATTAAACTTCAAATACACAAAAAGTAGAACAAGATTGAGTATATTACAACTATTAAAGCTTACCTCGAAGCTGGAATAGCTTAGTTGGCTGGAGCGTGTGGCCGTTAACTACAAGGTTGGAGGATCAAGCCCTCTTTCTAGCATTTTAATTTTGGTTAAATTTCATCTTTGGTCCCTTTAAATTCCTTTTTGCTTTAATTTAACTACACAACACTCTTCAAATATTGTTTTATTAAATTCTCACTTCTACGAGTGCTATGTTACTCAAATAAAATTCCTCTTAGTTTATATTTGAATTAAAGCATAGAATATAAATTTAATGAATATTGCAATCTAAATATAAATATAAAATACCATATTGTTTTCGTTTATACTAATTAAGTGTTATATTTAATATTCATGATCAGTGCCTATTTAATATTCATCATCAACCACTTCCTATTTACCATATATTTTTCATTCATAAAATTGATTACTTTTTTTTTTACCAAAATTTTGTATTTCATTTGAACTCCCCAAAGAAGTAAAATAATTAACATTCATGATA
The DNA here is from genome assembly GCF_025698485.1 of Gossypium arboreum. NCBI lineage: Eukaryota > Viridiplantae > Streptophyta > Magnoliopsida > Malvales > Malvaceae > Gossypium > Gossypium arboreum. The sequence goes on from NC_069074.1 coordinate 92,451,392, forward strand.
CTCGACGAAAAAAGACTTAAGATTATCAGTTGTCTATTGACTTCACACTTGCTGTTGCTTCCTCCTATAACTCTCACCCAAACTTAATTTACAAGCAATGAGGAAATTTCGGACATTTGCGGCACAATGTACAATAATTCCACACCATTTGCAGTATTGATTACGTTTACTTGAGGGAAAATAAAGACATGAATGCTGGAAATTTTAACTAGTTTGTAACGTCAATGAAGGTACCTCAATTCCTGTAATTGGATTAATCTCATGGTTGCTGCAATGTTTTGACAGTGTAATCGAATGTTAAATATGTTACTCTGCAATGCCATTGTAAATATATTACTGTTAAATTTGTTGATAGATATATAGGTTTGGCACAAAATTAAGATTACACAGGCTGGTTGAACTATTCCATGTATGGCAATGAATAAATATGGAAAAACAATCTATATTTAGAACCACAATAAAACAATTACTTTATTTGTACTTTCTCAATCGTATTAGTGAAATGTTATAAATTTTGTAACAATTTTTTAATAAATATAAAATATTAAAGTTTATACATATGGTGATATCGGACATACAGAGAAGACCCAAGCATGAAGTTTGAGCGGGTTCTTGTACTCTGCAATCTTATGGTAAATCCTTCAACTACATTTATGAATACTAAAATATTAATTACCTTACTAATTGATGAATCCTGAAAGTGCTCTTACTTTTTCTTATAAAAGAAAATGGATTACCTTGAGTATTTGAATTCATTACATCATTGAGCTCTGCCCTGTTTTGTTATAATTATGACCATATAAATTACTGTCCTTTAAGCTTTTACAGCAAATTGTCGATTCACTTCTGTTGGAAAATGGCCAACCATGCTGCTGTTATGTTTTTGTTAAAGTGTGTACTACTATGATGAATTTTCTGAGTGCATACAGCTTGTATGCATGCTGCAGCAATTGTGCATGCTTATTTTCTGTCTTAGTTGCAATGTAATTTAGTTTGGTTGAAAATGAACTTAGTTGTTGACGTTTTGATGAGTTTAGGGGATGATTGTGCTGATAAGTCAGCTTATCCCATGTGTACAAGCAATTAGTGGGGTTAGTTGAATATTTGGTGATGTATTTTGACTATAATGTATTGTTTTCATATTAAATGAGTAAGCAGATCAGTTTTGAATAAGCAGCTTACTTCCTTGCTGCACGTTTGTGAGCAAGTAAATTGTTCTTTGTTTCTTCATGTTTTGTTCAATGTCTTGTTCTCTTCTTTTGCTGCTGCCAAAACCCCAACAAGTTCACATGCTCTTTCATTCTTTCATTCTTTCATTATCGGCCCAACTTAATCTACAAGCAATGAGGAAATTCCTGGACAATTACAGCACAATTCCACACCAAATAACAACAATTTGTAGTATTGATTTCGTTTACTTGAGAAATAGAGAGAGAAAAAAAAAAACATGCTTGTCTGTAGGGTCAATGAAGCTACCATATGAATGCATTCCATGAAGCATTAGATATTTGTGTTTAAAGCATAAGCTAACATATGTATGTATGAGCACTCAATTTTACATGACTAAATCGAAGTTTATAGGATCTTATATGTAGCAATTTTACAGCTGAAAATTTAGTTACCATTAGAATTTTCTATACCTTGATTCCACATCTTTAATTATATTATATAAAGTTGTCTCAACTTAATTAATGATGCAAACTATTTTGATAAAATTTACTGAAATTTGTTCTTTTGATGAAATTTTCACCCTTCTTTCGTAATTATATTTATTACATAAAGTTTTAGTCCCATCAAATTTGGAAATGCTAAGTTTTGTTTTATCCCAAGTCGGTGTAACTTAAATTTACTGCTGAAAATTTTATTAGCATTACAACTTTTCCTTGATGAATAATTGAATATCAGTCTACAAAGCTATTTGTACTGCTAAATATGTTGATATAGATTGATAGGTTTGGGACCAAATTAATAATATATACAAAGTCAGGTAAATTCCACGAAAAAAAAATAAAATAAATTCAATTTTAAGTTCCATATAACACTAAGTGTCCTCAACCACAAACAATCCAGTTTTGCTGAGAAACCACCCACTATATATGGGTTTGGTCACAAAGGCAATGAGATGAGCAAGAAGACTGCCAGCTAGAAATTCATGTATCTTTGAATCACCAATTCAATTAATAAGCTTAACTAAAGGAAATAAGGACATTACATCCATCAATTAAAGCAACCTATCTGTACCCTTTTACAGCCTGCATTGTTCCATGTTTCAATTCATTACATCATTCCTTCAACTGTGCTATTTATTATTACTATCTCCATCAAATAATAGCGAATAAAATTTTTAAAATTTTAAATTACTAAAGGGAAAATAACAATTTGTCCCTCCCTAAAATTGATAAAAAATTAATTTAATTACTTAAAATTATAAAGATATAGAGTATTAAAATGGTGAAATTATATTTTTATTATCGTAAAAATTATAATTTAATTTTGACCCCCTAAAATTTTTTTTAGCTTCTCACATGTTTTAGCCCTTCATTTAATTTTTTATCTTTTTTAGCTCTTGAACTTACGTTATTTATCATCTCCAAATTAAGATCCAATTTAGCTCCTATGATCTCCTCAATGTTATCATCACTCTCGACATAGCATTATACTGTTCTTTAAGGAGACGCTTCATCCCATTAATACACCGTCCTTTCTCTTTTTTATTTTTAGAGGCCCATGCATTTAAACATGGCCCAACAGTCAAAAGTCGTCCTGGGATTTGTAAATGTTTGTTAGAATTCCAAAGAGCTTTTATTTCAATTTCGCAAGAGTCATCCAACAACCAATCCATCTCAAATTTAAAAGCAAAAGTGTCACCTGAATTCACCAAAGCTTTAAAGTCCAGTAAAATAGGGCAATGGTCCAAGTAAGAATGATCCAAATGCATCAATCTATAGTTTGGGAAAAGATTACTCCAATTCAAATTTGCGACTCCCCTGTCCAGTCTCTTTCTAATATTATTGGAAGCAAAATTCCCACTTTCCCATATATACCAACACCTTTGATAACCCAAATCAATCAAGTTACAACCGTCCAACGCAGCTCTGAATTCACCCATTTGTCTCTTGTCCCTGAATCGTCCCCATTGTTTTTCCTAGATCAAAAGAATTTCATTGACATCCCCCGTAACCACCCAAGGATTATTTAAGCAAGGCCCAAGAATCCGCTCTTCTTCTACCATTTGAGACTCCATAAAAGCCAGTTAACCACCATTCAGTGCTATTTTCATCACCAATAATCGAAACATCAATATAGCAATCATTAAAGCTCCGAGGATTGATAGTATAGCTCGGTTTCCATCCCAAAGGAAGGCCACCCCGAGCAACATTAGCCAAACATCAATGCCATTATGAAATCCATATTTACATCTGACTTTTTCCATTCTATGAGCATCCAGTTTAGATTCAATAAAGAAAATAATATGGGGGCGATACTCCTTCAACAAATGTTGAATTCTACGAACTGACCATGGATTCCCTAACCCACGAACGTTCTAGCTTAGAATTTTCATAATGCTTGGCTGACCTGCTCAGCAGGTTCAACTGTTCGAACATTTTCGCAAGCGTCATTCCATTTCCCCTGAGTCTCATTCGAATCCGTGGCAAAAGAAATTGGCAAGACATTATTCGATCTGAGCCTTTTTTTTCCATCAACTGACATGGGTCTGTCTTCATTCAAACTTCCTTTATCCATTTTTTCCAACCCATTACTCCCAGCCAGATTAGATAAGTTTCACTTACAAACCAAATTGAATCCCAAATTTATGTCAGCATTGAGCATAAAGTAAGGAAAATTTATATTCCTATTGATCATCCCCTTATCTCCTCATGATTCTCCCATATTTACTCCCTAGATTGAGCCTGGTTCCCTTAACCAAATACTACCACCGATCGTCGCCCTCTGTGGTGGTGCTTTCAGCGAAATATCCCATCCCAGAGGTAGTTCCTTGCTCCCTTGCACCATTCGAATGGGTTAGAGACTTTCACCATGACCCAACCTTCCATATAAGAAACAGAAAGTTGACAATTTTTCATACTTGAAGACCGTATAAATTTCTTTTGTTTTAGCAATGATGAGTTCTTTTTTTCCCCTTCAAGCGTTGACAGATATCGCTTTGTACTCGGATTCTTATACAATTCATCAATCTTGCTGCTATGGCTTTCGCATCATAATCAAGAAAAACTCCAACAAAATCACTGAATTGTTTAGCCATTGCCTCTAAGTACATTCCTAACGGAAGATTATGGATTTGAACCCAAAAATTAGCATATAGTAGGGGCACCTCTAATGGATCATCTCCTTCCTTTAAAGTATGAATAACTAAGAGGTGATTATTAAACGTGCATGGCCACCCTTTCACCACCCTGTCCAAATCCACTTCACAATAAAAATGAAAAAGAAATCTTTTCTCCCCTATGTCAGTGATTGTAACCCCACCAAAGGGGTGCCATAGATTGGCCATCACCATTTGCATCGATTCGAAATTCACCGTAGTGGCCGTGAGAAAACATCCGACTAAACACATATTAGAGATTTGCTCAGACGGATCCTCCTCTTGATCGATATCCCATGCCTCAACTTCATCACTTCCCTTTCCATCTTTTAATGTTCACTCTGCCAAAGAGCATACGGAAAAATGCTAGAAAATGAGCATACCAGGCCATTAAATTTAAACCTCCTTAGATTAATACTTAATAATTAGTAAAATTCCAAAAATAAAATCTTTTCAATATGAAATTCGCTTTTAATTATTATATTTTGACTCCAATTTTTTTTATACCATTGTTAACATCTTATTATATTATAACTTTTCAGAATGATTTGGTAATAAATGATTTTTTTTATTTTGAACAATTTCATTATAGGTTTCGATTATATCTGCTCTTTGTGATATAATGTGCTTTAGCACATTCGAACCCACGTCCTCTTACATTGGTAACAATGTTCATGCCAATCGAGTTAAAAACTTAATCAGATGAAATAATTTTCTTTTGAAACACGAAATAAATTTTAATCTTAAATTAAAAATTTTCCTAACATTCCTTACAAAAACTGTCTATGTCAAAATTAAATGTTAAAATTGGACTTAAATAAATAAATTTAATTGCCACTAATAAAGTTTCAATTTGCTCTTTTGTCACAATAAAACCTAAAAATAATATCCATTCAAATAAATCAGTTCATACGAGTCATTTATTTAAAATAATAAAACTGTTAGTAGTTAAATTAAAATAAAATTCAATCATCTTAAAATAAAAATCTAATTTTATTGCTAAAATCAAATATTTTTGTACATTACCTCACCCTATTTCATATTTCAAATTCAGAAGTGCAATTATTGCATTATATCAAACTTGCATGAATTTTTTAATCTTTTTAGTTCTTTTCCAAAACAATTATATTACTTAAATGAGAATAAATGTGACTCATTGTCTTAATTTAATTTTATTTGTTTAATAATTAAAACACACATTGTCGATTGAACTCCATGTGACGGTCTGATGGTTAAGATGTTCATTGTGTCAGGTGTAGTTTGGGTTCAAGTCGTACTAGTCACGTTTATTGTTCGGGCTTTACCCTATTATTGTAATTCAAAAAAGAAAAATCACACATCGCTTCTTTTTTTTATTCGATGCTAATGTTTTACTTTTTTGAATCTATACTTTTAAAATTTATTTCAACAATACTGATTGAGTCTTAGCTCAATCAGCATGGTCATTGTTGCTAATACTGGAGTACGTAAGTTTAAGTGCGTTGAAGTGCATTATCCTATTATTTATGGGTTGGGAATGGGCTATGAATAACTTTAGGTAATGTATGAAAAAGAGAGATTATTCAAAAAAAATTATTTCAACAATTGACATTTCCATTTATTATAACCGTTTTAATAGAATATTTTCAAACTTCATAATAAAACATATACTTTTCATATGCATATATATATATATATATAATGTATATTTTAAAATTTTAATAGAATATATAAATTTTTAAAATTTATTTTAAGAGAATTATACTGACAAACACCTTCAACCTTTGCATTACACAAGTATACAAACTAGCATATAATATATAACAAGGTTTGTTGCAAAAAGGCAACAATCCTGTATAGCATAATTAGAATTTGGACAAGTAGCACAGTTACTTGATTGACACATCAACATTCTAATTACAAATTTTATGAGTCCCATTAAATTTTATGGGTCCCAATTCAAGCAATAAAAAAGTCGGTTTATATTTTAATCCAAGAAATATCAATTGAAGGACCCAATTAAATATGAAGTTAAGTGTTATGGTAATTATTAAAATTATGAACTTGAACATACCAATATACATATTCGATTTATATTTGAATTCAAAGCATCAAATATAAATTAGAAAACTCATGTTAATATTGCAGTCTAAATCTAAATATAAAATATCATATTAAGTGGTATGAGAGAAGTTACAACTAGGATTGCAGTGATTGATTCATTAATCAACTAAATGATACAAATGTATAAATTATCAAATGGAATTACTATAGGAGATTGCATATAGTACAAGGACCAGCTGAAACCTCATGCTTTGGTCTTCTCTGGATATCAGCTGAAACCCCAATTGCTCCCTCAATTTAGCCTACGTAAAGGAAATTAGGGACTTGGGATCCACCAACTGTACCTCAATTCACATCAACTTTGTTACCGAACTACGTTTACTCTGAAAATAGAGGGAAAAAAGAGACATGAGCGCTTCAAATTCTAACTTTGTCTGCACCATCAACATCTTGATTTCCATGTTAGCTATAAACTTAACCTGTTAATTCATTAGCTTGTCAAGTAATTCATGAACAAGCCATCACTGGGATTACACCAGGCACAATGCTAAAGATAAAAACATATGGTTAAATTGGTCAAGGCAAAACATTAGACACACTTGTAAAAAAGTTACGAAAATACAACAGAGATCATTGAGACATTTTGTTCCCCTTTTTCCTTTAGTGAGCAGTAGCAAAGAGTATTGAGACTGAATTGAAAGTAATGAAAGAAGACATAAACAACACCACCATACAAAATATTACACTCAAACAAACCATTATAGATAGTACGAAATGCAATGACAGACAGAGGAATTGGTACAATAATAAAGACAAGACACATACCAATGCAACACTTCACCATAGGCAAAACGGTCTACAAAACAAGAAATTATGAAAATACAACACTAATTCTTCCACATCATTTGCAGTAATACCCTTCTTCGTCTATTGCTGCGATTGCCTTACTTTGACTTTCTTCTTCGCCTCTTCTCTCTGTTGGTTTTCAACCAAATTCACCAACCATTTTGGCTTACCAGTTTGGAAAACAACATATCCCACCGACATTCCGAACACTACTCCGCATCCATAACCTACCAACACCACTTTCCAACCAAAAGCAATGTTTGATTTTGAGCCATCTTTTTCAAGCACATTTGGAGGTGGTGACTCAATGATGTTGCAACCTTTCGAGACCGGAAACCCACATAGTCCCTTATTTCCTTCATATGAATCATTTCCAAATGTGTTGAATTGTTTGCCTTGAGGAATCTGACCATGAAGTTGATTTTCAGAAACATTTAAGGACGAAAGAAATGGCAGATCTTCCAATCTATTTGGAATCGTCCCAGACAACCTGTTTGAAGATAGGTCCAACCATTCAAGACTTGTCAAATTCCCTATTGAGGTGGGGATACCACCATTAAGGTTATTATGAGAAAGGTTGAGCCCTTTCAATAAGTTAAGCTTCCCAATTACCTTTGGAATCTCCCCTTCAAACTGATTGTTTGATAGATCAATGATCATCCACATGGTGAAAATTTTCACCAATTCCATATCTTGTCCTTTCATAGCAATTCCAATGGAATAGGTATAGAAGGCACTACCTTCGTAATCATACATCCCCATGTACGACACTGTACTACCAATCGTCTCTAGATTTATGATAGCCTTGAAGCTGTTGATGTATTCCACTGGTAGGGGTCCAGAAAAATAATTACTTGAGAGGTCAAAAATTTGGATTTTAGAGAAAAAAGGGCTAGACTTGGAGCTATTCACACACAAGGAACCATGCATATGATTTGACTTCAATACAAGAACTTGTAGCTGTGGAAGACTTCCCAACCAATGAGGAAATGTATCATTGATCTTGTTGTTACCAAGATCTAGCACTTCCAGACCTTTACAATTAAAGATGGATGGTGTCAAAGGCCCTTCTAACAGATTTCCATTTAAGTTGAAATTACTCAAATTGCATCCCTTTGCAAATGTTGGAGGAATCGTCCCATAAAACTTGTTCTTCATCAGATTCAAGAATTCAAGGCTGTCGCTCAAACTTCCAAAACATTGGGGAATTGTTCCACTCAAGTTATTGTGGGACAAATCAAGAATTCGAAGAAAACTAGCATTGCATATTAAAGAAGAGACCTCTCCATTGAAACTATTATTTGAGATCAGAAAGACTTTGATCGTCAAAGCTGGAATTGGAAGATTTCCACGGATCAAATTGGAGCTTAAGTCAAGAACTGCAATATTCTTCCATAGAAAGTGCTCAACTTCTGTCAAAGAGTTATGAGATACATTTAAGTAACTCAAAGAGTCATTCCCCACCTCTTGCATCCACTGTGGAATCTTGCCTTCAATTCTGTTGCAAGAGAGGTCTAAGCTTTCCAAACTTTTAAGCCCTTTCAAAAATTGGGGGAATTCACTAAGATTGCAAGATGACAAAAATATGCCTATAAGATTAGGCAATATATGGTTAACACTAGAAGTGCTATTAGATGTTAAGGATAGGCTGTTATATGAAAGGTCAAGATAATTGAGATTTGGAAGGTTCGAGAACATGCTCAACTCTATGACACCACTAAGATTATTTGAGGATAAGCTAAGCAGGGTAAGATTGAGAAGTTGGAATATTGAAGATGGAAGAGGACCTTGGAGTTTATTATTGTTTAACCATATCAATTCTGGTGATTTGGATTGGAATTCTTTGATATTCCCGCTGAATTGATTTTGAGAGAGATATATTTCCTTCAAGGAGGGAGCAGTATACAACCATGACGGAAGTGTTCCATTGAGTAAATTGCCAGATAAGTCTAAAGATATTAGATTAGGAAAAGCGGTTACCTCATCTGGAATGGAACCTTCTAATGTATTTCCATCTATTCTCATATATTCAAGCTGCGTTAGGCTTAGAATTGATAATGGAATTTGTCCGCTCAATTGGTTCCGCGACAAGTCTAAATTAGTGAGGTGTAAGAGGTTCCCCAATGATCTTGGAATTTGTCCACTCAATTGGTTCTCATGCAAGCTTAAATAAGTGAGTTGTAAGAGGTTCCCCAATATTCTTGGAATTTGTCCACTCAATTGGTTTCGCGACAAGTCTAAATCACTGAGTTGCAAGAGTTTTCCCAGTGATCTTGAAACCGGTCCTGATAAGTTGGAATGGGAGAGATCTAAAAACTTCAAGGACACATTATTAAAATCAGATGGAATTTTGGAAAGATTAAAATCATTGTAAGAAAGGTCGAGTTTTTGAAGGTGAGGAAGATGGAAGAGAGTGGTATTGGAAGGGAAGTTGCCATATAGCCTACTGCAGCTCAAGTCAAGGGCAATAACATGAGCATTTAGGTGATGACAAGTGACCCCATCCCATGAGCAGCAATCTGTACCCTCCTTCCATGAATTTGTCTTGGGATAAGATTGAAAGCCAACAATATGACTGCAATACCTAACAGCATGCACTGTCTGAGTGATGGAAAAGGAATTCTTGAACTGGATTAGAGAAGCAGCTTCGTGGTGAGAGCAGGAGTGAGATCCCAAAAAAGAAGAAGCATGAAGGTGGGGAAAGAAGAGAAATAGGCAAAGAAAGAGATAGGAAGCCATGTTATTTTTGTAGGGGAAGATGAAGGATACCTAACAACATTAGTGTTATACTTTTTTTTTCTTTTACATTGAAAAGCTATGGATATTAGATTTTTCAAAATTTTAGAATTTTTCACAATTGTCAACAACCACTTCCTTTTTTACCATATATTTTTCATTCTTAAAATTGAGTGCTTTTTTTTTACCAAAATCTTGTATTTCATTTGAACTCCCTAAACAACTAAAATAATTAAGATCGATGAGATTACAAAATAGATTAACTTAGTCTTCTTCCGTATAACACGTAAAAAATGTGTGTGTCTATTCACTTGGCTGTCAACCAAAGCTAATTAAAGTGAAAATTATTTTCCACACAAAAGAACTAAATTGTGCTCTATTCAATACGTTTGAGAAAGATGATTGCTGGAAATTTAATCCACCGATTCCATAAAAATGCATATACTTATATATATATATATAAAACCTCATCATTCAAATCTAAAATCTCATTTGTTATAAATTTTGATAAATTTATTTGGGAATAGTTATTTTTATTCGTTAATTATTTTTGTTTTAATCAAGTAAAAATTAAAACTAAAAAGACATAATAATTTATTTGGCATTTTTAACTTTACAAACAAAAAGTCATTTTAGCTTTTCTTTTTTATTTTTTTTTGTCTCTTTTAGCCTTGAAACTTGTATAGTTCAATAAATCATTAAAAAAAACATGATGAAATAGTTACATCTGTTAACTAACAAAACTAGCACCTACGTGGCTGATGTTGACCGTTAGTAGTTAATGCCAACACTTACGTGGCTGTTAATAGATACCACACCAACCCTATTTGTTGACGTGATGTTGAAAAGTCAAATTAAAAGGGGTGTTGAAAAGTCAAAAATGAGAGGTGCAAGTGGCACAGAAAGAAAAAAAGTGGTAGGCAAGTTGTTTAAAGTTGAATGGGATAATTGCAATTTTGGTCTCTAATTTTTTAGGCCATTTGCAAGTTAGTCCCTGAATCTCAACTATAAATAGGCCTAACCATTTCTCATTTCAACCATCCCAACTAATCTTTCTCTCTTAGTTTTCTCTCTTCTCCCATTTGAGAAATTCTTAAGGAATTCTATTTGTTTGTAATATTTTGGAGATAGTAAAGTTATCATCTGGTGTTAGTGCTCGAGGACGTAGGTATAATTTACCGAACCTCGTTAAAACTCTTGTGTTCTTTTTTGTCCTATTTTTCTTTCAATATTTGAGGGTATAATAGTAGTATTTAATTGTGCTATTAAATTACTATAGAAGAGATATTCTGACTAAGGAAAGACTTGGTATTTAAGAGATCCTTGTGATCCACCTCTCTTCCCTGGGAATTGAACTTTGTGTGATTTTTTAGTACAATAATTTACACGCTTCCGACCCTATTGGAACAACACGTGACAATGCCACATGATCAATAATTGCTGACATGATGGTGCCACGCCATCACCCATCGGTGACATACTAACCTTTGAGTTCAACTCAAATTTCTCTTTCCTTTGTTATAAAGTAAGAGTATAACTAATTTTTATGGGAATGATTACTTTTCATTAACTCGGTTTAAAAGACTATAACACGTAAAGTTTAGTCCTATTGCTGTCCCTGTTAACCAAAGATAATCCACATGCAATGTGAGACATTTACATTATGCAGAATTCAACACACGTGACTATTGAATATACTTTACTCCACAAAAAAAGACTTAAGACTATCAGTTGTCTATTGACTTCACTTGCTGTTGCTTCCTCCTATCACTCTCACCCAAACTTAATTTACAAGTGGAAATTTCAGACATTTGCAGCACAGTATGCAAAATTCAACACAATTTGCAGTATTGTCAACGTTTACTTGAGGGAAGCTACCTAAAAGCCATTAGACATTCATTATTGATTGAAATTATGATTGTAACATCATTTAAAGAAACATATTATTTTAATTTATTGCTTAAAAATTCAAGGCGAACGTGGAAATATTTCATTGGTTGGCACTAAGTTTGTGTCATTTTCTATTAATTGCAAGAAAACTACCCGGAAAACTGCATTTTTGTGAAAAAATTTTGCTATAATGACTTATTTGGTTCTCTAATTTTATTTAAAAGGTTCTTTTAGTCTTTCATTTAATTTTTTTAGCCCTTAAACTTGTGTTATTTGTCAAATCACTTTAAAATTGATGAAAAAATTAACGTTTGTGAACTTTGTTGACAAGGCATACATGTGAATTGCCACATGAATGCAATTAATTAATTTTTAAAAACATATAAAAATTGTTTTTAAAAAATAAAAATATATATTAAAATTTACAAGCAATGAGGAAATTTCAAATAGTTGCAGCAGAATGTCCAATAATTACATACAAAATAACAACAATTTGCAATATGGACTACGTTTACTCGAGAGGTAGATAGATGTGCTGAGGGAAAAAAAGACATGGTTGCTGGAAATTCTAACTTGTTTGTACAGTCGACTAAAAGCCATTAAGGATATCAATTCCTCTAATTAGATAATACCAAATGGAGACCAATTAGGTTTACTCTTTAAACTTTTAGTCTCGTAACACCATCATTAATAAGTGTCAAAAGTAACATATTTTAGCCTCATTTTTAGTATATTGTTGAGTAATTATGTGGTATTAATTGTGAATTATATACTTCTAATCCTTTATATTCATAATTTAATACTTAATAGGACGCTTGAGAGCAATAGCAATAAAAAATAGTGAAAATTAAAACTTTGGAGCATTCTGGAAGCTGTGCACAAGTACTGGCGAACCTAGAGGGGGGCTGGCCTTAAAATGCAAAATTGCTATTTAAGCTCTTAAATTTTTTTATAAATTTTAAATTAACAAAGATAAAATTATACTTTGGCCCCCTTAAAATTATAAAAATTCAATTTAGTCCTTTAAAAATTATAAAGATATAGACTATAAAAATTAAAATTTCATTCGGCCCCCTTAAAAAATTGTTCTGACTTTACCTCTGTGCACATGTAACAAATTTTCACATAGGTAATCCACATAATTGTGTGGAGTCAAATCTAATAGGAATATCTATCCATTAAGCGAACTAATGCTATAATAAGAGTTTTTATTAAAAAGAAATTCTAATTAGTGTAATTGGTATTATCAAATGAAGATTTCAAATGGTTGATCGTCCTCGACCACAAACTATCTAAGTTTGCAGTGTGAAAGCGGCTACTTCCATTAGAGAAACCTTTCACTGTACATTGACTTGGTCTTATTTCCTATAACACCTCATGTTTGGTCCTAGATGGTGGAAGACGGTAGAGACTCGATACAACACACCATTTGCACCGGCAATTAAGCTTCTTTAAAAGGAAATTAATAAGGTAATGGGATCCACCAAATTTACCCAAACTCACGTCAACATTGTTATTGGGCTTTTCATTTCCTCTGAAGCACCTAATATTTGTCTCAACGTGTTTACTGGTTCCTCAATTTCACATCAATGCATTCAATTTCAAAATAGTTAAGTAGTTTAGTTCAAATACCAAGACTGCCAACATCTATTGACTTCACTTGGTCTGCCTTCCTCTCACTGTCAACCGAACTTAATCGATAAGTAATAAGGAAATTTCAGTCATTTGCAGCATAATGTACAGGAACTCCACACCCACAAAATAATTTATAATATAGATTAAGGGTGATTTTGAATAGATGGTGCGTTCACCTATGATTAGTGTTGAGATTAGATATTATAGCGATACTGTAGCGTAAGATAAAAAGTAAATTAAACGCACTGCACCATACTCAATTGTCCATCCGAATTTGCCCTAAGTTTGTTGTGTTGAGGAAAAAAAACATGAATGATGAAAATTAAATCCAAGTCTTACCCCCGAAAAATAATTAAAGCCAATACTTGGTAAGTAGACTAATTAGTTTACCAGTAAATATTTTTGCACTCATTATTAAGGTAAACCTTAGCCAATAAAAAAAAGTATAATGATTTATTTGGTCTTCCTTCTTTACAAAAAAAAAATATCATTTTATCTCAGAGGCATAATTAGGGTTGGCAGGGGCCTGCCCTTTTTAAATGGAAAATTTTTCATTTAGACCCTTTAATTTAAAATTTTTAAAATTTTAAATTATTAAAGGTAAAATTACAATTTGACCCTCCCTAAAATTGATAAAAATTTATTTAATCATTTAAAATTATAATGGTATAGAGTATTAAAATGGTGATATTGTATTTGTACTATCGTAAAAATTATAATTTAATTTCTGCCCCTAAAAATTTTTTTTGGCTTCTCCCCTGTTTTAGACATTCATTTAATTTTTCATCATTTTCATCATATAATTTTTTTTGGCTTCTCCCCTAAAAATTTCAAATAGTTGCAGCAGAATGTCCAATATGGACTTGAACTTGTATTATTTATCAAATTAGCTCAAAAAAGATAAAAAAGTTAATATTTGTTAACTTTATGATGTGACATCCACATGACAAGATCTTGTGTATGTCACGTTAATAATTAATTAAATTTTTAAAACTAAAATTGTTTTTTAATATTTTTTGAATTTTTTAAGTTTTAAAATTAATTAATTACCGATATGGTATTTATATAACAATCCACAAAAATTAATTAATTATTAAAAGTTGTGTTACAATAGAATTAGTTTATGTATATTATATAAATTAGTTTGTTACATTGGAATTCTAAAACTCTATTTGGGAATTATTACTTTTCTTAAATTCGAGTCAATATTATTTAGTTAACTATTTCTCTTTTAGTGACTAGAAAATTCAAGTCTATTATATTGTCAATTTTTGTTATATGTATATAAAGTGAAATTTGTTTTTTTTTAAGTCAAATATCACACCAATAAATTTAATAGAAGAATTTTAACAGTGTTAATAAATAAACTTAAATTTTTAGATTTGAAAAGTAGAGGGACTAAATCCCTAAAAATTAAAGTATAGATATTAAACTTCAAATATACAAAGAGTACAAAAAATTTGAGCATGTTACAACTATTAAATTTCAATTAAGCCTAGGTATAGGAAATTAGGGGCATGGGATCCACCAATTGTACCTCAATTCACATCAACTTTGTTACCCAACTACGTTTACTCTAGAAATAAAAGGAAAAAAGAGACATGAATGCTTGAAATTCTAACTTTGTCCGCGCCATCAACATCTTGATTTCCATGTTAGCTATAAACTTAACATGTTAATACATTAGCTTGTCAAGTGATTCATGAACAAGCCACCACTGGGAATACACCATGCACAATGCTAAAGATAAAGACAACAGAGATCACTGAGACATTTTGTTGTCCTTTAGTGAGCAGAAGCAAAGATTATTGAGACTGAATTGAAAGTTATAAAAGAAGACATAAACAACAACACAATACAAAATGTTAAACTCAAACAAACCATTACAGACAGTACGAAATGCAATGAAAGACAGTACGAAATGCAACCCTTCACCATAGGCAAAACGGTCTACAAAACAAGAAATTGTGAAAATACAACACTAATGCTTGAACATCATTCGCAGTAATCAGGCCTACTTCGTCTATTGCTGCGATTGCCATTCTTTGACTTTCTTCTTCGCCTCTTCTCATGTTGGTTTTCAACCAAATTCACCAACCATTCCGGCTTACCAGTTTGGAAAACAGCATATCCCACCGACATTCCGAGCAGTATTCCGCATCCATAACCTATCAACACCACTTTCCAACCAAAAGCAATGTTTGATTTTGAGCCATTTTTTTCAAGCACATTTGGAGGTGCTGGCTCAATGATTTTGCAACCTTTCGAGACCGGAAACCCACATAGTCCCTTATTTCCTTCATATGAATCATTTCCAAATGTGTTGAATTGTTTTTCTTGAGGAATCTGACTATGGAGTTGATTTTCAGAAACATTTAAGGACGAAAGAAATGGCAGATCTGCCAATTTATTTGGAATCGTCCCAGACAACCTGTTTGAAGATAGGTCCAACCATTCAAGACTTGTCAAATTCCCTACTGATGTGGGGATCCTACCATTAAGGTTATTATGAGAAAGGTTGAGCCCTTTCAGTAAGTTAAGCTTCCCAATAACCTTTGGAATCTCTCCTACAAACTGATTGTTTGAGAGATCAATGATCATCCACATGGTGAAAATTTTTTCCAATTCCATATAGGTCCTTTTCGTAACAATTCCAATGGAATAGGTATAGAATCCACTATTGATAGAAGCATACTTCAAACCCATGTATGACCTTGCACTACCATTTTTCTTGAGATTTATGATAGCCTTGAAGTTGTTGATGTATCTCACAGGTAGGGGTCCAGAAAAATAATTACTTGAAAGGTCAAAAATTTGGATTTTAGAGAAACAAGGACTAAACTTGGAGCTATGGTCATGCAAGGAACCATGCATTTGATTTGACTTTAGTACAAGAAGTTGTAGCTGTGGAAGACTTCCCAACCAATGAGGAAATGTATCATTGATCTTGTTGTTACCAAGATCTAGCACTTCCAGACCTCTACAGTTAAGGATGGATGGTGTCAAAGGCCCTCCTAACAGATTTCCATTTAAGTTTAAATTAGTCAGTCGGCACCCCTTTGCAAATGTTGGAGGAATCGTCCCATAAAACTTGTTCTTCTTCAGATTCAAGAATTCAAGGCTGTTGCTCAAATTTTCAAAACATTGTGAAATTGTTCCACTCAAGTTATTGTGGGACAAATCAAGAATTTGAAGAGAAGTGACATTGCATATTAAAGAAGAGACCTCTCCATTGAAACTATTATTTGAGATCAGAAAGACATTGATCGTCGAAGCTGGAATCGGGAGATTTCCACGGATCAAATTGGAGCTTAAGTCAAGAACTGCAATATTCTTCCATGGAAAGTGCTCAACTTCTGTCAAATAGTTGTGAGATACATTTAAGTAAGTCAAAGAGTCATTCCCCACCTCTTGCATCCACTGTGGAATCTTGCCTTCAATTCTGTTGTAAGAGAGGTCTAAGCTTTCCAAACTTTTAAGCCCTTTTAAAAATTGGGGGAATTCACTAAGATTGCAAGATGACAAAAATAAGCTTGTAAGATTAACACTAGAAGTGCTATTAGATGTTAAGGATAGGCTGTTATATGAAAGGTCGAGATATTTGAGATTTGGAAGGCTTGAGAACATGCTCAACTCCATGACACCACTAAGAAGGACAAAAAGAGGTGGGTAAGATTGAGAAGTTGGAATATTGAAGATGGAAGAGGACCTTGGAGTTTATTATTCTCTAACCTTATCAATTCTAGTGATTTGGATTGGAATTCTTTGATATGCCCACTGAATTGATTATCAGAGAGATATATTTCCTTTAAGGAGGGAGCAGTATACAACCATGACCGAAGTGTTCCATTGAGTAAATTGTCATATAACCTTGAAGTTATTAGACTAGGAAATGCGGTTACCTCATCTGGAATGGAACCTTCTAATGAATTTGTAGCTATTCCCAAGTATTCAAGCTGCGTTAGGTTTAGAATTGATAATGGAATTTGTCCACTCAATTTGTTCCATCCTAAGTCTAAATGAGTGAGTCGTAAAAGGTTTCCCAGTGATCTTGGAACCGGTCCTGATAAGTTGGAAATGGAGAGATCTAAAAACTTCAAGGACACAAGATTCCCAATCGAGTCGGGCAATCCTCCACAAATATTTGCGCCCCTAATACTCAAGTACTCCAAAGATGATAAATTTGTGATTGAGACAGACAATTCTTGAAATTTCCTGATAGATCTAAGTACTTTAAGGCCTGTAGATTATCAACTGAATCAATCAATTTTGTAGAGAAAGACATCCACGACAGATCCAAATGTTCAAGATTGTTGCTCCGATTGAACTTCAAATGATCAAGATTGAGGTTTTGGTTGCCCCCCCAGTCAAGGAGATTGAGGTTTGGCAAATCAAAAATGTTTTTTGGGAATTTTCCTTGCAAATCACAAAAACCAAGACTGAGAGACCTCAGAGAAGAAGATAGATTCATGAAGACATGAGGATTAGTAGAAGACATGTTGATTCCATCCAAAAACAGAAGTCTGACCTCGGTTAGGTTTTGAACAAGTCCCTCCAGAGCATGTTTGTCAATTGCAGAGTCATAAATCCAAGAGGAGAGATCAAGTGAAACCAATTTTGACAGGTGGGAGACTTGGGATGGGACCTCTCCTACAAAACTGGTATGAGAAAGGTTGAGATATACTAGACTTTCAAACCGACCAAACTCAGATGGAATTTTGGAAAGATTAAAATCATTGTAGGCAAGGTTGAGTTTTTGAAGGTGAGGAAGAAGGAAAAGAGTGGTATTGGAAGGGAAGTTGCCATATAGCCAACTGCAGCTCAAGTCAAGGGCAATAACATGAGCATTTATTTGGTCACAAGTGACCCCATCCCATAAGCAGCAAGCTGTACCCTCTTTCCATGAATTTGTCTTGGGATAAGATTTAAGGCCTGTAATACAATCGCAAGAAAAAGAAGCATCCTCTGTTATGGAAAAGGAGTCCTTGAACTGGATTAGTGAAGTGCAGGAGTGAGATCCTGAAGAAGAAAAAGAAGCATAAAGATGGGGAAAGAAGAGGAATAGGCAGAGAAATAGATAGGAGGCCATGTTATGTTTGTAGAGGAAGATGAAGGATAGGAATGGTATTTATAGGCAACAAATAATACCCAATATTAAACAAAAGAGTTGTTGATTAATACCATAACATTAGTGTTACAGTCTTTGTTTTTTTTTTTCTTTTATATGGGAAGAGTTTTAATTGCTAACATTGAAAAGCTATGGATATTCGATTTTCAAAATTTTTGTATTTCCACAATCATCATGTTGTTAGTCATCATTGACAACCACTTAGTCTTCTTTTTACCATATATTTTTCATTCTTAAAATTGATTACTTATTTTATCAAAATTTTGTATTTTATTTGAACTCCCTAAACAACTAAAATAATTATCATTCATGAGATTACAAAGTAGATTGACTTAGTCTTCTTCCCTATAACACGTAAAGAATGTATCTATTCACTTGCCTGTCAACCAAAAAATGATGGTTTGTTTATTTTTTTATTCTCTTTTAACCTTGAAACTTGTATGGTTTGTTAAATTACCCAAAAAAATGATGAAAAAGTTAAACATCTATTAACTACCAAAACCAGCACCTACATGGTTGGTGTTGAATGTTAGTAGTTAATGGCAATACCTACGTGGCTGTTAACAAATACCACACCAACATTGTTTGTCGACGTGACAATGCCACATGATCAATAATCACTGACATGGTAGCGTCGTGCCATCACCCATTAGTGACATATTAACCTTTGAGTTCAACTCAAATTACTCTTTTCTTTCCTATAAATTAAGAGTATAACTAATTTTGACGGGATAGTTGCTTTTTATTAACTCAGTTTAAAGGACTATAACACGTAAAGTTTAGTCCTATTGCAGAATTCACATGCAATGGGAGACATTTACATTATGCAGAATTCAACACATATATGGGAATTTTTGTATTTCCACAATCATCATGTTGTTATTGATCAACAACTACTTCCTTTTTACCATATATTTTTCATTCATAAAATTGATTACTTTTTTTTTACCAAAAAATTCATGAGATTACAAAGTCTTCTTCCTTATATCTAGTCAAGTTTGGTCCCAAATTATTTTCCAAACAAAAGAATAAAGAGGAAGAAGACTGCTACAAATTTAACTATCAATTGTCTATTCACTATACTTTAACTCCACAAAAAAAGACTAAGACTATCAATTGTCTGTTGACTA
Organism: Gossypium arboreum; assembly: GCF_025698485.1. Classification (NCBI taxonomy): domain Eukaryota; kingdom Viridiplantae; phylum Streptophyta; class Magnoliopsida; order Malvales; family Malvaceae; genus Gossypium; species Gossypium arboreum. Next base: position 92,471,124 of record NC_069074.1, read on the forward strand.
CACTTTGACTCGACAAAAAAGGACAACGACTAAGACTATCACTTGTCCATTGACTATACTTTAACTCGACAAAAAAAGGTTAAGACTAAGACTATCAATTGTCTATTGACTACACTTTAACTCGACAAAAAAAAGACTAAAACTAAGACTAAGACTATCAGTTGTCTATTGACTTCACACTTGCTGTTGCTTCCTCCTATCACTCTCACCCAAACTTAATTTACAAGCAATGTGGAAATTTCGGACATTTGAGCCACAATGTACAAAAATTCCACACCATTTGCAGTATTGACTACATTTTCTTGAGGGAAAGTAAAGACATGAATGCTGGAAATTTTAAATAGTTTGTACGGTCAATGAAGCTACCTAAAAGCCATTTAGGATATCAATTCCTCTAATTGGATTAATCTCATCGTTGCTGAAATCTTTTGACAGTGTAATCGAATCTTAAATATATATGTTACTCTGCAATGCTATTGTAAATATTACTCTTAAATTTGTCAATAGATATATAGGTTTGGCACAAAATTAAGAATACACGAAGGCAGGTTGAATTATTCCGTGTTTGAACCTCTGCAACATAAATGCATGACACAAAGGCTCAAACCATACCTTATGTTCATGAATTCTGATTATCACATGTTTATAAATGCACCTCAAACTTGAATAATTGAATCTTTTGTAATTCTAAATGTTTTTTTTTATGGTGAGCAGTATAATGTCTACTAAAAATTGAAATTCAAGAAAGAAGACATACATGGTTGCACCACAATAAATCATATTAAGCTCATGAGTTCAAAATATATATCTCTGCAGCTTGATTGTCTTGTTAGCTATAAACATAACCTGTTAATTCCATCATTAATACCATTAGATATATTTTGATGGGGGAGATTTTCTTTTTCTAGATTGCTTTAAGAGAGTTGTAATATGGATTTTTTAGTAGGAAAACAGTTGAAGTCATTCAAGAAGACATAAACAGCTGCAACTATGTACTCCCGAAATAACAGCTGCATACATTCATGTTCCAGACCCCTCGCTATTATATGCAATAATAATTGTTGCAATTTTTAACATTCTAAAACCACCTAATCCTTATGTGAAAAATAAAATAGAATAAAATAAATAAAAATAAAGAACACATAAATTTTACGTGGAAACCCTTTCGGGAAAAAAACCACGGGCAGAGGAGAAGAAAATTCACTATGTCGAAAATTTTTTTACTCAAATACAAGAGGAATAGACTATGTCTATTTATAGGCTTGCAAAGCCATATTCTAGTAGGATTGAAACACCTTATCCTAATCAATATAAAATAGATGGAGTTTAATAAGGTTTAAAAACCTTATTCTAAAATAAAATAAAAGAAGTCTAGTTCTATATGGATTTTACTTTTATTTTATTTTCCATCGTATTTTATTTAAATAAGAATTTGGGTCACTTAATTCTAACAATCTCCACCTTGACACAAATTCTCAATGAACAAGTTCTTCATCGCGAACTTTCAATAAACAAGTTCTTCACCTCTTCCAAAAACCCCTTAAGGGTTTAACTTCAACAATGAACACCAACCAAGTCTAAGCAATGCTCAAACTTGGTTATAGGAAGTGACTTAGTCATCATATCTGCAGGATTTTCATGAGTGCTAATTTTGCTCACAACAATATCACCACGAGCAATAATATCACGAACAAAATGATACCGAATATCAATGTGTTTTGTTCTCTCATGAAACATTTGATCTTTTGTAAGAAAGATGGCATTCGACTGTCACCCTTTGCAACAAGCCTTGCTTTATATCCGGGTTCTTTAACTCCTGAGTCCCTTCTTTCTTTTAAACACCCATTTACAACGAACAGCCTTTTTACCTTTAGGAAGTTTTACAAGATCCCATGTTCTGTTTTTGTGGAGTGATTCCATCTCCTCTTGCATAGCAAACATCCACTTTTCTGAGTCTTCACAGCTAATCGCCTCAGAATAATTAAATGGCTCTTGATTCGCATCTATATCTTCACCACATTTAAAGCATAAGCAACTAGATCAACCTCGGCATACTTCTTTGGAGGTTTAATTTCTCTTCTTGTCCTGTTTTTGGCGATAGAGTATTGCGGTGAAGAAGCAACTCTATTCTCAATTTTGTATCTGGCTTGAGGAGTTGATTCGTATTAATCTGATGCTCCACCGCTTTTGGTTTTCTTTATTGGAAGAGTCTTTAAGAGATAAGTTAGGTAGCATAGCGTTTCATCAAAAACAACATCTCGCTAATCACAACTTTTCTATTTTCAGACACCATAACTTATAGCCTTTTACACCAGCTTTATAACCAAGAAAACGCATTTAATGGATCTCGGTTCCAATTTTCCATTATCAAAATGAGCATACGCAGGACACCCAAAAATCTTTAAATCGTAATAATTAGCGGATTACCGCACCATACCTCTTGTGGAGTCTTTTCTCAATGGCAACGGATGGAGATCGGTTGATCAAAAACATGCAAGAGAGGTCGCTTCGCCCAAAATGACTTCGTAAGTTGGCATTTGACAACATACATCGAACCTTCTCCATGATCGTTCTGTTCATTCGCTCGCAACGCCGCTTTTCTCTTGTGGAGTATGACGAATCGTCAAGTGTCTCATGATCCCTCCGACTTGCACAATCTATTAAACTCATCGAGCGTAACTCTAAGCCATTGTGCTGACGGAGGTATTTTATCTGCTTTTCCGTCTGCTTTTCAATCATAATTTTCCAAGACTTAAATGTGGAAAACACATCGCTTTTCGCTTGTGAAGAACGCCCAAACTTTTCTCGAAAAATCATCAATAAAGGTTAGCATATAATTAGCTCCACCTCTCGAAGGCACTCGACGGCCCCACAGATCGTAATGGATATACTCCAACGCTTCCTTCGTGTTATGGATTCCTCTAGTGAATCGAACTCTCTTTGCTTCCCAAAACACAGGTGCTCACAGAAATTCGGTTTGCAAATTCCTTGCCCATTAAGAAGTCCTCTTTGCTTAATTCGCCATGCCATTCTCACTCATATGCCCTAGGCGATATGCCAAAGTTTAGTAATATCATCATCCGACAAGGAAGAGGAAGCGACAATTTGCATCACCAAGATGAGAGAACCTCAGAAACATATAACTTCGCAATCTTTCTTTGCCCTTTCATCACAACAAGGGACCCTTTGAAATCTTTAAAACCCCACTTTCATTGTGTATCTGCATTCTTTTGAATCAAGAGTACTCAACGAAATTAAATTTCTTTTCAATTCGGAACATGCCGCACGTCACTAAGTGTTCGACAACTCCATCAAACATCTTAACTTTAATTGTTCCAACACCGCGATTTTACATGAAGCATTATTTCCCATCAAAACAACACCTTCAGATCATCGTTTCATAAGTTGTAAACCAATCCCGATTGGGACTCATGTGGAAGGTGCAACTGAATCAAGTATCCACCTCGCCACTTTAGAATCATTGATGAAGCAACTAGAAGTTCACCATCGCTGAGACTTCTACAACATCGCCTTCACCGAATTTTTCGGTTGTTTTCCTTTTGATTCGCAGCCTCCTTTTAATCTTATTTTGTAGCTTATAGCACTCAGATTTAATGTGCCCTTTCTTCTTGCGAAGTTGCAAGTTTTACCTCTGTTTGAAGATTTCGATCTACCCTTAGATTTACCACGAGGATTCCGTTCTGTGTTCTACCACGATCATCATCAACATTCCGGTTTTGTCTCCCACGAACAATGAGACCCTCTCCCGAGAGTTGGGTTTAACCACAAGATGCTTCATCTTATCATACGAGGTTAAAGAATCATAAACCTCATCAACCGTGAGAGACTCGCGGCTATATAAAATCGTGTCTCTAAAGGTTGAATAAGACGGGCAACGAACAAAGTAGAATCAACCCTAGATCTTCCTTATCATACCGAACCTCCATGGCCTCCAAGTTTGAGAGAATTTCTTTAAACACCATTAAGTGTTCGTGTACGACGCACCTTCCTCCAAACGATGAGCATAAAGACGCCGCTTCATATGCAACTTGCTTGTTAGAGTTTTCGACATACATATTTGTTCTAGCCTCTTCCATAATGCAATGCAGTTTTCTCTTTCATCACATCCCGCAAAATTTCGTTGGACAAATGCGATGTAATTGTGTTAATGCCTTTCGATCCTTACGCTTCTTCTCTTCATCGTTAATGTCGAAGGCATCTTATCTATCCTAGCGGGGCATCCTCTAGATCCATCTGCAAGAACCGCTTGCATCTTAATTTGCCACAACGCAAATCGGTGTTGCGATCCAACAAATGAATTTCATACTTCAAAGACGCCATTACCGTGATCGAGATGAATAACCCTAAGCTCGATACCAATTTGTGAAAATAAAATAGAATAAAATAAATAAAAATAAAGAACACATAAATTTTACGTGAAACCCTTTCGGAAAAAACCACGGCAGAGGAGAAGAAAATTCACTATGTCGAAATTTTTTTACTCAAATACAAGAGGAATAGACTATGTCTATTTATAGGCTTGCAAAGCCATATTCTAGTAGGATTGAAACACCTTATCCTAATCAATATAAAATAGATGGAGTTTAATAAGGTTTAAAACCTTATTCTAAAATAAAATAAAAGAAGTCTAGTTCTATATGGATTTTACTTTTATTTTATTTTCCATCGTATTTTATTTAAATAAGAATTTGGGTCACTTAATTCTAACACCTTATTTTACTACCTCAAATTCATATCATTGCCCGGTCGGTCAGCACAAGGATTTCTAGTTTAAATGTACTCATTTGGGAAAAAAAACTAGTTTAAATGATATTTCTCACCATCACGATGGAAAAAAATTTATATAATTTAAGTATGAATTTATGGGTTAAACTTTTGTAGTATTAATTCTTATTTCAGAATATTTATGTTTAGAACAACTCTTATTTAGAACAATTGTATTATTGTTCTAGAAGAGATATTAAGTAAAACGTGATGCTAGTTGTTTCACACTTAATAGTATAACTTCCTGACATATAATTATTTATCTCAAAAAAGAGATAAAAATGTTAATAACTAAAACCGAGTATCTACGGTGTTAAAGAAGAAATTAATCCTATATCGTCACCTTTTTGCTAGTGAGATATCTTTTCTCAAAAGATAAATTTGCGAAGATAATCTTTACCTCTAAAATAGATAATACATGGTAATGAATAGAGGTGTTCATGGGCCGATCTAGGTTCGGACTAGTCCCAACCAAAATCTTAAATATATATAACACATCAAAAATACTAAAAACATTAAAATAATTATTTCCCAACAAATTGAAAATAAATTTTTAAAAAATATATATAGTTAAGTAACACAAAGATAGATGTAACTTAGCAAACAAATGCTTTTAAAATAATAACAAAATTAACAATAAAACAAATGTTATTCAATATTCAAATAATAACAATAAAATGGTAGCAACATAATAGTAAAATGATAGCAAAATAGGGAGAAAACAAGAAAATAACATTAAAACATCACTTTTTTATCTTTTTGTGAATTCCGGCCGGGCTCGAGCAAAAGATGTCTTACTCGAGACCCGATCCGTTTAAAAAATGGGCCTTATTTTTGTGCCCAAACTCATTTTTCAAGCCTATATTTTTACCCAAACCCTCTCAATTTTTCGGCGGGCTCAATCCGGCCATGAACAATTGTTAAACTAACATTTTTTGTAATCTTTTATAATTTAAAAAATCTTAAAAATTTCAAACTAAATTCCATTCACCTTCAATTGCATCAACTTCGTGTTAAGGGCAACTGCAGCTCAAGTCAAGGGCAATAACATGAGCATTTAGGTGATGGCAAGTGACCCCATCCCATGAGCAGCAACTTGCACCCTCCTTCCATGAATTTGTCTTGGGATAAAATTTAAGACCTCTAAAATGATAGCAAGAAAAAGAAGCATCCTGTGTTATGGAAAAAGATATTGCTGTCCGTGTCAACTAAAGATAATCCACATACAATGTGGGACATTTACATTATGTAGAATTCAACATATATATGAAAATTTTGCAGTATTGACTATGTATACTTTACTCCACAAAAAAAGACTAAGACTATCAGCTGTCTATTGACTTCACTTGCTGTTGCGTCCTCCTATCACTCTCACCCAAACTTAATTTACAAGCAATGTGGAAATTTCGGAGATTTGCAGCACAATGTACAATAATTCCACACAATTTGCAGTATTGACTACATTTACTTGAGGGAAGCTACCTAAAAGCCATTAAACATTCATTATTGATTGCAATTATAATTGTAACATCATTAAAAGAAACACATTATCTCAATTTATTGCTTAAAATTCAAGGTGGATGTGGAAATATTTCATTGGTTGGCACTATATGTGTGTCATTTTCTATTAAAATAGATGGAAATGTTAATATTTATTAATTTTATTGACATGACATTCATGTGACAATCCATGTGTAGGCCACATCAGCAATTAATTAATTTTTAAAATTTAAAATATTTTTTATACTTTTATTTTAAAATTTTAAAATTAATTAATTACTAGTGTGACAATTTTGTTAAAAAATTATTTAATTGTTACAATATAATTAATTTCTGCATATTATATAAATCAATTTTGTTATATTTGAATTCTGACTTTTCATTAAATTGGAGTTTATTTCTGTTTTAGCTAACTAGAAAATTAAAATAGAAAAAAGAACTCATACCAAAAGAATATAAGACGTAAAGTTTGGTCCAACACTGTTAGCGTCTATTGACTTCAACTGCTCTTACTGGTTGTGTCAACCAAAGATAACCCATTAGGTGAGAAAATTTCACATTGATGCATTCAAGGTCGAGTTACATGCTTGGTCTTATATGTAGGCATTTCAAAGCTCAAAATTATTCTGATGGTCTTTTACGTAGGCATTTCTAATAATTATTATAGATTTTAATGATTTTTTTATTTTTTTATAATTTCGGAATGAATCTAAATCATTGTTCATATTCAATTTAATTTTGACAATCATTTGATATTCGTGTTGAAAGTATAACGGAACATATATATGAATATCCTTTTTTTTTTTTTAAAATATCATTATATGTAACAATATAAACACTTGAACATCATTTCCACTAACTACATCCTTATTCGTCCATTGCTGCGATTTCCATTCTTTGACTTTTTTCTTCTCCTCTTCTCATGTTGGTTTTCAACCAAATTCACCAACCATTTCAGCTTACCAATTTGGAAAACAACATATCCCACGACCATTCCAAACACTACTCCGCATCCATAACCTATCGACACCACTTTCCAACCTAAAGTGATGTTTGATTCTAAACCATCTTTTTCAAGCACATTTGGACAAAAACAAATTATTTTATTTAATCGGTTATAAGCTCCTTAGTCATTGTGATGTAATCATATCACATCTCACTTAGAATTAGGTATGTATATTTCTAGACTTTCACAGATTTAGTTTGTGCATTCATAATGTTACCATGATCGTCATTTCTCTGCTTTTTTTTTTTTTATCTCTAGTCCCAAATTTGAGGGTGACACAATGACATCGAAACTAAATCTATTTTTTTAAGTAAAAAATAGTTTGATTCATTCTTCACATAATTGATGTTTTTGTTGAGGAAGTATTGTATTTTCAGTATTAATCCATTAAGTATATCCAGTGTTTGATACAATAGATTTGGATTTTATTATTGTATTTTGTGGAAGGATTGTTTATTTATTTTTGTAACTACTAAGTTTTTTATCTTCATTTCTTGCTAACCTATTTTATTTTTTGCATTACTAAATTTCAGTAATTAATTGATGTTGGTTTTGCCAAACTTTGAGAGGTGTTAGTTCATCTTGAATTAAGAGATTATGAATAATCTCTGAAAGAAAATGAGCCCCTAACACCATCCCAAAAATGTATTCTGTACACATAACAATAACAAATTTTTTCTCGAAGCTGGAATAGCTCAGTTGGCTAGAGCGTGTGGCTGTTAACCACAAGGTCGGAGGTTCAAGCCCTCCTTCTAGCGTCTTACTTTTGGTTAAATTTCATCTTTGGTCCCTTTAAATTCCATTTTGCTTTAATTTGATTGCTTTCTAGCATTGCAAATTACACAACACTCTTCAAATTTCTTATTAAATTCTCACTTTTACGACTGCTATGTTACTCCACTAAAATTCCTCTTAGTTTATATTTGAATTTAAAATTTAATAAAATTAAATTTCTTAAATTATTGATATATGTTTAGACATTATTACTGCCTTTCATTGTCTAATCTTAAAATTTCTAACAAGTTTAAACATTATTAAGAAAGGAAATTGGGGACATGGGATCCACCAATTGTACCTCTCATTTCACATCAACTTTGTTACCGAACTATGTTTACTCAACATCTTGATTTCCATGTTAGCTATAAACTTAACATGTTAATTCATTAGCTTGTCAAGTGATTCATGAACAAGCCATCACTGGGAATACACCATGCACAATGCTAAAGATAAAGAAGTATGGTTAAATTGGTCAAGGCAAAACATTAGACACACCAGCAAAAAAATTTATGAAAATACAACGGAGATCACTGAGACATTTTGTTCTCCTTTAGTGAGCAGTAGCAAAGATTATTGAGACTGAATTGAAAGTCATGAAAGAAGACATAAACAACAACACATACAAAATGTTACACTCAAACAAACCATTACAGACAATACGAAATGTAATGAAAGACAGAGGAATTGGTACAATAATAAAGACAGACAGATACCAATACAACCCTTCACCATAGGCAAAACGGTCTACAAAACAAGAAATTGTGAA